>NW_008329134.1:3655762-3676985 GCF_000622305.1 Nannospalax galili
TACAAGCATTAAAACTGATTATTTCATGATAAATTGTTCTTTATCATGTCTATCGGTTCTCTGTTTATTTGTTGAGATTACTTACAATATTAATTTTATTTAATACACCATATCTATAATGTTATTCTAACTGGTAATCACCATAAAAATGAATAATGAGTTATTTCATATTTCTTATTTTCCATTGTTTTTGAAAGTCACAGTTCAAGTTATCATATAAGCACATGTAGATAGTGACTATTGGATAATGTTACCCTGTACCTAATATAGCTACTTTTTAAAAGTAACAAAAAATAGTTTATTAAATATGATTCCATCCACTGAGTGTAAGCAAAGCAACTTTGAATATGGTAACATTTGCATTATCTTCTCAATAAGAACTAACCAATACAGTATTCTTCTGTTTCATGATTTAAAAAAAAAAAAGTTTATTACCACAGAATACATTTTCTTATAGGGGTTTTTTTAAATCATAGAATCTTTTGACATGTTGATATTTTCTAGTGTTTGGAACATATACAAGTTCTATCCTCACAGTCACATCAGGCAAGGAAGTGCTCACATGGCTGAATATTTTTAAAACTTTGAGGGAAGAGGTTTATTTAGTAAGGATGAATGAGACATTTTATTTTTGAGATCAGCAACAGAAGACAGTACTTTATAGAGTAAATTAGCATTCAAACAGAATCAGATCATTATAGGCCCTCAGCAAACTGCAAGCATCAGCTGTGGTTATCAGATAAAGTTTTAGCTACTCTATAATCCACTACATGTTGTTAAATGATTTCTTAATGCTAATAAACATGAAATACTGGGGTAAAGACATCCTCCTAAGTTTGAGTCTATACCATTGATCCCTTGGGGATTTATCTATTACATGAATTATTTTACAGCACAAAGGAAATCTATAATATAAAGTAGATACTTTACCTAGTTAGAAGAATTTTAAAACTAATAATAATATGTTTTCACATTTGTATGAGATACTTTTTATAGAAAATCTGTTATTTATCTTCTGTAGGTTGAAATTCAGGTTCAGACACAGTTCAGGCAAATCATATTATGTAAACAAGTTAGAAATAATTTAATTTCCTCATGTCATGTCCATGTTGTGAATGTATCAAAATGAAAGTAGCTCAAGGTTGAAGATGGTAAACTAATTGAGTTGAATACAAAAAGACATTTGAGAGATATTGAAAATAAATTTAGGTATCAAAACAATCTGAGTTACATAGTAACATAAAAGTTACATAGTAAAATCAATTTCACATGCATGCATTTATTTCTTTTCTCATAAGAAGGACTTAAATTTCAAGATCAAATAAAACCATAGAGCATAAAATATTCAAAAGGTGTAAAAAGAAAATAAAATCCAGAGTATAAATGTAAAGTCGAACCATAACTAAGGAGACTACAAAGTATCTTCTTTGAGAACATGTTGAAGGTACACACATTCACCCTTAGTTTATAGTAGCCAGTTACAAAGAGGGAATGTGGACAGCTACAGATTTCACAGTGTTGCTAAGACAGAATTGAGCTACTTAGAAGAAGACACAGTTCCTGGGCCCAGCAGCTTTCCTGGTAAGTTTGGTAGTGCCCACTGTACCTTGACTACCAGTCTCATTCACCCTCCCAGCTGCCCCACCCCATCTCTGCTCCAGCAGGGGCACTAGCACATTACTTGTCTTGGCACCCCAGACCTCTGGACTGACCTCTTTGCCAAGACTCCCCACTGCTTCCTGATCCTTTGCATCTAGACCAACCCAATCCCTCCTGCTAGTCTCCAGGAGCCCTCAGAGCCTCTTCCCATCCCCATCTCCCTTTTCATCTCTGGGCAACCCAGCCCCCAGCTTCCTGGGACCAGCAACTTTCCTGGAGGGATCCAGTCCTTGGGAGAAAGCCTGCGAGCATCTGATCCTCATCTGACTTTGGCTTCTGTGGGAAATCCTGAGCAGGAAGACTAAATCAATTTGGCCCCACTAATATAAAATCAAAAGAGAGAACCTGAAGTCTAGACCAACCAGCTTTTTATGCCCGACAAGTAAACCACAAAGGCACATAAAGTTTACAAAAAGAAGCAGACCTAAACTCAACAAAGGAAGGCTTGGGTCTCACACAAGAATCAGAAACTACAATAGAAATCCACATGTCAAAGTCACAGAGAAAAAAATAATAAAATGAAAACCCAAATACTATATCTCCACCAAGTACCAACAGTCCTGTAGAGGAGTACAGTGAGAACACCCTAGAGATAACACAGGACATGGAATTCAAAATAACAATCATAAACATGATAAAAGAATTCAGTGAATTTAAAGAACACACAAAGAATTCAAATAACTGAATAAAGATAGGGATAAACTGCTGAATAAATTAAGAAAAGAGTTAGAAATATTGAAGAATGCTCAGGCTGAAACGAAGAAGGAAGTGAAACACTCAGTTAGCCAATTAGAAATGACAGGAGAAAGCCTCACCAATAGGATGAATGAAATGGAAAACAGAATATAAAACTAGAAGATAAAGTGGACATATTAGACCACTCAAGCAAACATCATAAAAAATTTAAGAAAACACAAGAATGGAATATACAGGAATTGTGTCATACCATAAAAAGACCAAACTTATGAATCATAGGCATACAAGAAAGAGAAGAATCTCAGGATGACAATATGGACTAGGTCTTCAACACAACTGCAGAAGAAATTTTCCCAAAATTAAAGAAGGGCATGCCCATACAAATACAAGAAACATCTAGAATACCAAATAGACAGGACCAGAAAAGAAACTCTCCATGGCACGTCATAGGAAAAAAACTAAATGTACAGAAAAAAGAGAGAATACTGAAATCTGCAAAAGAAAAACAACAAGTAACATTTAAAAGAAAACCCCTTAGAATTACAGCTGACTTCTCAATGCAAACTATGAAAGCCAGAAGAGCCTGGACCAAAGTATTCCCAATTTTAAATGACCACGGATGCCAACTCTTGACCACAGATGCCAACCTAGATTACTATACCCAGCCAAAATGTCTGCTATAGTCAAAGGGGAAAGAAAAATCTTCCATGACATAAACAGGCTGAAAGAATTCTTGTCCACAAAACCAGCCATTCAGAGAGTTCTTGAAGCAATACAAAGAGCTGAGGAAAGGAATGACTATACCAAAGGGTTACAGAAAGAAACATAATGAGGGTATAATTGCGGAAATGCACAGCCACACCAAGAATGTGAGCAGAAATAAAAATGACAGGAATCAGCACATATCTTTCATTAATAACTTTAAATATCAATGGACTGGACTCCCCAGTCAAAAGACACAGGTGAATTGATTAAGAAACAAAACCCATCTACTTGTTGTCTGCAAGAAACTCATCTCACTTTCAAGGATAGGTACTACCTTAGGGTGAAAGGATGGAAAAAAATATACAAAGAGAATGGTACTAAGAAAAAAGCAGGCATAGCAATTCAATATATGACAAACTAGAGTTCAAACTAAAATCAGAAGAGGTAAAGAGGGCCACTTCATTGTGATCAAAGGAACAATTGATCAAGAAGATATTATAATCATGAACATATATTCACCAAACTCTGGTGCACCCAACTTCAGAAAAACAGTACTACAGGATTTTAAGACCCATATTCATCCCAACTCATTAATAGTAGGGTACTTCAATATCCCATTGTCTCCATTAGATAGGTCAACAGGACAGAGAATAAACAGAGAGACATCTGAACTAAACAATACCATACATCGAATGGGCCTAACAGACATCTACCGAATATTCCACCCAAGTACCAAAGAATATGCTTTCTACTCAGTGCCCCATGGAACTTTCTCCAAAGTTGGCCATATACTGGGGCACAAAACAAGCCTCAAGAAATACAAAAAGATTGAAATAATTCCATACATTCTATCAGACCACAATGCAGTAAAGCTTAAAATCAACACTGAATGAAACCCTAGTAACTACATGAACACATGGAGATTATACAACACACTCCTGAATGATGAATGGGTCAAAGGAGAAATTAAGAAAGAAATAAAAGTATTCCAGGAACTAAATGAAAAGGACAATACAACACAACAAACTTCCGAGAAACATTGAAAGCTGTCCTTAGAGGGAAGTTGATAGTGCATTCATTAAAAAAAAATCAGAAAGAAGACAAATAAATGACTTAACATTGCAACTCAAGACACTTGAAAAGCAACAAGAAATGAAACCCAAACCTAGCTGACAAGAAGAAATAAAAATCGGAGCAGAAATTAATGAAATAGAAACAAAGAAAATAATACAAAGAATCAACAAATCCAAGAGCTGGTTCTCTGAAAAGATAAACAAGATTGAGAGACCTCTAGCCAAAAGAAATAAAGAGCACCTCCAAATCAACAAAATCAGAGATGAAAGGGGAAACATCACAACAGAAACCAAAAAGATCCACAGCATTGTAACAGAATACTTTAAAAACCTGTATGCTACTAAATTTGAAAACCTAAAACAAATGGACAGGTATCTAAAAGCAGGGGAACCACCAAAATGAAACCAAGAAGAGATCAACAGTTTAAACAGACCCACAACACATATAGAAATTGAAACAGTAATACAAAACCTCCTGACTAAAAAAAGCCCAGGACCAGATGGATTTATAGGAGAATTCTACCAGACATTTAAAGAAGATCTGCATCCAATACTACTTAATTTTCAAAAAGATGGAAATGGAAACAGCATCACTCTAAATTTCTTCTGTGCAATGAGCATCATTCAAATACCAAAGCCTGGTAAAGATACACCCAAAAAAAGAAACTCTAGACCCATATCCTTAATGAACATTGATGCAAAAATTCTCAACAAAACACTTGCAAACCGCATACAGACACACATCAAAAGGATCATCCACCAGGATCAAGTCAGCTTTATTCCAGAGATGCAGGGATGGGTCAATATATGTAAGTCAATAAATGTCATAAATCATATAAATGGACTCAAAGACAAGAACCACAAGGTTATCTCAATAGATGCAGAGAAGGCCTTTCATAAAATTCAACATGGATTTATGTTCAAAGTCCTAGAGGGAATTGGACTGAAGGGAACATACCTCAACATAATTAAAGCCATATATAACAAACCCACAGCCAACATCATTCTAAATGGAGAAAAACTGGAAGCATTCCCATTAAAATCAGGAACCAGATAAAGCTGTCCACTACCTCCACTCTTTTTTAACATAGTGCTTCAAACTCTTGCAAGAGAAATAAGACAAGGGAAGGAAATTAAGGGAGTAATAATTGGAAAAGATCAAATTAGCCCTTTTTGAAGATGATATGATATTATATCTAAGAGATGCCAAACATTCCACCAGAAAACTCCTAGAAATGATTAACGTTCAGTAAAGTGGCAGGTTACAAAATTAACCTACAAAAGTCTATAGCCTTTCTATATACCAATAACAAGCAATCAGAGAAAGAGCACATGGAAACACTCCTGTTCACAATAGCTAAAAAAAAAAAAAATCTTTAAAGAAAGAGATTGAAGAAATCATGGAAGGACTTCCCATGCTCATGGATTGGAAGAATTAATATTGTGAAAATGACTATCCTACCAAAAGGCATTTATAGCAGAAATGCAATGCCAATCAAAATCCCAATAATATTCTTTACAGAATTGGGAAAAAATCCTAAGATTCATATGGAAGTACAAAAGAACTCAGATAGGCAAAGCAACCCTGAACACTAAGAGCAATGCTGGAGGAATTACTATACCAGATTTTAAACTGTATTACAGAGCTATAGTCATAAAAATAACATGGTATTGGCACCAAAAAAGACCTGTAGATCGATGGAAGAAAATTGAAGACCCAAATATGAGTACATGCAATTTCAGCCACCTGATACTTGACAGAGGAGCCAAGTTCATTCACTGTAGGAAAAACAGCATGATCAGCAAATGGTGCTGGGAAAACTGGATCTCCACCTGAAGATGAATGAAATTAAACCCCTATCTTTCACCTTGCACAAAAGCCAACTCCAAATGGATCAAAGACCTCAATGTGAAGCCTGAAACTCTGAAACTGTTAGAAGAAAACATTGGCAATAACCTACAAGATATAGGTGTGGGAAAGGATTTTCTAAAATAGACAGAATTTTTTCAGGAATTAAGGTCAGCAATCAATGAGTGGGACCTCATTAAACTAAAAAGATTCTGTACAGCAAAAGAAACAATTGAAAAGTGAAGAGAAAACCCACAGAATGGGAAAAAAATCTTCACTAGCGACACATCTGACAGAGGTTTAACATCCAGAATATATAATGAACTCAAAAAACAAAGAATCAAGAAAAGAAGTAACCAAATTAAAAGATGGGCTAAGGAGCTGAACAGAGAGTCTCAAAAGAAGAAATAAAGATGGCTAAGAAGCATCTTAAAAAGTGTTCAACATCATTAGTAATTAGGGAAATGCAAATTAAAACCACTTGAAGATTTCATCTTATCCTAGTCAGACTGGCTAAGATCAATAGAACAAATGATGCCAAATGTGGAAAAAGGGGAACACTCATCCACTGCTAGTGGGATTGCAAACATGTTCAACTCCTATGGAAAGCAGTGTGGAGAACTCTTAAAAAACTACAAATGAACCTACCATTTGACCCAGTTATACCACTCCTTGGCATATACCCAAAGAAGTTATCCTATTGCAAAGGCACTTGTACATCCATGTTTGTTGCTGCTCTTTTCACAATAGCTAAGAGATGGAAGCAACCTAAGTGTCCCTCAACTGATGAGTGGATAATGAAAATATGGTTCACTTATATGCTGGAGTTTTACTCATCAGTAAAGAAAGATGAAATCATGAAATTTGCAGGTAAATGAATGGAACTAGAGACTGTTATACTAAGTGAAGTAACACAGACTCAGAAAAACAAACGATGTATGTTCTCTCTCATATGTGGATCCTAGCACCAAATCCTTATAAATGAGTATGTATTCAGACATAACTACAGGAACCAGGATAATGGAAAGGAACCAGGGAGGTAAAGGAAAAGAAAGAATCTGAAAGAGAAGAACAGTAGGAAACAGGTGTTAATAAGGGAGATATGGATAAAAGTGGGGTTATTTTAAGGGGAGATGGAAAGGAGGGTTATACATGGAACCTTGGGAATAAAGGGGAAAGGGGGCTCAAGAGAGGTAGGACCATATGAGAAAGGTATTATTAAGGGAGAAATGAGAGAATTGGGGGCACTTTAAATTGGGAAACCATGGAGGAATGGTTAGACAATGTGAGAGATAAATAATGCCTAGGTTGTTTGGTTTTTTTTTTTAAAAAAAAAAAAAAAAACAGAGGAAACCATATTAGTCCAACAATCTACTGAGAAATTATACATACAACTAGCTCAAGGAACATAATATATGTCTAGTAAAGGTTTATCTGAGAACCTTTGGTCTTTGTGCAAGCTTTGTCTACAAAGTACTTGGTAATTAAAGACACCAGACTGGTGGAACTAACCTTCTTGGATGTTTAACAGCCATACTTTGAGGACTACACTAATTTGGTCAGAGGGACTTAAAGGACAGTTTTTGCTCCTTGCCCTCCAAGGTCAAGTTCCAGGGGACTATAAGCATCTCTCAAAGTGTCCTGTAATTGTGGTGATTCACCTGTCCTCTTGATCAAGGAGGCCATAGAGACCCCACCAGATGGACTTGAACCAGTGTTCAGACTACAAAGAGGAGTGTCAACACAGAGGAAACATTTCCTCCATGCTTCCAAGTGAAGCATTCATGGTTGAGCAGGACCTGTGACTTATCTTCACATAGATGGAACTGGTAGAGGAAAGGTCCTCAAATGACCTTAAGAGTAAAATCAAATTGGTTTATCTGGGCCAACTGCATGGACTTAAACACCCAAAAGGAATGTATAACCAAAGATTAATGGGAACAATATAATTCTTTGAGTCCATGTGTATAGCTAAAGGCTACATAACAAGAAACCATGCTAGACAGGAGATACTTTCCTTTGAGTTGTTGGCCAGGGTAGCCCAAGAGACTCCCAGAGAGTAACCCAGGATAGAACTGGGAAAATGAACAGCAGACCCCAGTCTTGTCTAAAGGAATATTGGCAACAGCTTTCTGCTAGATGAGGAAGAGGTGATCTTCCTAAAACAACGAACTATAGATAGGCTGACTAGACTCATCAGATGGATAAGCACTGGGGACAGGCTGGGGGCACTGACGACACAGTGGACAGTAATAAGGATGACAGAATATATGGGCTCCGGAAGGGGTGGGGGAGTATGGGAGAGTGTCACTTGGGATGTGGGTACATAGATGAATAAGACTGTTTGGGATGTTGTGTATGAAATACACACACACACACACACATACACACACACACAAATATCAATAAATGAAAAGATGAGTTGTATTTGAGGAAGAAGCATAAAAATTTGCTTCATGTTAATTAGTAGATGGATATGAAAAACATTACCATTGAAATCTACCTGATGACTTTATATCCATGCTCAGATGCCAAGGATCTCAGAAAGTAATCAACTGTGACTACTAATAATCAGATATATAGATATTAGAGACACAGGTGCAAACATCTAAGTGTTAGTTACATTAAAAATGAGTTTTTCTTTATGAAACAGTACATTTTAATAATGAAATGGAGATCTTTTCTAAAGGTTAAAACCTCATTCAATTTTATGTCTTATAGGGTTTATACGGAGTACAATATTGTATAACTGTAATAATTCAACTGTAAACCTAAAAATTTATATCCAATTTTGAAAGAGATGCATCTTAGCTCAGGAAATTGTTATTGAATATGTCAATGCTGTTGTAATTAAATGCTTCTTCTAATTATGTGGTTATTAAATAAATAATTAAAAATAATAAAAAATAACAAAAAGAAAACACAACTTATGATTCAAAGATAGATCAGTTTTGTATTCCTTGCTGTCTTTGTGAAGTGGACATCAGATCTCAAGAGGAATAACAGCATGACCACAGACATATACTTTGGGGAATTGTGAAGACTCATTACAAGTTAACAGCACAAATAACCAACTAACATTTTTGTGAATCGACCCATTATTGGAGTATAGTATGTGTAAGATGGGACTGGATGTGGTAGAGCACAGCATAGGAGTTAGAGCAAAGTTGCTCAGCCACAGACTGAATATGCTGCCTTGGAAAACATGCTTACATTCTCTGAGTTCTGATTTCCTCATCTGTAAAATAATGGAGCTGATCTTCAAGGTGCTTTCCAGCACAAGATTTCTATGTTTCTAAGAAAGGAGCCACATGATTTACTGCAAACGAGAGCAGCCGTAAGAGCAAGACACCTTTCACTCTTGTCTGCCAAGTCATCCTGAAACAGGGTGAGTAAAAGTGTTCTTTATAGAAAAAGTAGAAACCGTCTTCACTTCTCACTGGGTAAAGCTTGAATAATTTTTTTTTGGTAGCTGTAATTTAAAAATAGATGAACCCACATCATTAGCAGTGATGAATGGCACCTATTAGCATCTATATACAAATAAGCACCTGGCAACTTTTCAGTGTTACAGTGGGGTTTCCCCACCTCTCAAGGCCAGGTTGAATTTATCTCTCACCAAAGAAACTAGAAAAGAACTTGAAATGAATCTGTGAAATATCAGCTAATAGTTAATGATCACAAACCTGTAGAATACATTATTTGAGACAAGTGGAAAATATCAACAAACACAGGAAGCGAAGGAGGGTGTCAATGATTTTTAGTGTTTGTTTACTTGTCAGTGGAATATTTTTAAAATATTCATTAGATTCTTCATTTAATACGGGATTGTGGTTATTAGTCTCCAGAAAATGGTAACTATATATAAAAGATTATAATTAGGTCAAAAATAAAACCATAACGATTTCACTTGCAGTTTTTACTGATGTAGATAAAACCAGTCAACAGAAACTTTTTTTGAACAGCATCAGTCTGAATTCTTGGGATTTTTAACCCTACAGACTATATTACAGTAATATTATAAATTCTTGAGAGTGTTGGTTTATCAGATTAAATATTTGAAATGACAGCAGCTTTTTACCTTGACTATAAAATCTATTTCATTGAGGCTGGAGAGTTGGCTCAGCGGTTAAGAGCATTGACTACTCTTGCAGAGGACCTGGGTTGGTTGGTAGCACCCACATGGCAGCTAACAACTGGCTGTAACTCTAGTTCCAGGGTATCTGATGCCCTCTTTTGACCTCTTTAGGCACTGCATGGCATGGGTGCACTTACATAAATGTAGGCAATGCACTCATACACATAAAATACAATAAAAATAATAAATAAAATGTTTTAAAAATATATTGCATTGTTTACCTAAAGTATGGAAACAAGAGGAAATGAGAAAGTCTTTTTATATCTAGTATCCCTGTAGTTGATGTCTCTGGCTAACTCTTCCAGAAAGAGCTATTTAGGCCCTAGGAGATCTTCTGTGTCCTGCAGATGTAGCTGGTGAATATGTATTGCAAACAAAACCAAACTCCAATGTTCCCAATCTCTTCCATACTTTACCTATAGTTTGAACTTACTTTCTTGTCCCTGGAGCTTGAAAAGGGAGAGGCAGAGAACATTTGACTACTGGTGAGACTTAAATCTTTCCACTTGTTCTGTGTAATATTTGCATTCTAGTAGAATGCTATTCAGTATTCACCTAGGTCCAGACTGAAATTCCCCAGCCCTAATTTTCTACACCCAGCCTTCTTTTACCTAGGTTGGTATGCATTTTTTAATTTATGTAACAGTCTTCTGAATTTGAGCAGCTTTTGTGTGTGTGTGTGCGTGTGTGTGTGTGTGTGTGTGTGTGTGTGTCTAGTTTTTCTCATTTGGTCCACAGATCATCCTGTGTCTGTGAACTACTCACTGTAAGAGTAAGGAACTAGAATTTCTCCAGAAAATAGGATAATTATCAGTTTTTCCATGCATACGATTAATCCCCCCCATACGCACACACCAAATGTTTAGATTCCCAAGTTGTCTTAACAGAAGTGAAGGTGAGGATTCAAATTTGAATTAAATAGGAAAACAGAAGATAATATAGCACAAAATGCTGACTTTTACCAGAAGAAAATGTTTCTCGTTCAAGAATACATTCCTTTACCTTCAGGAGAGACATGGGTGTGGCCATGAACTTGTGCTCTTGGTGTTTATCTTGCCCTCCCTCTGACATCAGGGAAACATTAGCTAAAGTTAAAATTTGCTCTCTGCCGCCATGTTCTCACCTAAATTGTAAAATATAATAGTTCCTTTCTCATAGGATTGGTGGAATATGTACATAAACACATATATTTAAATTGCACAAGCTGGCTAAGGCTTCGTAGGGATTATACCTTAAATGTAAGACATATTCGGATTTCTAAGAAATATAAAGTTTTATTCACCCTTAAATTTATACACCTTTGGCATAATATTCCTTAATACAAACAAGATCAATCCCCATTTACCATTCAGCCAAATGGGAGGGTGAGCTTTCATTTCCTTCTAGACTGAAGTACAGCAGAAGCCTGTCATGGTAAACATGGTATTAGCTCTTCACTTGGTGATTCACATTTATAGAGAAAGGACAGTGGCAGGGTGGGGAGGAAGGGTCTTCCATGAATTGCTCCTTTGGGTAAGATCTCATGCAACTACCTACACTCACAATTCTTCACCTAACACAAGGGAGCAATCAAGCACTTTGTTGGGAGACAGTATCATGTTTGTCTAATGAACAAAAAAGCAGAGGACTCCCAGAGACAAATCAGAGTCCAAACATGAGCTCTGTCACTTATCGGGATTTAGGGAAATCACTTAGCCGTCCCATGAAGTTTTCTGAATTGAAGTATATACTACACACCAGGAATTTGTTACATTCCAGCTCCTCTTTCACAACAAGAAATTTATGAAATAAGCCACAAAAGAAAAATTGGCAATCAAATTTCCTCCACTGGATAAAAATGTACCCTACACATAACTTCTATGTTGATTATTATCTCATCTGTGCAAATCAGTATACATGTAGCATTATGATTGGTTTCTTTGAACTCTGTTATGGCGTGCTTGATGCCCTAATATTACAACACCTTTGGTCTATCTGCGACTGGGAGAGATCTGTTAATTATCTCCACCGGGATGGTGATTTGTCAACATATTCTATTCTGTTAACTTTTGCTTCATCTACGTGGTAGGTTTGTTTAGAATTATTAACTTCCTGGTAAAATTAATGCTATAATGTGTGCTTTCCTGATTTTCTTTTAAAAAAATTATTTGTATCTACGTGTATGTGCCTATGTGAGTTTATGGGTGCCACACATATTCAGGAGCCCACAGAGGTCAGAAGCAGGCATTGGATCCCCTGAAACTAGAGCACTAAAGTGGAGTTACAGTCAATTGTGGACTGCCATGTCAGTGCTGGGAACTTGAACCTGGGTAATAAGTGCTCTAAACCACTGAGCCATCTCTCCAGACCCTACTGTTAAGCCTTCTGTGTCCTTAGGCTTTAGGTGACGCCTACAAATATCATATATCTTGGTTTTAAATGGCAGTGTGACATTATTAATAAGCTTAGGTCATTTACTTGTGCTTTAAATGGTTTATTTATATTGATTACTATTACCACATTCTATGTGTTTCATTTCCCTTTTTCCATTTAATTGTATTAATTTCTTTTTTATGTTGGATTGATGGAGGTTTTGTTCCTTCTACTGTTTGGCAGCATACACTTATTATTCTGGGTTTTTTAGTGTTTATACTACTACTTTTTATAGCTGTGTGTGCGATATATGTGTATACATTCATATGTGTAAGTGTGAATGTGCGCATGTATGAAATTCAGATGACCTGGGTGTTGGTCTTCACCTTAGACATTATTTGAGTCAGGGTCCCTTGTTCACTGCTGTGTATGGCAGGCTAGCTGGCCCATGAGTGTCTAGGGATCCCCTTATTTCTACCTCCCATCTTACTGTAGGAATCCCAAGATTTCAGGCACATGCTATCAAGTCCAACTTTTTATGTGAGTTCTAGGGATTTGAACTCAAGTCCTCCTGCTTGCATAGCAAGCACTTTTCCCACCGAGCCATCTCCCTAATGCCACAACATTTTAAATAAGATGTAACTCACATATTACAAGTTACCCACTTAAATTATACAATTTGATATTTTTTAGTATAATCACAGTTGTACAACAATTACAGCAGATCTAAGTTTAGCAGATCTTTGCCATTCCATAAGAAAACCTGTGCCCGCCAGCAGTCAGATCCATGGTACTGTACATAGAAACCGTATTGTCTCTTTATGCCTTTTAAATAGTTTTTTTTTTTTTTTGATTGTTGAGCTGAACTCTAATTGATCCAGTGTAAGAAAAAACATGATACAATTGCATATAGTAAGGTTTCACCTTGACTAGGATTTTGTGTTCTAAAGGAGCATAAACTTGCTTACTTAAGTGTGCTTTCTGGTCAAATTCTAGACATGCATTCAAGTCACGTTTACTGCTGACACCTGAATACAACATTTTGGATTTAGTCATAGGAAAAAATTCACATAGTAAAAGCTGAAGTTTGTACTTTTCTGTTTTTTCCATTCTCTATGTTTTCCCTAAATATCTCTAAAAACAAATGATTTCACTGGAAATACTGCTTTTGTCACATAATTAAATCTGTATTAGTTGTATCTGACAAAAACTGAAATGAAGAAGTGAGTAATCACTTTGTTTCACTTCTCCTGAGTGCGTTTCAGCTTCAGGATAGGTGAGAAGCTGGTTAGCCACTGAGAAGAAGGATAAGGAACATGGGATGGTAAATATATAAGTGGTAAATTGTTGCTGTAATTTCTATAGGAGGCAATTCAGGACAGAATCAGTTTGCCAGAAAAGAAAAAAAAAACACTCTTAGAAAAGTATACACTTACACAAGATTTACAGATGGAGATGGTCCGTTTTGAATGACCTTGAGAAAACCAGTAAGTTCCACATCTGTAAGAAGATGAAAGAAGAGCAAATAATATTGATAATTAATGAGTCAAATCTCTCAGGTAACATAAGATGAACATGTTCAAGAAATTTGATGTGCAACATTCTCCTTATAGTTACCAATATTATGTTTTATGTTTAAGACTTTGTGAAGAGATAACCTTATTTCCAACATTATACCAAATTGAAAAAAACTGAAAACATTTCCTCTAAAATAAGGACTAATCCCATCGGTATCTTTCTCCACTCTTATTCACATAGCGCTCAAAGTCTTAACAGCACTAGAAAAAGTTTTTTAAAGGTATACTAAGTCAAACTCTCCTTATTTTCAAATGGCACAATCCTATATTTAAAGGACCCAAAAGATTTCACCAGAAAACTCTTTGACCTGATAAACACTTTTGACAAAGTAGTGGATACAAATCAACATACCAAAAAAACAACAACAAAAAATCTGTAGCTTTTCTGTACATTAATAACAAACTTGTCAAGAAGGAATCAGTAAAGCACACCATTCACAATAGCTTCAGTAAATAAACAAACAATGAAAGAAAACACTCAACCAATCGGGTGAAAGAACTCCATAATGAAAACTTTAAACCACTGAAAAAGGCAAGTAAGACACTAGAAGATGGAAAGAGCTTCTGGTGGAATGCAAGCTGGCAAAGACACTGTGGACGCCATCACAGGCTGGCAGAGCTACTGTTGTGATAATAGCCACATTACTGAAAAATGAAACTGGATCCAAGTCTCACAACTTGCCCAAAACTCAGTTTAAAATGGATCAAAGACCTTAAGGGTAAATGTGAAGCTTTGAAACTGCTAGAGGAAAACATAGATAAAATACCTGAAGAGCTGGGCATGGTGGCAGGTGGATCTCTGTGAGTTCAAGGCCAGCCTGGTCTACATAGTGAGTTCCAGGACAACTAGTGCTACAGGGAGACACTGTGTCAAAAAGACCAAAAAAATAGGAATTTCTTTCTGCAGCTTAAAGATTTTCTTCAAAATAGTTCATATTCTAGGCCACCTGGGAGGTTTAACAACTATAAAAGAAACAAATGAGAAAATTTTTTTAAAATTCTGCAGAGCAAAGGAAACTATCACCAGAGTAAAAAGCTAATCTACAGAATGGGAGAAAAATCTTTGTCAGTTATACATCAGAAAGAGAATTAAAATCTAGAATTTATAAAGAACTGTAGAAATTAAATACCAAAAAAAAAATCAAATCAATATATGGACAAATGAATTGAATAGACCATTCTAAAAAGAAGAAATAGAATCAATGAACACTTGAAAATGTGTTCAATAACCCTAGGTTTCGATGGAAATGCAAATTGCAACTGCTTTGAGATTCCATTTCATCCAATCACGATGACCACTATCAAGAAAGTAAACTTCAACAAATGCTGGTAAGGATGTGGGGAAAGAAGAGCCCTTTACACACTGTTGGTAGAAATTTAAATTGATAGGGTCACTATGGAAATCAATCTAGAGAGTCCTCAAAAAACTAAAAATAGAACTACTATATGACCCAACTATACCACTCTGGGCATATACCCAAAGGACTAAATCCTACTACAGATATACTTGAACATTCATGTTTATTGTTGAATATTCACAATAGCAAAGGAACCTGTCTAGATGTCAGTTAACATATGAATGGATAGAGTAAATGTGGTGTAGGTACACAACGGAATTTTATTCAGCATTAAAGAGAAAAATGAAGTCATGACATTTGCAGGTACTGGAAATCATTATGCTAAATGAAATAATTCAGATCCAGGAGACAGATACTTGTTTTTCCTCATATGTTGGATCTTGTTTTGAATATGAAAGTAGAAAGGGGCTATGATAGAGGTGAAAGAGATCTTAATTGAGGGGAAGGGGAAAGAAAGGTAATGAAATGCATGTAACATGCCAACAGAAGAAAAAACTCTTTAGAGAGAGGAAGGAGACCAGTAAGAGAGGACAGTGGAGATGAGGGAGGGCAGTGGAGAAGAGGATGAATAATAGAAAAATATAATGATGTATATGTATGAAAATGTCATAGTGAGGGGCTGAAGACATGGCTCAGTTGTTAAGAGCACTTGTTGCTCTTGCAGAGAACCTGGGTTGGGTTCCCTTCACCATGTGTTAGCTGATAACCATCCATAAATCCAGTTCCAAGGAAATCCAATGTGTTCTGCACACGCATAGTGCACTTACTTTATGAAGGCAAAATACTCATACAGATAAAATAAAAATAAATAAAATGTTGTTTAAAGCAAAAAGAAATGTCATTTTTTCCTTTGGTTACTACTTCAGATTATGGCCTTTCTTTCAAAGAACTTCCTGCACAGTAGGACAGACCTATGGAGTCCTTCTGCATCTGCTTCTTTTTGCAACTGTCATGGAGGTAGCTGGGGTAAATGTCTAATACTGCTGTTTTTGCTACATCACTGCTTCAAGCTTGCACTTCCTCAATAAAAGGTTAGTATTATGATCCTTGTCTCAGGCTCTACTTCATAAAGAACCTAGATTAAGACATGAGGCTTTTGCAAGGGAAGTTATCACATATGTAGATGCAGTCAAAATGTAGGGCAATTTCATTCATAAAACAGTAAATTTGCTGAGAAAGACTCTGTGGACTTAGAGGGCTAAAATAGCTTGTAAATGACCATAGTACATAAGGGACTTTCAAAATAATGTGGCTAGTTTGGTTTTCTTTAGTGTCCCACAGAGTTTAATAAGGGCCATCTGTGTGAATCCTGAGTCTGGAACCAAGTATCATAGCCCAGAAGACTCACTAGTGTGTATACTATGCCTCTGTCCTTTCCCAGAATCTGTTGGTTTCCTATAGATCAGAGAGGGTGGGGACCATGCAAGAGGGACCAGAATCCATAATGTGCGTGTATGAAATTAAGAAAGAACAAAATTTGCTAATAAAAAGTTTTATATAATGCTGATGAATTGAAGTATTGCTAATACAACTTTGGAAGATAATGCTACAATAACAAATAAAGGAGAAAATACATTAGTACAAAAATAATGTGGCATGTGAATGTTGTATTCAGAATTTAGAAAAAAAGGCTGAACAGTCAGTGAGCTGGTGGTCATGACACTGAAGTGGTCTTAACATAGAAAAGTGCTATTGTATAGGCTATTGCCATTGCTCTTGATTGTTTACCACATGATGGGAAGACCCTACTGATGAGGACACTTTGGTCACAGAAATCAAGTTGGTACTGACCAGGAAGCTTGCTCCCCGCTGGCTGGCTTTTATAGTGCTAGAAGGTGCTATTCAGGCTGCTAATGGAGAAAAGTCAGTCAACAGTCTTATCCATCTGTGAACCCCCCAAATTGTGATAATGTTCACCATTGCAAGATATGCCCACAGGTGCAACAGTGGCACAAATGTTATGGAAGTTACCAGCTGTTTTCTGATTGGATTTAAGAGCCACTCCACAGAGGAGACACACATGTGGTATTGCAAGTCTGGCTAAGAACCCATGGTTGAGAAGTTCATAGGCCTTAAGAGTGAGCCTACTAACTAGTATTTTGCTAAATAGACACAATATCAGTCTTCTACATTTTCATTATCCATTCATCAGTTGAAGGACATTTAGGTTCTTTCATTTCTTAGCTATTGTGAAAAGATCAGAAACAAATATGGCTGTATAATTATCTCTGTAGTAGGATGATTCCATTGGGTATGCACCAAGGAATGGTATGACCAGATCACATGGTAGATTTATTTTTAGTATTTTAGGAATTCTCCATACTGATTTCCATAGTGGTTGCACCAGTTTGCAATCCCACTAGCAATGGATCAGGGCTCTCCTTTCTCTACATCCATGTCAGCACATGGTATCATTAGCTTAATTAATCTTAAATCTTATCCATTTTCTTAGCCATTCTGACTGGGGTTTGATGAAATCTTAAAGTAGTTTTGATTTGCATTTCCAATTACTGAAGATGCTGAAAACATTTTAAAATTCTTTGAGCCTTTGCTATTTCTTCATTTTGGAGCTCTCTGTTCAGATCTATAGACCATTTTTTAACTGGGTCACTTGTTTTCTTGCTTCTTTGTTTTTTGTACATTCTAGATATTAATCCTCTATCAGATGAGTGACTGGTGAAGGTTTTCTCCTACTTGGTAGGCTTTCTACTTTACTCAATTGGTTGTTTCCTTTGCTGTACAGAAGCTTTTTAGTTTAATGAGAACCTCTCATCTATTTTGAAAAATATTTTATTTATTATTTTTATTTTATATTATGAATGTATTGCCTGCATGTAAGTTGGTGCACCTATGTCATGCAATACCCGCAGAGGTCAGAAGAGGGTGTTAGATTCCCCTGGAACTGGAGTTATGGATGGTTGTTAGCTGCCATGTGGGTACTGATAATTGAACCCAGGTCCTCTGCAAGAGTAGCCAGTGCTCTTAACCACTGAGCTATCTCTCAAGCACCAAGGGCCTCTTACCTCTTATCAAGGAGGCTTCTTTTTGCAACAGACAGAGACTATTACAGAGTTCTAGAACTGATCAAATGCAGAGAATAAGTGTCTGTGAGATGCTTAACCCTAAGTGACACATCTTCAATGCAACCTCTACATAGGATGAATGCGTCTCTTAACTCTCACCAGAGCAGTTTTCTTATACAGCAGATAGTGATTAACACAGAAACTCACAACTGGCCAATGTCTAGAGAACAAGAAGCTGCAGAGTACTTATCCCTTAATGGGACCCCTATTTCAAAGTTCTGCCTCTCAAGGCTCAGGGATCATTGCAAAAGAGGGGGCAGAAAGATTGTAAGAGCCAGAGGGGTGGATCATCTAGACAGCAAGTCATTTACGCGTATGAATTCACAGCTATGGTGACAGCATGTGCCAAGTCCTATGCAAGCTCAAACCAGACAAAATCCCAGCATAGACATGAAGAAGTGAAGTGGGTAAGAAATCCCAACCCAACCTAAGGAGCTTTTGAAAATAGCTGGCTGCTGAGAGAGGAAAAGACAGCGTCTTACAGGGATGGGACTCTTGGTGGGCCCAGTAGATGGACCTACACTGAAGGGTATTTGGGGACACAAATCAGACTCTATAGACTGTGTTACAGATAAATAAAAAGTACATTAAATTGGATAAGGGTGGGGTTGGGGGAGGTGCAGATAGGAGGGGATCTAAATATAATCAAACTATATTATATGAAAATAAAAAAATTCAATTAAAAAATAATTTAAAAGCCCTGCCCTCTAAAATCATATGTCTGTACCCATGGATTAGTGCAGCTCTCAGACCTCATCTTTGTGTAGTAGATGGTGGTTAACATAGAAACTCACAACTGGTCAAAGTGCAAAGAATATCAATGTAGTGTTCAACCACAGATGAGACATCTGTATCACGCCTCCTTCACTAAAGGCTTGAGGACCATCAAGGCAGAAAGGATGGAAATATTCTGAGTCAGAGGTTGGGAAGGACCAGGGCAAAAGGGTATCTTCTGTGCATAACAGGACCCCTGCACTCATGAACTCACAGCAGGTGTGGTTGCCTACACAAGACCTGTACAAAATCAATCCAGCCAACATTGCAGCCTGTAAGGGGAGGAGCTCATGAGCCACATTGCCATCTAAGGAAGTACTGAACTGCTGGGGAAGAGAGAGTTCATTTTCTTTAAGGTTGTAGCCCTTGTTAGGTTTTAGTTTCTTTCTTTCCTGTTCTTGCTGAGGACCCGAGTTTCATTCATAGCACTGTCAGGCAGCTCACAACCTCTTATAGCTCTAGGAGATCTGGCACCCTCTTCTGGCCCCCATTGGCACCAGCACAGATACACACACATACCCCACACATATACATGATTAAAAATAAAATAAATCTTTAATAAAAGATAAAGGGGGGCTTTTTGCATCCCTGGGTGGCACAGCCACCAGCTTCCTGGGGCCAGCATCTTTCCTGGGTAAGTTCCGCGGTACCCACTGTGCCTTGATTCCCCCAGCCTCATTCACCCGCCGGGCTCCCCCACCCCATCTCTCCTCCTAGCCTGGGCATTGGCCCATTTCTTGTCTTGGCACTCCAGACCTCTGGACTGGCCTCTTGGCCCAGACTCTCCACTGCTTCCTGATCCTTTGCATCCAGACCAACCCAATTCCTCCCTGTAGTCCCTGGGAGCCCAAGGCTCTAGTTTCTTTCTTTCACTTGCTGCTCTTGCTGAGGAGCCAGTTCCATTCATAGCACTGCCAGGCAACTCACAACCTCTTATAGCTCTAGCTCTAGGGGATCTGGCACCCTCTTCTGGCCCCCATTGGCACCAGCACAGACACACACACACATACCCCACACATATACATGATTAAAAATAAAATAAATATTTAATAAAAGATAAAAGGGGAATGTTATAAATTCCATGAAAATAAAATAAGATTTAAACAGAAAAGAAAATCATCACCCAGGAAATAGCTGTTGAAGGTAGCCCTGATTTAAAGCCAGGGAGATCTAGAAATGAGTAAAAAGCTTCAGCAAAGATTCATATAGTACTAATGAAAAGGGGGGTGTCAGTTAAAGAAATAAGTCAGCAGGATGCTTAATAATCACCAATATAAGGTGACTTGTTTTCTAATTATCCTTAGTCTAGCAAAAAGAAAAATATTACTAAAAAATGTTTCTAGGCAGAGGAAAACCATCACAATTCACTTGATTATTCTAGTTTGTTCTTCATTTCTGTGACAAAACACTCGGACCACTACCAACTTGGGGAAGAAAGGTTTATTTATCTTACATCTCCCGGGTCACAGTTCATCAGGGAGCCCAAGGTAGGAACTCAGGGCAGGAACCTGGAAGCAAGAGCTGGAGCACAGGCCATGGAGGAAAACTGCTTACTGATTTGCTCCCTTTGCCCCTGCTCAGCCTGCTTTCTTATGCCACACAGGCCCACCAAAACTCTCGGACCACTACCAACTTGGGGAAGAAATGTTTATTTATCTTACATCTCCCGGGTCACAGTTCATCAGGGAGCCCAAGGTAGGAACTCAGGGCAGGAACCTGGAAGCAAGAGCTGGAGCACAGGCCATGGAGGAAAACTGCTTACTGATTTGCTCCCTTTGCCCCTGCTCAGCCTGCTTTCTTATGCCACACAGGCCCACCTGCCCAGGGGTGGCACCACCCACAGTGGGCTGGGCCCTCCCACATCACTCATCAAGCAGGTGCCCCATGGACATGGCTACAGGCCAGTCCAATGAAGACAATTCCCCAATTGAGGCTCCCTCAACCCAGGTGTGTCAAGTT
>NW_008329134.1:3678050-3689980 GCF_000622305.1 Nannospalax galili
ACAGGCCATGGAGGAACGCTGCTTACTGGCTTGCTCCCCTGGCCCCTGCTCAGCCTGCTTTCTTATGCCACACAGGCCCACCTTCCCAGAGGTGGCACCACCCACAGTGGGCTGGGTCCTCCCACATCACTCATCAAGAAGATGCCCCTCAGACATGGCCACAGGCCAGTCGAATAGAGGTAATTCCCCAATTGAGGCTCCCTCAACCCAGGTATGTCAAGTTGACACTAAAGCTATCCAGCACAATGATGTTTAAAAAAAAATCTAGAAACAGCATATTAGGAAAACTTATAGAGGAGACTGTTCTTGGCTTAGGCTTGGAACCATTGCTATGGATTTTCTTTCCCTGCAGAGATTACAGGGAAGCTTGAGGGAGAAATTCTTAAAGCTTGAAATGAAAAGGGGGAGTTTTTCACAAGCTGGTGTTCCATCTTCCACTAGCCACATTTCAGTCTGTGACTTCTGGGAAACTCTTGTGCAACTCTGTCAAACCTTTGAACTAAGCTCACTGATTTTTCAGAATGAACAGTTGATAACAAATATGACTCATAGCTTTGATCTAAATCAATTTTTAATTTTTCAGAATAGGTAGATGCCTAATATAACACTTCCATAATAAATTTCTAGACAGTCAGTTCAGTCAAGCCCAAGTACCCATCTAGTCATCCAACCAAACTCTATTCATCCTACTATCCTTCTAAACAATTTATCCTTTTCTCAACAAAATAAAATGCTAGGCACTCTTTCACTTGTCAAAAAGATACTTCCCAGCCTGAATCCAACCTGATTTTAGTAGGGAATTTCCACTGGAGCTTGGCCTTTGCCCAATGGGACTTGTTTCTGTGTGTGGCAACTGGTAGCACAGCCTGTTGGGAATCAACGACTTGTTTCAATCGGGAGCCTCACAAAGATTTCTTTCTAAGACAAAATTGTCAACCCAAACTGCAAATGTGAGCCGGGCATGGGGGGGGGGGGGCACACCTAAATCCCAGCACTTGGGAGGCAGAGGCAGGTGGAGCTCTGTGAATCTGAGGCCAGCCTGGTCTACATAGTGAGTTCCAGAGTTCCAGGCCAGCTGGGGCTACAGGGAGACCCTGTTTCAAAGAGCCAACAACAACCAAAAAACTCCAAATGTAATTTAAAAAATAAAAAAAAGAAAAGTAAAGAAGTAAAAATAGTTCAGTCATGAGTATGGGTGTCTTTGAGTCCATTAGTCCTCTTTACAGCCTGGCTTCATTTGTGAATGGAAGATGAAAGTAAAAATGGAAGAACTATGTTCACTAAAAACTCTGAAAATCATGAGGCATAAGAAAGCACTGCACTGCTATAGCTAGCATTTCTTCTGAGGGGATATTAACAATGTCTGTCCCCTCCTCCCTTTCCTGCAGCCTGGGAAGCTAGTGAGTTTACCCAGCTTACTTATAAGCAATAGGTGAGGGCTTACTTACAGGAGTGTGGATGCACCCTGTCTAGGGCCACACTGCAAAGCCTTTATCCAAGCAGGGATGGTGGCTTCCCCAGAGGCACATAAAATGGCAAGAACCGCCCCCACCAGTCTTCCTCAGTCAATCTGTTTTTAGACCCTCCCCCAGACCATGTGTAACTAGGACCTACTGATTGGTTGGGAGGTGTGGCTGACTCTCCCTGTCACTCTTTCTTTGCAGAGCGTAACAGTCTACAAGTTTAGCTGTGCTGATCCTAGGCAAGTGGGCACAACCAAGCTTGAGAGGTGGCATCTATCCATTGTCTGTCTGTCAGAGGACAGTCCTATGTAACAACTGCTTATAGTAGGCCACAGAACAAGATGCTCTTTGGGTCTTCTGAGTTTAATATGCAGTAAGTAGGTCAAACTGTATAGCTTCATGTAGAAGAATGGAACCAGATCCCCACCTTCATCATTCACAAAACTCAATTCCAACATGGATCAAGGACCTCAACATAAGACCTGATACACTGAATCTCATAGAAGAGAAAGTAGGGAACACACTTAAACTTGTAGGAATAGGAAAGTACTTTCTGAACAGGCCTCTAATAGGCCAAGTGTTCAGTCCAACAATAAATAGATAGGACCTCATGAAAATAAAAGGCTTCTGTATACCAAAGGACACCAGCATTTGAATGAAGAGACAATCTGCAGAATGGGAGAAATATGACTGAGGGTTATTATCTAAAATATACAGAAAACTCAAAAAACTAAACATCAAAAAACCCCAAACAACCCATTTTAAAACTTAAACAAGGAACTAAACAGAGTGCTCAAAAGAAAAAATGCTTGGTGGTGCATGCCTTTAATCCCAGGACTCGGGAGGCAGAGGCAGGCAGATCTCTGTGAGTTCCAGGCCAGCCTGGTCTACATAGTGAGTTCCAGGCCAGCTGGGGCTACAGGGAGACCCTGTCTCAAAAAGACCTAAAAAAAAAAAGAAGAAATGCAAATGAAAAATATTTTTTTTTAAATGTTCAACATCTTAAGCCATCAGGAAAATGCATCTTACTCCAGTCAGAATAGCTAAGATGTAAAACACAAAGGATAACAAATGCTGGTGAGGATGTGGGAAAGGGGAACACTTATTCACTGCTGGTGGTAGTGCAAACTTGTGCAGACACTATAGAAATCAGTGTGGAGATTCCTCAAAAAGCTAGAAGTAGAGCTACTAAATGATCCAGCCATACCATTCTTGGTCACATTCCCAAAGAACTGTAAATCCTACTACACAGATACCTACCTGTTCATTCATGTTCTTCAAAAGAGCCAGGAAATGGAAACAACCTACATATCCATCAAATGATGAATAGATAATGAAAGTATGATACACTTACACAGTGTAATATTATTCAGCTGTTAAGAAAAACAAAATGTTCAGGTAAATGGATAGAACTGGAAACAATTAATTCTGAGTGAAGTAACACAGACCTAGAGAGACAAAAGTTGCATGCTTTCTCTCATAGTGACTGCTAGCTTTGAATCTTTAGATAGGTGTGTTGCAACTGGACAATGCACAGAAGTCAGGAAACTAGTAAAGGGCCAGTGCCATGAAAGGAGGAAAGACAGTAACAGAATAGGGAGAGTTAAATGGAATAGAAAATAAGAAGGAAGGGGAGAGGAGGGATTATAGGATGGGATAACACTAAAGGCCTTTTGAAAAAGCCACATGGAAATCTGCCACTGTAGAAGCTTCTCAAGTTCTATACATAAAACCAGGAATAGTGGTGCTTACTTTTAATCCCAGCAGTCAGGAAACAGAGGCAGGTAGAAGGTGGATCTTTGTGAGTCTGAGGCCACTTAGTCTACCTAGTGAGATCCAGGCCAGCCATAGCTATGTAGTGAGACCTTATCTCAAAAAAAGCATATACATTTATAATATTAAAATATTAAAAAATATTAAAAACTACAAATATTAAAAACTACATTTGTGAGTTACAGAACAAACACAGAGAAATAAAGCTGGTACTGACCTCAAAGCTTCATTTCTATCTGGTAACTTTCATAGAGATGGAAAGTGCTATTCATGCTCCCAGAACAGAAAAGTAATCATTAACCTTGAAACTATGAACCTTGCAAGCTTCAATAATAACAGGATATTCCCATATATTAATTACTGTTATTCCCATATATGAATGCATATTTCAACTTTCATCAGAAAAGTTTTTTTCTTACAGCATATGGTGTTTAACACAAAGACCCCACAACTAACTGATCAATGTGCAGAGAATAAGAGATTATGGAGTGTTCAGCCCTGATGGGACACCTACATCACACTCTCCTTTCCCAAGACTCAGGGATCATTGTGGAAGAAGGGATAGAAATATTGTAAGAGCCAGGGGTGGAGGATGACTGTAAGGAAACAGTGTTTTCTAGACAGCAGTACAGTTACTCATATGACCTCACCGCAGTTATGACAGCATGCACACGACCCATGCAATCTCAAATTAGACAAAATCCCATCATGGAGGCAGTGAGGTAGGCAAGAAACCTGTGCTGGATAGCTTTAGTTGGGAACTTGACACACCTGGGTAGAAAGAGCCTCACTTGGGGGACTGCCTCCATCAGACTGGCCTGTGGCCATGCTCATGGGGTATTTTCTTGATTGTTGAGTGATGTGGGAGGGTTCAGCCCACTGTGGGCAGTGCCACCCCTGGGCAGGTGGTCCTGTATTGTATAAGAAAGCAGGTTGAGCATGGGCCGGGGAGCAAGCCAGTAAGCAACATTCCTCCATGGCCTGTGCTCCAGCTCCTTCCTCCAGGTTCCTGCCCTAAATTCCTACCTTGGACTCCCTGATGAACTGTGACCTGGGAGATGTATGTCAAAAAACCTTTTCCTCCCCAAGTTGGTACTGATCAAAGTATTTTGTCACAGTAATGAAGAAACAAACTAGAACAAAGCCCAAACTCTAGTTGAGGTACTATTGGCAACTGATAGCTGATGGGGGAGGGAAAGTCAGTGTTCTTTAAGGGTGTGCCACTGGTAGGCTGACCAGGCTCTAGGGGACAGAGCCACACTGAAGAGCATTTGGGGACACAAATTAGACTGACTAGGCATTAAGAAAAACGATAGAGGGCATGAAATCAGGCAGGGAACAGTAAGGTAGAAGTGGAGATGGAGGAGCAGGTTTAAATGTGATCAAAATACACTGTATGAAATTCTGAAACAAATCAACAAAAACATTCTTAAAGTTATAAATGGTGAATGAAAGATGAAATGAATGACTGAACATCTTCCATGAACTAAATTCATAAAATTTGTCATGTGAATATGTCCTCAAATACTAGAAATTTCATTTTACTTTCAAAAACTTAGCACTATTTGGGCACTTTATAAACATTTATTTAAGCTAAAATTTTCCACATGCTATAAACATGTGACTTATTTCTCCTTTTAAGCCACTAATACTCATATTCATTCCATACAGTACTATGATACTTTCCATAAAATTAGTGTGAAGCATCAAGCAGCAGAAGTAGCTGACAGAATCCTCTTCCTCTCAGAATTTCCAGTTTCTTCTGTTAGACATTCAGGAAATGCCACAACTTTAGCCTTTTTCACAGTGCTTCAAAGAATTCATTTGAAGTATTGTCTAGAATATGGAACCCAAATTTCCAAACCAATAAATGACAGCAATTTTTAAAAATTCAGCTGAAGTTAGAAAGTTCCTAATAAAACAAACACTTAAATGTCAAATCTGAGTTGATACTCATTATAAATGGGGCTGGAGAGATGACCCAGCTGTTAAGAACATGAACTGCACTTGCAGAGACTCCAACTGCAGCTCCAAGATGCCATGTCAGGCAACTCACATCCTCCTGTAACTCCAGCTCCAGGGGATATGATGCCCTCTTCTGGCCTCTCTCTTCTGGCCTCTGTTAGCACCTGCACTCCTACACACACACACACACACACACACACACACACACACACACACACACCTTTAAAATTTTTTAATGATGTTTTGGGGCTGGAGAGATGGTTCAGCAGTTAAGAACACTGGCTGTTCTTGCAGAAGACCTGGGTTTGAATCCCAGCACCCACATGGCAGCTAACAACTGTCCATAACTCCAGTTTCAGGGGATCTGACAGCCTCTTCTGTTCTCCGTGGGCATTGCAAGACACAGATGCACTTACCTACATGCAGGTAATACAAGCATACACATAAAAAGAATAAATAAAATGTTAAAAAAACATTTAATAATGTTTTAACAGTGTTTTGAATTTCTTGTTTAATTCTTTTCCTTATTCTCCCTTCCTATGCACAGGGCCAAGAAGTGTTTCTATTTACTAACAGCAGGGAGGCTAATTGCTATTTATAATTGACTTAGTTACTTTCTATTGCTGTGATAAAAACATTGACCAAAACCAACTTGGGGAGGAAAGGGTTTTTTGGCTTACACCACAGCCATCATCAAGGGAAGCCAAGGCAGGACCACAGGTCAGGAACCTGGAGCACAGACCATAGAGGAATGCTGCTTGCTGACTTGCTCGCCTAGCCTGAGCTCAGTCTGCTTTCTTATACAATGCAAGACCACCTGCCCATGAGTGGCACCACCCACAGTGGGCTGGACTCTCCCATATCACTCAGCAATCAAGAAAATGCCCCACAGACATAGCCACAGGACAATTCAATGGAGAAAACTCCTGAGTTGATGTTCCCTCTCACCAGGTGTGTCAAGTTGACAACTAAAGCCATCCAGCACGGTAATCTAATTCTGTGCTATTTGTTCTCTTTCAAAAATTCAATGTGCATTTTTAAACAAATCTAATAAATATATTCATATACTACTCTTATTATATATTTATTGAACACATAATAGTATAGGATATACTTGGATGATAAATATGTTAAATATTGTTATCATAAATAAAGAATTGATCTTTGGGCTGGAGAGATGGCTCAGCAGTTACGAGCACTGACTGCTCTTGCAGAGGACCCGGGTTCAATTCCCAGCACCCACATGGTGGCTACGAACCATCCTTAACTCCAGTTCCAGGGGAATCCGAAGCCTTCTTCTGACCTCCACAGCATTGCATGACATAGATTCACTCACATACATGCAGGCAATACACTCATACGAACTTTACTTTTCAAGACATATCTTTGTTTATAGTGTTCAGAAGTCTAAAAACATTGGAATCTATCCAGAAGGAAAAATTTAAACAGCTCATTATAAAATATTACTCCTAAGTGGAATTGACAGTGACAACTGAATACTACTTGAATGTTATATGAAACACTATTTTTAAAGCTGCCTGACTCTATATAGAAGTACATGTGATAGTTAGCTTCTGATCTGCTATCCAAATCATTTATAGGAGTAGAAGTTAACAATACCATTCAGTCTGAAATTTTAGTCTAAATTTTATTTCTGATTGTCAATTATATATTTCTACATATTATGTTGGTGTTAGATTCCAGGTTTGTAGAATTCTATGTGGTTATGATTGAAATTAGTAGCTGTATTTTCACTGACATTAGGATGACTCAGGGACCCTCAGACAATAGTTGCTTAGTTTCTATTAAACAACAATTTGTGTGTGATTACTGAATTCAATGATTTACCTTTATTCTGTTTGATGATGCAATTCTCTTCTGTAGTAGAAATTTTTATAATTCCAATGAATGTCAAATGTATGAATGACTTTTACAATATGGACATACTTTGGACAAATGACTTTCATTTAACCTTACAACCAAAATTGCAATCTTAGCTTGTTTATACTGTAGGCAAGTTCACTGAGCCTTGAGCTCCTCTTGTAATTTAAACATACAGCTCATGACCCTTCTTTACCCTGGACCCAATATTGTACATGAATGTGCATATGGATTTTTTTCATATTCAAAAGACATCTGCAAACAATGATTGCAAACAGCAAACATAGGAAGATTATCTCATTTGTACTGAAAACAATAGATGGGATCAAATTGATTACATCTGTTGGAAGTTTTGTGCGTGCTTGTCTAGGTCAGTAGGGATCAGAAAGGGCAAAATTCTTCCCTAATAAGATTAGAGTCTGACTTTTACTTCCACATGTCATGCTACATATACTGTTTTCAGTAAAAGAGCCCTTGTTTGAAAGAACGGTTCCAAGAAAGTTCTGAAGAAATGGATCTCAGCAGTTCAGGTCTGCTCTTGGCTTAAGATAGATGCTAAGAATCAGGCTGTTTTATGCATAACTGTAATGTGGCATTTCATAGAAAATGCCACAGCCAAATTGATAATATGTCCTCCAAAGCATTTAGAATAATAGCGTTAATGTCTCGAACTGAAGTGTTACTTCACTTATAAATCAAACACTTGCTAGATTCCCTTCTGAATCTCTCAGTTTAATATTTTTATTTTTATGTGTATGTGTGTATTGCCTGAATGTAGGCAAGTGCATCCATGTCATGCAATGCCTGTGGAGGACAGAAGAGGCTGTTGGATCCCCTGGAACTGGAGTTACAGACAGTTGTTAGCTACCATGTGGGTGCTGGGATTTGAACCCAGGTCTACTGCAAGAACAGCCAGTGTTCTTAACTGCTGAGCCATCTCTCCAGCCCCTGAATCTCTCATTTTAAAATACTACACTGGACATAATATTTTGGAAACTGAAATAGCAGCTAGTCAGATTCAGATGGTATATATCTTTCTTCTAAGTGAGAGATCTCAGGTCTCAATTTTATTAAAATAATATTATATAGATATTAATTTAAAGTGAAGCTACTTTTATCATTAATCTCTTGGCCTTTTCACTGATTGCTTCACTATGTATTAAAATTAGACATTCTACTATAAAAATGTTCTGAGAATTAGTACTGAGTAACTTAAGAAATATTTGCTTAATCAAAAAGTGAATTAAGTTAGCCTCAGAACTAAAAGTCATGAATGAAAATTCAGGTTTATGGGCTGGGAGGATGGCTCAGTTGGTAAAGTGCTTGTGACACCAGCCTGAGAACTTGAATTCAGTCACCAGCACCCATGTAAAAAAGTGAATGTTCGGCCCAAGGATCATTGTGGAGAGAGGGTGGGAAGAGTGTAAGAGCCAGGGTTGGTTCATGAACATAGGGAAGCAGAGGCTTTCCGAACACTGGAAGCTTGCAATGGTGGCACCGAGCATAGGACCCATGCTAACTCAATCAGACAAAGGAGGGAAATGGTTGGCAGACCTGCCCTAGTCTGGGAACTACTGGAGACTGATTACTACTTGGTGAGGGAGAGTAGGGCTTACTTATGATCTCTAGATAGGCTGGCTAGATTCCAGTGGATGAATTTGCACCGAAGGACACCTGGGTACAAATGCTTGACTGGATAGGGCTTAACACTTATGACAGACTACATGAGGTCCAGTGGTGGGGGGCGTGGAAGGGGGAGGAGGGGTATAAATTTGATTAAGAACTGTTGTATGAAATGTACAAAAGTTCAATAAAAGGAAAAGCAAAAAGCAACACACCAGCCACCCTGTCTGATGTGATCATTAACCTCTCCTGGAAAACGCAGCTGACCACTCCCTGAGGTCTGTCCTTAGCATGTGAGGAGAGCCACACAGATACTGCCCAGACTATTTACAGATTGCTTATTTTGGAAGGCTATCACTCCACTCATGTGTGGCATAGATATCGCATCATCTATATCTATGCTGTTCTTTTGCTATATTCAGTGTTGCTTAGATTATCAAACTTCAGTCTCTACAGCATCATCTGGGGACTTATTAAAGATTTGTGGTAGAATTTTAAACTCAGTCACAGTCTCAAGGGCTGGACTTTTTAATGAGCTTCACACACAATTCTCCTGCACACTAAATTTACAATCTCAACCTACAGAGACAACTGTAATAACGCCTTCATTTCCAATCATGTTTTAATGTTGTGTCTAATTTTATTTGAATGTTAGTGCTGAAATAATCTCAAAAAGTTTCAAGGGCTTCTTACTGTCTAACAAATTGTCTGATTTGGGGAATTTCAAAACTGTAAATCTGTCCAATTTTTAACTATGGATCACTCCTAATGTAACTATGGTTATGTTAGATATTGTCTATACATAGATTAGTATACATATATTTGATTGCTCTGCTACCCAGGGTCCCTAAAAGCAATGATTAACCTGTATCAATGAGCACTCCTGAGACCCACATTTTGGTCTAATATCAATACTGGCGCCAATATCAATACTATTACCAATAAAGGCAACCAGAATTTCTTTTTTTTTTTAAGTGACTGATTCTAGGACTGGGTCAGGTAAGGTTTATCTGCAAACTCTGATTAGGTTGGTAAATTCCTAAAGAGTCCTCCACCTACCCCTGTCCTGTATCTCTTCTGGACTAACCATCCTTTCACAGTTCCCAGTTTCCTCAAATTTTTGGTGTTTTTGTTTCGTTTTGTTGTTTGTTTTTTTTGAGACAGGGTCTCACTAGGTAGCCCTGGTTGGCCTGGAACTTACTGTGTAGATCAAACAGGCCTGGAGCTCACAGAGATCCTGCCTCTCAAGTGCTGATACTAAAGGCACGTGCCATCATGCCAGCAGAAGTAGTCCTTGATGAGCTAGCACTTTCTAGGTGCCTGCTGCACTGAAACTCAGTCTATTCGAAGAACATACATCCAACAGTGGCATGATAAATGCCTTAGAAGACACCGTGCACCCTTCTGATGGTGTAGCCTCGAGACAGCTACCAAAAACTGAGGTTCAAAATTTGTGAATTTTCCTGATAAATTACTATCCAACAAGGTAATTTTAGAGCAGTGAAGGTACAATACTGTATATGCAACTTTTCTCTGATTCTGAAAAGGTTGATTTTGATAAATATGGAAAATTAGAATGGTAAATTCAATATTAAATGCTTTTAACAAAATTTTTAAATGGCCACGTATCCCCTCTTGATCCATTGAAGGGTAAACAGAGTTAAACTGCAGAATGTGAGGAACCACATGGGATTTAAAGACCCGAGTTGCCTGAAATGAGACCTGGAAATTCACAGCCTGAATGACTAGTACAGAAAGTTATTGTGCACATTCACATTAAGACACTATTAAACCAATTTCAACTTAATAATAGCCAAAATTTCCTTCTTCCCTTACGTTTTCAGGTGTTTTGTCACAGTGAGACAGAATTAGCCATGCAGATTGCCATCCCCTTTGATGGCCTGACATCTATACTTGCATTGTTTGATCTACATTTTTGTTGTTTTGTGACAATTTGAGGAACTCACTAAAGAATTGTAAATTTAAGTATGAGAAATTAAAATTGATATGTTAAAACTTTCCATGAAAGGAGGTTTATTGAGATAAAAGAAAAGCAAAAGAAATAAAGACTTGTGAAGTGAGATCTGCTTTCTTAAATTAGCCATAGCCTTTTAAGCAAGAAGCAAGTTGATATTTGGAATGGAGAATGCCATATCAGTTTCTTAAAAGGCTACACCCACCCAGGGCTCAGGCACCATTGTAGAAGGGGTGGAGGATGGAAAGATTGTAAGAGCCTGGGAAGAGGTGCATGACCGTGCAGGAATAGAGTCCTACAAGGTCCTGGGACCCTGCTCATTTGAACCTACAGCAATGGTGTCAGCATGCACAAGACCCATGCAAACTCAAACAGACAAAAACCCAGCATAGAACTGGGGAAATGGACACGTGACCCCAATCTTAGCTGAAGAAATATTAGCAACTGATTATTGCTGGGTAAGGAAGAGCTGATCTCACTGAAGTGAAAGACCCTAGGTAGGCTGACTGGACCTCACTGGATGAACTTGCACTGAGGTACATCTGGGGACACTAACTTGATACAATAGGCCTTAAGACAAATGACAGAATATATAAATTCTGTGGGGGGGTGCTATGGGAGGTGCCGGCGGAGAAGGGGATATAAAGATTATTAAGATTGAGATGTTCTGTATGAAATACTCAGAAATTCATTTTTAAAAAGGCAAGACAGTGAGGAGAAGCCCCCAGCAGCATGAGGACTGCTTCTTCTGCATTCGGCTCTACTCTCCAGAAATCCCCAAATGGCAAACTGCTTTCACTACACTGCCTACTTATTCACAAAGAAATCCAGCCCAGGGGCTGGGGCCATGGCTCAGTGGGTAAAGTGCTTGCTATGCGAGCATGAAGTCCTGAGTTTGGATCCCCATCACCCATGAAAAAAGCCAGGCGTAACCCTAAGACTAGGGGGTAGAGACAGGCAGATCCTGGGAACTCACTGTCCAGCCAGTCTAGAAAATTGGTGAGCTCCAATTTCAGTCAAAAACCCTAGCGAATAATAGAGGAATACATTAATGTCGACCTGGGGCCTCCACTGAAACTATGCACAAACAGAACATCTGCTCACAAATGTGCCCATACACGCATATATTACATTACATGCCTACACACATACACACACACACACACACAAAAAAAAAAAAAAAAAAAAAAAAAAAAAAAAAAAAAAAAAAAAAAAAAAAAAAAAAAAACCTCCCAAAAAACACAAAAACC
>NW_008329134.1:3690141-3732858 GCF_000622305.1 Nannospalax galili
CAGTTCAGACGTGCACTCATAAGAAGACCAGTCTTTTAACTTGAACTTTTCTGCTCAGTATTGGGAAGATTAATGAAATGTATTAATGAAATGTATTAACTGGCTTCTTTCAGAAATTTTGTGAAGAACAAAGGACTATAAAACTATCCTTCCTATAACCCTTGAATACCAGTGCAAATTAAATTAGTATCAGGAAGTATTAAACAAAGATATTTCACTAAATGCTGAAGTACTTTGAAATAACATGATCATATCCCAAATCTCATTAAACTGAGCTCATAATCTGGCATACTACATAAAATTTTTCCTATATAAAGATCTCTCCTAAGAAACTATAAAATAATTCATCTCTAACAGTCTTATTGTGTCATAAATCTTTCTAATTCTATTCAATGTCCCCTGGAAAACATTTAAAAACAGGAGTATGTTACTCTTATCTATCAAGAGATACCAGAATGTTTTTCCCTCCATACCATCTTTGCTTAATGTTCAGATGTCTTTTCTGGAGCCGACTGTGTGATTAGAGAATGCTTTTAGTGTTTTCTCACATAGTTCATAAAGGAGTTCGGATGTAACTGTAGCACAGAGGATGTCAAACCCTCAGGCACACCTTAATAAGGAAACATAGCTCATGTTACAAAAAGTTTCTGTTGGCACAATTCATCTGGTGGCTTGTTATTTATTCTAAATCTGGGGGATCCTCCCCTCTGACCCTATGATGCTTCTGATACTTAGATGAGTGTTAGGAACAGACAGAAGCTCTTGTCACCCCAGCCCAATCTTCATGTTGCCTACAACTTCAGAAGTTGTATCTCAGCAGAGATCTTTACGTAGTAAAATTTTTATGTAGTATGCCCTAATTGTTATTAGGGCGTCTGTATTCTTTCCTTACATGAGTCCCTATTCTTGTTTTGTTTTTTGAGGCGTGGTCTTATTCTATAACCCAGGCTAGCCTACAACTCACTATTTAGCCCAAGCGGTCTCAAACTCATGGCAGTCCTCCTGCCTCTGCCCCGAAATGCTGAGATTATAGATGCAAGCCGCCACATCTGGTTCATACATTACTGTGCCTTTATGATCTGCGTTCCTCTGAGGACTGCTTCCCTGGTCAAGAAAGCAATGGGAAATGAAAAAAATATCTACCATTCCCTTCCCAGCCACCATCTTCATTTGCATGTAGCCATTTTCTTTTTTCTGTGAGTCTAATCTCACAGAAAATAATGACTTGCTTTTAATGACTTTCTTTTTGTTCATAAAAGGCTGGACATTTGCTACACTGCCCTCAAGAACAGAGCAAGTAAAAACAGCCTAACTTCAAAATAGCAATGCATAAATCTGTCTTTAAAATGAAAATAAATTCTCTACTCTGCTGTGCGGTGCTGGCAGGGAGGTGAACAAAGTCCTTTCTCCATAGTCTTTCCTTTATATTAATTACACTCAACTACTTATACTGTTAGAGATGCTTAATATCAAATAATGTCATGATACCTAAGGCAACAAACAAAATATCAGTTTCACAAGAGTAAATTCAATAATTCTGTCACATTACGGCAGATAGGTACATTTCTCCTACTTTGGAGAAAGCAAGTACAGCCCGCCCTGTAGATGGCATGTGTGGTCATGGAGTTGAGGAAGACATAAGCCAAGAGTGCAGCTTAAGACAGACTGGGGGCAGCTTTGCTGCCACTTCATAGGCCAACACCAAGAGAAAAGAGAGAAGTCTAAAAATGAAGGGGGGCTGAACAGATTTGCACCAGCCTCTTGGTTTCATCCATTTTCCATACTTTGCCCTTGGCATGGTCTATTTTATATCCCCTGAAAGTATAGTGAAAATCTCATATTTAATAAAGCAAAGCAATAGCCAGCACTCTGCACTTCCCAAGACGTTGCTAATGTTTAGTCTAATGTGACAATTTAGTCCTGCTGTGGGGGAAAAAGGGGGATTTCTTTCATTCTTATCATTTACAAAGGTGCACTCATTCAAAATGGTTCCCTGGTGCCCAAAAGAAGACATCCAAACTGTGCTCTGTGGTACATTGCACTGCCTTCTCACACATCCTCTTTCACATGCAACATCATTAGAAGCCCCACACCCTAAAAAATCAGCAATAAACATGCCACATACAGTGGTACTGATGACAGATTCTGGGATTAGAGGAAACATGAAATGTACCCTCTATTTCATTGTCACGTGCAACCTTATCTAAACCCAGACATATCGCATAATTCCTGATGCACGCACATCGCTGCTGCAATCAGCACTATTGCGTCGACTACAACGTCAGCATGTCCAGAATGCCACCGGCATAGCTGCTACCACACCATTCTCCAATGCTGATCTGCACAAATGAAGTCTGGGCATACTCAGTGGACATCAATGTCACACAAGAAACTTGATTTAATTCAATTCAAACTTCATCTACTTTTGTTCTGGACTTTTGGCTCTTTCCTTACAACTTCTGACATCCCACCTTTGGCCGTGAACTGGCTAAACTTCCATCCACTCAAATGGTCAAATTACCTCATCCCCCTTTTGTATTATTAACTTCCACTTGTGCTTAGTGTCTAATGAAATACACCATTACATCATATTTCAGGTCCAACAGTGAGTTATCATTAGCAATGTGTGAGGCTGCTATCAGAGTAAATGGATCATGAAATGCTAAGTGTCAGCCATTTGTTTAGGATCATGGTACACCTTGTAATACTGGAATGGTTGATTCCTCTGCTCCAGGAGCTTGGGATCTAGTTGGGAAGTTTGAATTAGCAAACAAATTAGAGTCAAGCAAAAACAGCATATCCATGAGTCAAATGGTACAGCCAAGAGATGCTTCATAATTAACATTCAATGCACAAAATCAGTGAAATCAAAAGCTATTAGAAAAGGTGTAGCAGCATAGCTCAGCCAAAGGTAGGCAATCAAGAAAGGGCAGGATTTGGATAGATGAGGCATAGACAGATCGTGAACATTCGGAGTAACCTCAGTTCTGTGAGTAAAGGCAGAGGAGTGAAGCATGATGGTGATTTCTTAGGGCACTGAGAAGACACAGGCACATTTCCCAGGGTAGCCGAAACTGAAGTGAATCTGGATAGTGGTTACAATTAATTTTACTCTGCAAGGGAAATCTTGATTCAAAAGTCTAGGTTTAAATAGAACAGAAAGTTATTTTAGGCTAATGAACACATGCATTGGTTAGGGTAACAGAAATCTTTATAATAGATAAACCCATAATCTCAGTAGTTTGACAGACTTTATTTCTTGCTTATGTAAAGTTCAAATCAATTTATTTCTGATCATATACAAGCTTGCATTTGAGATGATTAAATAAATGGCATCATAGATCTTATATAGCTTTCTGCCAATATGCATTTATTATAAAGTCACTTAGTAAACATCCTTTAAGCACTCACTGTATATCAGTAACTATTCTTGACTGATACTGGAGAGAGAGAGAGACTAAAGCAAAAGCATTGTCCCCACCCTTAAGAAACTAGTGGCTGGTAAGGAAGTCATATACAAGAAAGAAAAGAGTATTTATCATCTGTTGCAGAGCGTAAAGGAAGGTAATATATGATGGATTAGAGAAGGCCTCAAATAGGAAACTTTTTATGAGGCCATCAGTCCCTTGAGTTCACTTGAAGACATTCTTATCAACTACCAACATACCTAGCTCTCACTGCTCTTCAAGTTCAGGTTTTATCTGTCCTCTGTGGTGTCGTAAGAACTTGCAGGTTCTACATGTTGATGGCTACTCCTGAGCAGACCATCCTCACATTTGCACAGATATATCAGGAACTGAAAACAGGGAGAAATGGGCTCTCAAACCCACGCTGCTTGTGGCCAGGTGTGCTTGCCTCTGAGGCTCACCAGAACGCAGTGTTTTCCTTTTGTGGTGGTGTAACACTTCTTCTGTGGCCAGTGCCTCAAGCATTCCCTTCCACACATAGATTTTCACATAGACATTTTGTTTTGTCCCAGTAACTGACCAGCTCTGAGCTTTGGACGAGTCATGTTCACAGGGCCTATTATAGTATCTAAGGTTAATTAAATGTGAAATAAATAAATAAAAAGATCAACCAGCATCTGACAGGTACAAGGCTCACAACGTTGCCCTTGAACATTTAAACTGTTCCATGGAGGCCCTGTGAGCTTGCTGCCAATGTCCACAGGTCTACAATCTGGGGACCGTGGAGTTAGTTTACAAAGCCCTGAGCCTTCTACTTCAGCTCTGGGATATATGCACATCTGCAGAGGAAAGTCTGTTTCCTTACAAGCATCTTCAGATTATAAAACCATTTCCAGAAGATCAAGCATGTCACCATTGGCACTAGGAAGTAGAAAAAAATAGAATTTTCATTCAAGTTTTTCTAGACTCAAAGTTTATATAAACTTTTTGCATATACCATACTGCCTCCTTCTGGTTAAAGTCTTAGCTGTACCAACACATTTTAGACTTCATTATTCAGGCATGTGGCATATTGTTAAGAAAAGAATTTCTTTCTTATCAATCAGAGAGATGTCTCAGTGGGCAAAGTGCTTGCCATAAAACATGAGGACCTGAGTTTAATCCCCAGCATCCACCTTAAAAAAAAAGAAAAAAAGCCAAGTGCAGGGGCATTAGTTCTGTAACCCTAACCCTGGGGGTCGGGGGGCACTGAACAGAAAGATCCCTGGGGCTTGCTAGCCCACTGGTCTAGTCAGATCAGTGAGTTCCAGGTTGAGCAAAAATCTCTGTCTTAAGAAATAATAAGGTGGAAAGTGATTGACGAAGACATGCAACATTGACCATTGGGCTACACACACACACACACACACACACACACACACCACACACCACATACATACACACCACACACACACTACCACACACACCAGACATACCACACACACACACACACACACACACACACACACACACACACACTGTTCCCAATAACAAATAACACCAGTTTCAAAGCACCAATGTGTTACTCAAACTGTTAGGAAGCTAGAGACAGATAGATAGACAGACAGAGAGAGAAATATTTCCTTAAGAGTTGAAAAGTCACCTCTGTGTTATAGTAGTAATAACGTTTTACTTTGAATTAATGAAGCATTTCTAACAAACTGAAAGGTGTAGAGGATCGCCACAGATGTTAATATGCTACTGTATTTGAAGAGAGACAGATAGATAGACAGAGAAATATTTCCTTAAGAGTTGAAAAGTCACCTCTGTGTTATAATAGTAATAACGTTTTACTCTGAATTAATGAAGCATTTCTAATAAACTGAAAGGTGTAGAGGATCGCCACAGATGTTAATATGCTACTGTATTTGTTTCAAGTGTAAATAAAGAAATATTTAGAAAATATAAAGAAATCTATGCATCAGCGTACCCCTTCTGCCTTCTGGTTTCCGAAGGATCCGCTCTTTGAAAACTGTGTCCCACTTTACACATGTAGATCTTCAACCACACACACACATAGCACAGTGTCTGCCAATCATGTGAACTCTCAAGGGCCAGGGGCACAATGTTTATTTTTATGTACTTTTCAATGTTTTACCCCTAATACCTAGAATACAGCCTCCCACTTGGCAGGTACTCTAGAGATTTTCTCTGTGATTAAACAATACAGCTATTCTTATTTTCAAATGAATAAAATATTATTATACTGTATATTCTCTGGCAATTTGTATTTTTTCAACATTTTGGGTTTTTTTCATTTTATTCTTTGAGAATTTCATACATGTATACAGCGAAATGTGGTTATATCCACTGCCCCATTTCCCCTCTTTGCCTCCCCTGAATCTCCCCAACATGCCCCTTTCCAAATTCATGCCCTCTTCTTTTATTTTTTAAAATCATCTGCTAAGTTCAGTACTGTCCATATGTGCAGGGTATAGGCCCATACACTGGATCATGGACAACCTACCAGTGACCACACCCTCCAAAGAAGAATGATTGTCCCCTCCCAGCAGCCATCAGCATCTCAGTTAGGGGTATGGCTTAATGAGCACCTCCATACTGGGATTTTGGTTGGCTTAATCTTGTACAGGTATGTGCAGGCAACTATAGCTGCTGCATGTTCATGAACTCAATAGCCATGTCATCAATGATCTGTTTCTAAGATCATTCATGTTGACATATAGAGATGTAATCATCTTCAGTGCTATATAGTTGTCCCCAAATACATAATCAACATATTATCTACCTCTCTAAGGATATTGAGATTTTGCTGTATGAAACCATGATGCAACAGATATCACAATACAAATTAAAATAATACTAAGATTATTTTATCCCATTTATTAGATTGGTAGGATTCATTAGTTTAATAAATCTAAGAATTGTTTGCATATATTGTTGATGGGAGAGAGCTTGGTTGTGATTGGTGAAGTGTAAGATGCTCAGATCCCAGGATCTAGCTAGCAATGATATTTCTTGTCATAAGCTGACAAAGGCATGCACAGAAACATGTTCATTCTCACTACCTTTAGCAACAAAATCATCTGCTGTTTTCTCTTGCTTCTGCAATTTATGCATGAACTAAAACTTACTGGCTGAAAATATCCATTTTGGAAGACTCATTTATGGGTTGTGTAGGCCAGTGGTTCAGGAAAGAGAGCAGTGGGGATGGTTGTTTCTGTTCTATGAAATCTGAGGTGTCAGCTGCTGGGACTTGAGGGCCTGGAGTGAAAAATCCTATGGAAGTGTCTTTAATTCTAATGTCTGTGATGAACAGAGCTGACCATTAGCAGGAGCCAGAGCTGGTGCTGAGTGCTGGATAAATGACCTGTGACATGAGCTTTCCACAGCATGGGGCTCTCCAACCACCTGGAAGCCCAGAGTCTCTAGGCAGAGTGTCCAGAGCCACAGGAAATTACCATTTCTTGGGCTGTAGGAATGGCTCAGTGGGTAAAATCATGTGCTGTATGAGCATGAAGATCTGAGTTCTAGTCCCCAACATCTACGTAAAAAGCTGAGTGTGGTAACTCATGTCTGTAACCCCAGAGCTGGGTGGGGAGAAGACAGGAGGATCATTGCTGGCTGACAGCCTGGCTCAGGTTCCATGAAATACCCAAAGGAAGAAGGCCAAAAGTAGCAGAACAGAACACCTGACATCTTCTGACAAGCAAGTATGCACCCTTACACGGTGCACATACACCACACACAGGCACATATTTGCACTATACACACAATTGCCATTGTTTAAGGCCTACATGAGGAAACCAAATGGCCTTCTTCCACCACATACAAAGCTACTCCTGGAGTAGAGGGGAAGAAATGGAGATTCCATCTCTTAAGAGGGACGTGGCAAAAACAGGATTGAAAACACTGCATCCATTTTCAGATGTAAAAGCAGCCAATCCTACTTTATTATGAACTTTTTTTCATTTGGTATGCTACATAACTACTATGACATACATGTGTGACATATACATATATACATATATATAGCACAGATACATGTATATAGCACAAATACACATATGCAAATATCTACATTTATAACTTCCTCTCCAACTCTCGCTTTGTTATTACAGTCACTCATTTTTGCAGCCTTTGCCGCCGTCAGTGCATTCTCTGGGCCGTACCCAAGGGCAGCAAGCACCTACTTGCACTGCTCCTGCAGGCCTCCACTTGTTCAGTTATACCCAGTTAGCTTTCGTGTTTTGGCCTCCTCGTGTCTTGCAGGGTTTCTCTTTCTGGAAAGTGCTAGAAAACATTAGGGTTTGTTCCTTGGTGTGCTGTCGTGACTCATGTTTATTCTCATCTGTGGGAAATGTTTTTCACATCTTCATGAATTGAACCCTATGCTCTGGGAAATCCTAGCCTTTTTTGTATACTGATTTACTTAGGCTTTATAGTTTGACACCTGACCTGATAAACTGAACAACTCTCAAACTAAAACAAGTGCATTTACATCCTTACACATCAGCTCAGAAGACCCTGGCTTTTTAAAAAACAATTTTCCCCCCTAGGGGTTTCCCTTTGGGTTGAGGTACATTTTAAATACCCTAAGTATCCTTAGGGATTTTCCAAACTCATGAGTGGCCTTGGTACTCAGAGAGAAGAACTTAAACTGTGTGAGAAACTCAATATCCTTTTACTCCCCACCCCACCAGATCATCTAGGATATATATAGGGGTTGTGTATTATTTCTTTTTAAAAACTCTTCTTTTGACCTAATTGATGAAATATTCTTCTTCCTCTCTTCATATATCTTCAAGTCTCCAGGTCTGTTATTACACATTGGTTCATGTATTTTCATTTCAACCACCATACTTTATGATATATACATATATATATATATATATATAGCAGGCTGACGGTCCACTGCAAGCATGCAACAAGGTAAACACTGAGACTAGACTACAATAAGCAAGTTGGGAAAGAAAGGATTTGTTTCATTTTACTCTTCCAAGTGACAGTCCATCATGGAGGAAGGCCATAGCAGGAACTTAAGCAGAGCAGGAACCTGGAGGCAGGAGCTGAGGCAGAGATCATGAAGGAACACTGCTTACTGGCTTGTACTCTGGCCTGTGCCTAGCCTGCTTTCTTATACAACCACCTGCCTAGGGGTGGCATAACCTAGAGTGGGATGAGCCCTCCTACATCACTCAACAATAAAAAAAAATGCCCCTCAGACATGGCCACAGGCCAATCCAATAGAGGCAACTCCCCAATTGAGGCTCCCTCAACCCAGGTGTGTCAAGTTGACACTAAAGCTATCCAGCACACTAATAGTAAATAGTAAATGTGTTTAAACAAAAACTGAACAGAGTTGTCTGTTCATTGGTCAGCAAGAGTTCCTCTCACACACATGTAATTTTTGCCATACAAACCCAGCAGCATTTCCCAGTGCTCATCCCTTTCTATCACTAAACATGCAGATTATGAGTCTGGACTGATACCCCTTTCTTCTGATGGAATTTTCCTTTCAGCTCAAGTGGTGTTTTCTGTGTCAGTCATAGTTCCTGTTTCAAGTCTGTCTTTCATTTCCTACCATGGTGAACTGTGATTTACATGTCTGCCTCTTGCACTAAGTTCTGCAGAGACTGGGCTCGTGTTTAACTCATCTCTGTAACTCTAGTGCCAGACAAACATCTCTCCATTCATGTGAAATGATGACTAAATTTATTTCCTTTAATGAGTTGCTTAGTTTACCTGGGTTTTTGCTTTGTACAAAGAACACTAATAATAGTATTTAACTTAAAGGACTGCCCTGAAGAGTACATGAAATAATTCATGTAGAACACACTTGATCTGTATTCATGTGCAGTAAGTACTTAGCAGTAGTTTTATGGATAGTTCTGAAGAATATTGCATTTAAATCACCCAAATTCTATAATCATAAATAGTGGTTATGAAGAAGACATTTTATTGTCTCAATTTTTCTTTACAAGACTGTTCTAGTTTGCTTCTCTTTGCTATAATACAACACTGATCAAAACCAACTTGTAAAAGAAAGATTTTATTTCTGCTTAGAAGTCAGTCACAGTCTACCATTGGGGGAAGCCAGAGAAAGAACTCAAGCAGAAACCTGGAGGCAGAAGCTGAAGGGGAAACCATAGAGGGGAGCTGCTTAGTGGCTTCCTCCCCTGGCTTGCTCAGCTTTCTTATACAACCCAGGCCAACCTGCCTAAGGATAGCATGACCCACAGTAGGCTGGGCCCCACTACATCAATTAGCAGTCAAGAAGATGTACCACAAATATGCTTACAAGCAAGTCTTATGGAGGAAATTCCTCAGCTGAGGATCCCTCTTCCCAAGTGACTCTAGTTTTTGTCAAGTTGACAAAAATAACCAGCATAATGACCGTTATATGGCCTCAATAGCAATGTTAAATGCTAGACTTGCTTATCACCACAGTGAAACATCTTTCTCTAGAAATACTGGGTGAGGGCAAATGACGTGGCTCAGCAAGTAAAAGCACTTGCCCTGCAAGCTTGATGACCTGAGCTCAATCCCCAGACTCCACTGTAGAAGGAAGGAACTAACCAAAGTCGTCCTTTACTACCCACACACTACAGCACACATGCACCCCCAACTTATATGCATGTACACATCATACACCCACAATAACTTTAAAAAATATTTTTGAAAAATAAAAATACTGTCATGCTTTCTGTGTTATAACAAAGCCAGATTGGGATATGCCATCATAAAGTACCTACAAGGTAGAAACATTCAAAACTGTTGCAAAACTTCCTGCCATCAATACCAGCTCTACTTAATACTGGAACATTATGCATATTTCTCAGAAGTTACTTTATCATACACACCCCATGGTTTAAAACTTTTTAAATATAAAATTCAGAGTATATTAATTTATCAACATAAGACAGACACAGATTTTTGTCATGGGATTTAAAAGAAACAAATATCCTTAGGAATTAACTTTTATGTCTTATGTATTCAGACATTCAGAGTATTTTAGAGTAAAATATTAGATACCTTGGCAATAAAAATATCCCAAATGCAATGTTTGATGTTTTATGAAAATATGTCAAGTCCATATTTCTTTTTGTTCCAGTACAGTTCACCACGTACACAGTATGTGACCACAGGTGTTTAGAGGGTGTTCTGTTTATCTTTCTATTGCTGTGATAAAAACGCTCACCAAAACCAAATTGGAAAGGGAAGGGTTTATTTCACCTTCAGCTTATAGGTCATCATGGAGGGAAGCCAGGGAAGCTCAGCGCAGGAACTGAAGCACACACCACAGAGGAGTGCTGCTTACTGTCTTGCTCCTCTAGCTTGTACTCAGCCTGCTTTCTTATATAGCACAGGGTCAATTGTCCAGGGGTAGCACTGCCCACAGTGGGCTGGGCCCTCCCACATCACTCAACAATAAAGAAAATGCTCTACAGACATGGCCACAGGCCAATACCATGAAGGAAATTCCTCAATTGAGGTTCCCTTCACCCAGGCGTGTCTAGTTGACAGCTGAAGCTATCCAGCACAGAGGGCTTCCTGTTTGGGAGGCTTTCACTGAGGAAACATATTTATCATCTATTTATATAACTCTGAGCATTAATCATCAGACTTCTCATAATGAACAATGATTAAAAATATGCTTCTTAGCAACTGCATCACTCACCCCCAAAACACAACTTTTTCAGAGTTGAAAAGATTTGGCTTTCTAATGCTTGCAACTGATCTGATCACTGGTCTGTTTCCTATACAGACCTATTATTTTATAACTCAGATATTTCACTTATTTTAACTACCGTGGAAGATTAAACAACTGTCACCTATTTATATTCAGTATCTTTTTGCCAAATCATTCTACCAGAACACAGAGATTTCTTCATAACATTCTCACTGACACATTCACACAAAAGAGGGCAAGGGAAATAACAATGGAGTTGCCAGGAAAACCCTAAAGTATGAAATTTTCTAGTTTGTGGTGGCCATACTTTTAGTTTACAAGAGGGCATGAGAGGCAAAGGAGAAGGGGTCCTCTGCAATGAGCTGAGAATTTGGAAAATCATAGTATCTCTGTAGCAGACCAGTAGCCCTTGGAGACCAGAGAAGTCTAAACAGTGATTGGTAAAACCAGAGAAGTCTGGGCAGTGCCTGGCTGAGGGGGATCTAAATATCAAGTAAAGAGTGGCTTTATAGTCAATACTCAGCACTGCAGTACATTTTTCTTTGGACTTCCTGTTAACAAACCAGTGCAGTACAGTGCAAGGAACTCTCCCAACTTTGACCCCAAACAGAACTTGACACTCAGAAAGCTGTAGAGTCAGCACAGAAAGTGGCAGTGCCCACCCACCAATAAATACAAGGTGGTTTTCAGTAGCAGAAGCCATAGTGCTAGGTGATGGTGCCAGTGACTGGAAGGCTCATTGGCGCTCAGACGGGAATCAATCTGAAAATGAAAGTGTGTAGCAAGTGGAATCTATTTCCCAGAAGAGGTCAGTGATGCAGCAGAAGGACATGGTTGAGCCAAAGTAGACATCAGGAAAAATATCTAGTTATCATAGAGGAACAAAGCAAGCAGTGGCACCAGCCCAGTGGCTGCTGGACTGGGATCATGGCTCACAGCTGGTCCTAACCCCCCTCTCTAGAGAACCTTCTGCTGCCAAATGGGAGCACAGTCTCTCTCAATCTCTCTCTCTCTCTCTCTCTCTCTCTCTCTCTCTCTCTCTCTCAATTTAATTTTTAACTCAGTGCCTTTAAACATTGTAGCATCTGTCTGTTTTAATTTTTAATCAGTTTTGGTCATTTTTCTTTTCCTATAGTTGTGTCATTTCCCAAAATTTAAAAAAAAAAATATGTTAGTACCTGGTGTGGTGGCTGCATGCCTTTAATCCCAGCACTTCGGAGGCAGATCTCTGTGAGCTCAAGGCCAGTCTGATTTACATAGCCAATTCCAGTCCAGCTGGGGCTATAGGGGGACTCTGTCTCAAACAAACAAAATGAAAGCGGGAGGAGGGAAGGAGGGAAGGAGGGAGGGAGGGAGGGAGTAAATGAAAGGTGTCTGAATCGTGGTGGTGCTTTGTTTTAACCCCTAAAGGAACAAAGGTAAATGTTTTGTGACAAGCCTTCAACTATGAAGGGCAGAGGCAAGCATTTGAAATTTTTTAAAACTTTTTTATCTTTATGCATGTGAGTTGTATGAGTTATATGTACCACATGTGTGCAGGAGCCTGAGGAATCCAACAGAAGGCATAGGATCCCCCAGAACGTTCAGGTGGCCATGAGAGGAAGGAAGGAAGGCCCCCAAAATACATTTGTGTACGGAGCAATGGGTTTCATGGCATTTCTTATTCAAATGTATCATGTATTTTGGTCTTACTCATTCCCCCTTACCCTGTTCTGTGCCTCCTCCCCACGCTTGTCCTGTAGACTGGTGCCCCCTCCTGGAGATGGTTGTCATCCATAGCTGACTTGCGGGCTGTTTGTTAAAGGCTAGGTTTGCCCCAAAATACATTTGTGTACGGAGCAATGGGTTTCATGGCATTTCTTATTCAAATGTATCATGTATTTTGGTCTTACTCATTCCCCCTTACCCTGTTCTGTGCCTCCTCCCCACGCTTGTCCTGTAGACTGGTGCCCCCTCCTGGAGATGGTTGTCATCCATAGCTGACTTGCGGGCTGTTTGTTAAAGGCTAGGTTTGCCCTCGGGAATCCCCTGGGGCTTCCATGCACACGCCTCAAGCCCCCGCCCCCCGCCCCCGTGCGCACACATTAAGCTGAAGCTGCTGTATCTGACCCCACGTATGCTTGCTTAGCTTCATCTGCCTATCATCCACCCCGTTCTGCCTTTTCCGAAGGGATGGAGAATTGATAGTCTCTGGACAGTGAAGCAATGTGTTCTTTGGAGCACCAACAGTCAAAGAGGTCAGATATGCATCGGGATCTGCAGAGTGAAGAAAGGCTTTGCCTTCCCCAACCTTTTGCTCTCTGGTGGCTCAGCTTGTGAAGCTTATCCTCTTAAGTGGCATTTAAGACTGATTCGGTGGTTACTCAGTGTATATAAACGTAAGCAGGAAGAAAACATTCCAAACATGGAAAGAATCCTAACTGTAAAAGACCTCGTACGTCATGTTAAGACTTCTAATGTCTATTGAGCAGTCAGCAACGAGCCAGCAAGCATTTTGGTCCCATGTGATGACTGTATCACGTTATAAACAGTATTCCACAAGCTCCACTTACTACCTATGGTTTCAGAATAAGATGTCTTTCCTAGGGTTGGAGAGATGGCTCAGTGATTAAGAGCACTGACTGCTTTTAGAGAGGACCCTGGTTTGATTCCCAGCACCCACAACTCCAGTTTCAAGGGAATCCGATACCTTCTTCTGACTGCTGCAGGCATTGAACAACATTGGTGCACTTACACACATGCAGACAATACACTCATACACATAAAAATAAAATAAAATAAATAAAAATATGTCTTTCCTTAAAGAAATTATAAAATCTTTTTAAATGAAAAAACTGCATGGAGCATAGACTATGATGATGATCTGTGCCTTCTCCTTCCAACTTAAGAAATGAGATGTTTGCAGGAAGGGGGATAGAAAAATAGCTCAGTGCTTAAGCACACTTGCTGCACCAGCATAGAAGATCTAAGTTTGGATCCCAGAAGCTGGGCATGGTGGCGCATGCCTTTAATCCCAGCACTCGGGAGGCAGAGGCAGGCGGATCTCTGTGAGTTCAAGGCCAGCCTGGTCTGCATTGTGAGTTCCAGGACAGCTGGGGCTACAGGGAGACCCTGTCTCAGAAAGACCAAAAAAAATAAAAAAATAAAAAAAAAAGGCTGGGTGTGGCCATGCGCACAAGACTATAACCACTGTGCTGTGGGGGACAGTGACAGGAGGATCGTGGGGTTTGCTGGCTGCCAGCCCAGCTCCTGTTTCAATGAGAGGCCCTGTCTCAAGAGACTAAGACAGAGAGTGATAGAGTAAGACACCTTGTGTTCTCCTTGGTCCTCCCATGCATGCCTGTGTGTGCACATCTGCACACACATGCATACACCACACATAATACACACACACACACACACACACACACACACACACACAAAGACATAGAACATCTCAATAGTCCCACTTCTCCCCCTCTCCTCAGAAATGACCATTTCTCTCAGTTTGGTGTTCTAACCCTCACCCATCCTTTCCTTTGCTTGTGTTTCTGCTCCATGTAATGTGTATGGTCACTGAGTGCATTCTTTTGCACTTTGCTTTCTATAATTATTATCATGCTTATGAAACTGGTCTCTGTTGATGCATAATTCTTAAATGTGTTCACTGTCACTGCTGTTCAGTAATCTACTGTGCTGCTGTGCTGTAATTTATTTCTTCTCCTGCTGGCATGCACTGAGTTTGTTAAAAGATTAACCACTGTAAATGCTGCCATTTGGGGCTGGAGACATGACTCAGCAGTCAATAGCACTTGCTGCACCCATGCTGGGTCACTCACAACTGCATGTAACTTCAACTCCACAGGATACAACAAAGTCTTCTGGCCTCTGGAGGCACCTGCACTCATACTCATATACACACACACACGGATGCACACACACAAGACTAAAATCTATAAATGCTGCCATTTGAACACCCTTGTACAAGTTTCTTTATACGTTTATGGAACAAAGATAATATATGCAGAAATGACATTGTAAGTCCACTTAACATGGCTAGCCACAGATGGCTTAGCCACAACTGGTATGATTTAGGCATGATACAAGTCTGTCCTCCAAAGGGAGACATGTGCCGAATATGCTTCACATGCTAAAACATTGGTTTTCAGAGCAGTACTGTTGTGGAGATGGACCCTTTAAGAGAAAGGACTCAGAGCAGGGTAATTAGGTCATGAGGCCTCATCCTTGGAAGACACTAATGTAGTTCCCTTTGGACCCTGTTTAGTTCTCATGAGAGTGTTTGTTATAAAAAGAACAAGCCTGACTCCTGAATCTATTTATTTTTCCTCTTCCTGACTTACCTCTGTATGTGTTTGTTGGTGATACTATCAACCATGTGACTCTCCCAGAGGCCAAACAGATATGGCCACTCAACTTGAACTTTTAGTCTCCCAAATTATGAGCTGAATAAATCTCTTCATCATGGTGAAGTGTGTATTTTGCTATATACCAGCAACTCTGTTCAGTCTTGCTATAAAGTGATCATGTTTAGCTCTCAGAGTAGAAATCCTCTCTTTGCTACCCATTCTCTCCGATATGGTGCTATCTCTCTTGACTTTTTAATATGTCAGCATTGGACTAGTTTCCATTTTCCTGACTTGTCTCTTCTTTGCCCTTTTATTCATTGGATTGTTTACTTCTTTGATTTATAAGAATTCTCATGGGGCCTAGAAAGATGGCTCAGCAGTTAAGAGTGCTTGCCACTCTTCCAAAGGACTGGAGATTGGTTCTTAGCATCCAGGTTAAGTGGATCAAACCACCTGTAACTCCAGTGCCAGAGGAATGGACACCCTCTTTTGGCCTATCCAGGCACCTTCATACACACACACAAATTATAAAATAAATACATTTTTAAAGAGTCCGTATACATGTACACTAATTTCTGTTTCAGCTGAAGGCTTATTTTATACTGTAATTATAGGGTATGTCTCTGAGGTCAGGTACTTTCATTATAATATGGTAAAATATATGAAGTTAGTAGTTCTCTATATGTGCTTGTTTCTGTTTTCTTGCTTAAAAACCCTTCTATATTCAAGTTCAGAAAAATACTGTCAAGCCGTGTGTGGTGGCACACGCCTTTAAATTCCAGTACTCAGGAGACAGAGACAGGTGGATCTCTGTGAGTTGAGTCCAGCCTGATCTACATAGTGAGTTCCAGGCTAGCCAGGGCTACATAGTGAGACCCTGTCTCCAAATAAGGCAGAAAAACATTATACTCTATTTTGACCTATATACATAAATATTATTTTGCCACTTAGGTCTTAATACACTTCTATATGATGTGGATATGGATCATTTTGATGTGGGGTTCATGTAAGTCACCAAACAAAAGACTTTTTTTACTCCTTGTGGAATCAGTAGAGAGATAAAAGCAAAAATCACAAAAATTGATTTTTTAAAAGAAAGGTTTATTACTAAAAACCTAATTGGAGTTTATTGATATTTATCTAAAGCCAGATGGTTGCTATTATTAAGAAATGACTCTTGACTTAGACCAAGCCATTCATTCAGCCACTGGCACACATGGGCCCCAGCTACAGGTCTACTGAATTATACAGATGCATGTAGATAAAAGCAGGTGTCCGCACCAGCAGAAATAGTGACAGCATTAGTATGGAACAACTTCTCAGTCACCAAGCAAAACCATCCCTCCGTCTAATGTATTGTATCCACAGAGGGTTAGAGTACAGAAGCATTGTGCGAGCTGGAAATGTTTGTATTGAAACATAAGAGTTAAGGGTAAGAGACTTCCTTAATAACAGTGATCACATGAATATTAAAGGGACAGGCCATCACACCCAGCCTTGTACAAAGCTCTAAAATCAATCACAGACTAGGTTGAAAGCAGAGATGACTGTTTTCAAGGCAGAACCAGTAAACTAGTTTTAGTGTCCTTTTCAGGTTCTACGGCAGCCTGCCAGCACTCTGTTTCTTGGCTCTGGATGATTGGTTTGCCTGCTGTGCTGGATAGCTTTAGTGTCAACTTGACACACCTGGACAGAGGGAGCCTCAAGTGGGAATTGCCTCCATTCAACTGGCCTGTGGCCATGTCTGTGGGGCATTTTCTTCATTGTTGAGTGGTGTGGGAGGGCCCAGCCCACTGTGGGTGGTGCCACCCATGGACAAATGATCCTGTATTGTATAAGAAAGCTGGTTAAGTATGAGCCAGGGGAACAGTAAGAAGCATTCCTCCGTGGCCTGTGCTCCAGCTCCTGCCTCCAGGTTCCTGCCTTGAGCTCCTACCTTGGGCTCTCCATGAACTGTGACTCAGGAGATGTCAGTCAAATAAACCCCAAGTTGGTATTGGTCAGTGTTTTGTCACAACAATCAAAAGCAGACTAGAACACCTGTCATGTCCTTTCAGTGACAGATTCGGTCTGCTTTCTACAGTGAATTTGTTTCCTGAAACTATACACTCTATAACTAAATGAGAAAGAGAACAAAAGGAAGTGGAAGATACATAAATGAACTATAATTATGAAATGTCTTTCAGAAGATTCTAGGCCATGGTTGTTTCATACAGAAACAGACGATGGTGTCTGAGCAATTATTTTAAGATATTACCCATATGACCTTGTCAATATTTTCAATTTTACTTCTGAAAAGAGTTAAAAAGTGGAAAAAATCAAAATTTAAGCTACACAAATATATATTTAAAAGTAGATAAAAATACATGATTTAGTGACTCTCAGGCCATATAAAAGTGTAAGCTGCCGCATAAAATTCCCTGCCTTAAAGACATGGAAACACTTTTTTATATTTCCTTATAAAATCATTAATGTTTTATGTTTCATATTTCAATCTATAACCCATCTTCAAGGGGCTATTGTATATGGTTGCATAAGAAAAAGTATAAGTTGCCATAAAAATGCATTTGATTTGAAAGGTTAATGCATAAAAATTGAATGGACTTATGCAAGGAATGCAAGGATGTTTAAATATTTTTAATCAATTAATATTGGTACATATTGACATAGAAGATCATTTCATCACTATTTTGATAGTCAGAAAAGTATATCATTCAATCACCACTGAGCATAATGAAAACCCAGCAAACTAGGTGTGAAATGAGAATTTCATACAAAGTTAGTATTCAGAATCAATTGCATTTTATATTCTAAAATATAAATGAGAAAACAAAATACTAATCTAAATCCACTGAATAACACCTAAAAGAATCTAAATAAACTGAAGCAGAAAAGCATACAATTACAAAGAATTTCCGAGCAAAATCAGAGAATAGTTTATGAATTATAAACTGTGTCAAAAAACTATAAATTCTCTCTCAATTGATAAAGAATACAATATATATTTTATTAACTTTTGCAATTGAGAAATACATTCTAAAATGTATATGAAAATGAAAAAACAATAACCAGATCACACTGGGAGCTAACACAGCTGAAGAAATTGCACTACCAGATTATTAGGCTTATTATAAACTTATAGTGTGATTTTGGAATTATAGAAAAATATACACGTGAAGCAGAATTAAAATCCAGAAACAGGTATGTATGCATATAAAGCAAAGTGATACTGTGTGAAAGAAAGAAAGAGAGAAAGTCTTTTCCAGAAAAGATGAAGTTTTCATTGAGTGCTGGGGTACTTAGACATTCATACAAAAATAAGTAATTTTTGATGCCTGCCTCACAGTGCACAAAATAACCAACTACATAAGGATTGTAGATAGACATCTGAAATATGAAACACTGTAACTTTCATTAAAATATAGGGAAAATCTATATATCTAAAGTCCTTCCTTCCTTCTCCTCTTTCTTCCTTACTTTCTTTCTAACAGGGTCTTCCTAGCCCTAGCCAGCCTCGAACTCATCATGTAGACCAGGCTTACCTCAATCCCACAAAGATATGCCTGCCTCTGCCTCTGTCTCCCAAGTGCTGGGATTAAAGGTGTGCACCACTACACCCAGCATGTTTATTTTTAATTTAATTTTTTACATTTATTTATGTGCACATATGTATGTACTGTGTGTGGGTACACACACGTATGTGGGGTCAGAGGCCATCTTGAGAGCATTGGTTCTCTCCTTTCATCATATGGGTTCTAGGGATCAAACTCAGATCTTCATGCTTTGGGGCAAGTATCTTTACTCACTAAGACATCCTGCTAACACCAAATAGTTAAGCCAATCTCTCTTTTTACGAGAGAGGGAAAGAAAAGGTATCATGTACTGCAGGCTAGCCTTGGAGTCACTGTGTAGCCAAGGATGACCTTGAATTTCTCATCTTCCTGCCTCTGCCTCCCAAGTGCTGGAATTACAGCTCTGCACCACCATGCTGAGTCTAGGCCGTGCTGGGGACTGAACTCAGGGCTTTGTGTATGCTAGGCAAGCACTGGACAAACTGAGATACATTCCCAGCTGTAATTATTTTTGTTTGGACTGTACTTTTGTTTTGAAACAAGAGCTTGCTATGTGGCCCTGGCTGGCCCAGAGCTCCCTATAAAGACCAGGTTTGCCTGACTTTGCAGTGATCTGCCTGCTTCTTCCTCTCTGGTGTTGGAATTATAGACATGTATACAATACCAAGCTTCAGAAAAGCATTTCATTTCCTTTTTTAAATTTTTTCAAACTTATTTTATGTATATGAATGTTTCGCCTGCCTGTACATAAGTGTACTTATGCATTCAATACCCTCAGAAGTCAGAAGAAGGCATCAGATTCCTTGAAACTGGCATTACAGATGATTGATAATCATCATATGGGTGCTCAGAACTGAACCCAGATCTGCTGGAAGAGTAGCTAGTGCTCTTAACCACTGAGCAATCTCTCCATCCCCAGAAAAGTATTTCTTCTAAAATCTTTTTTTATTTATTTTTATTATGTGTTTTAGTGTATTGCCTGTATGTATGTAAATGCACCTATGTCATGCAATGCCCATGGAGGCCAGAAGAGGGCATTGGATCCCCTGGAATTGGAATTACAGATGGTTGTTAGCAGTTATGTGGGTGCTTAGACTGAACCTGGGTCCTCTGCAAGAGCAGCTAGTGCTATCTTAACTGCTGAGCCATCTCTCCAGCCCAAGAGAAATATTTCTTAGATGTGATTCTACAAAGGCTAAAAAATAAAGAAAATATATTTTTAAAAAAACTATCTCTTCAAAAGACAATGTTAACATACTAAAAGGGTAAGCAATATATTGGGCATGAAAATGTTTTTAATGTATTCTCAAATGACATATATAAAGAAAAGAAAGGGGTGGAGAGATGGCTCAGCAGTTAAGAGCACTAACTCCTCTCTTAGAGGACCCAGGCTCGATTCCCAACACCCACATGGAGGCTAACAACTGTCCATAAAACTCCAGTTCCAGGGTATCTGATGCCCTCTTCTAACCACTGCGGGCATTGCATGTACTTATATGCATACAGGCAATACGCTCATACACATAAAAGTAAATATAATAGAATATTTTTAAAAGAAAATAAAAATAACTCCCACCAATGAATTAAAAAATATATACATAGAAAACAGTGAAGATAAGCAAACAGCTGAGAAATGGCAAATCATGAAAGAAAATATGTAAATATTCCTAAATTCATGAAAACATTCATCAACAGTCATCAGATAAGTACAAATTTAAACTAGAATTATACTCTGCATATTCATCATTATAATAAATATTTAAAATCAATGAATGCCAACCAAATGTGGAAGAGGGTAGGAGTCAAATGGAACTCCTGTTGCTTAGCAGAAATAACTAACTCTGAGCAGGTGAGATGGCTCTATGGGTAAAGGTAGATAGCCAAGCCTAACTACCTGATTTTGGTCCCTGGGACCCACATGGTGGAAAAAGAGAACTGGTTCCCACAAATTGTCCTCTGACCTGCACACACATGCCCAGGCATGTGCTCCTCCAGAACTATATATACACATACATATACCTATACAGATAAATGTAACTTTAAAATTTTTTAAAGAAATAACTAACACTACTAAAGACACATATCCAATAATCATGCAATTCTATTCTGTAACAGGCATCCTACAGAAATCACACATGTCCAACAAAAGGAAAAGGCAACATCCGTGGACATCCTGGTCATGGTAACTCCAAAGCAGAGATATTTAAATGCCTATATTTTATATGTATATATGATGGCATATTGATGTTACTACACAGTAATGAGAATATGTGAATTATAACTATATTGGCAACATGCTTGAATTTCACACACATACTTGGAAAACTCAAACACAACAGAACTCTGCCATCTTTCCATTGTGTTGCTCCTACCTTTTCACAGACGTGTTTTAAATTTAGAATAGTATTATCCTTGAGAGGGGGTCGATTGCTACAGGGGGAAAGAAATCTCCTGGCGCAGAAGTCTCCTGGGAACAGTGTGTTTCCTTGTCTGGTTACTTGGTCCACATGGGTGTCATTATTTTGTGAAAAATAAAGGAGGCTGCATATATATGATTTGTGTATTTTTTCAGTATGTATTTTACACTCCAAGAACAAGTTAACTTTAAAGATCCATATTCAAATGAGTCTATATACTTATACTGATTCACAGCTGGAGATTTATTTCTGTTGAAAAGGTCCTTTGGAAATATCCCGACTTCCAACAAGGAACGGAAACAATTCCTGCTGTTAGCATTCTTTTTGGCCAAATATACCAAAAGTAACAACAAAATGCCAATCCACATGTGAATCGAATATAACCAAATGATAAGGGACTGCATGCTCTGGTAGGTTCAAGTGGCTTGTCTCTTATCTAAAGTCTTTTGGTTGACTTTTGGCTCACCAGTCTCAAGTGGAAATTGTTAAGTGGCCAATCATGTCCTGAAGTATACTCAGTACTGTGATTTACAATGACCAGATTCCACTGTGGAGACGTCAGCATTCACCAACTCAGCTCTCCTGTGACCCTCATGTTCCTGCCTAGATATTTCTTTGGTTAATTCTCTCTCTCTCTCTCTCTCTCTCTCTCTCTCTCTCTCTCTCTTTCTCTCTCTCTCTGCAGTATGAGTGTATACATGTTCATGTGTGTGCCTAAGTGTGCTCTCTATCTTATTTTTTTAAACAGGGTCACTTGTTGAACCTACAGCTCACTGGTTTGGCAAGTTTAGCTGGCCAGCAAGCTCCAGGGATCTCCTGTCTCCATTTCCTCAGCACTAAGGTTATAGCTACAGCTACACCCAGTTTTCTACATGAGTACTGGAGATCCAGATCCTCAGGTTTGTAGGGCAAGCATTCTACTGACTGAGCCATCTCCCCAGCCGGGTTGGATAATTTTTCAGTGCCTACTAATGTATTTCCTTATAACCTTGGAAATTATATAAATAGGGGCTGGAGAGACTGCTCAGTGGTTAAGAGTATTTGCTGTTCTTGCGAAGGACCTAGGTTTGGCTCCCAGCACCCACATGGCAGTTCACAACCACTTCTAATTCCAGGGAATCTAATGCCTTCTTCTAATAAAAATAGATCTTTTAGAAGTTATAGAGACTTTTTCCTTTAATTTTATTGATATATTAATTATCTGGAACTGTACATGAAACTCTTAAAAGTAAAAATAGCTCTTCTTCACAAATTTAAATGGAAATAATATAATGACCATCAGACCAATGTTATTCTCCTAATTAAAAGGAGCCATCAAAAATCTTATTAGTTGAGTTCAGTTTAAATCAAGACGCAGTAGGCGGCGGGATCTCTCCTGTGTCCAGTCAGCGTTTTCTCTCCCTCGCTTGTCTGCACTTCAGCACAGTCTGAGGTGGCTGGCGTTAAGGCTGAAAAGGACTCCAGAAAGGCCAAGACAAAGGTGGCTTCCCGGTTGCAGCAGCCAGCTTGCAGTTCCCGGTAGTTCCCCGTGGGCCGTATTCATCCGTATTCATCAATACTTGAAATCTAGGACAACTAGCCACGGACGTGTGGGCTCGACCGCCACTGTGTACACACAGCCATCCTGGAGTGCCTCACCGCAGAGGTACTTAAATTGGCAGGAAATACATCAAAGGACCTAAAGGTAAAGCATATACTCTTCATCACTTGCAACTTGCCATTCGTGGAAATGAAGAATTGGATTCTTTCATCAAGGCTACATATACAATTACTGCTGGTGGATGTGATCCCACACATCCACAAATCTCAGATTGGGAAGAAAGGACGCAGAAGACTAAGGATGCCTGGATTCCTTATTATCCCAGGACTCTAAATATTCTTAACAGCTGTCCTGTGTGTTATAGGACAGAGTTCATAAAAAAATCACCAACACCACTTTAAGAAAAGTAGCAAGGTAAATTTTAATTTTCGACTGGCCGGGCTGTCTATCTCGGGAGTAGAAGCAGCCCTGATGATTGTTAAGTCAGAGTTTTTATAGGATTACAGAATTATTATTAAAACAGGACATTTGTGAACCAATCAGGTTTGTACAACATAGCAGAGTTTTGATTCTATTAATTAACAACCAATCATTGTACAGACAAGTGATACAGTCATATAACTTGGCACTCAACTTTGTGACATTAAAAACTATCCAACTGCTTTAGCCATAACAAGTAAAATAAGACAGTCAAGGTAAATAACTTCTAGGTGGTCATACAATAACAGGATAACAAGGGTGGTCTTATGCCTTGTGTCAAGGCGACCCAAGACAGCAAGCGGGTTACAGAAGCGAAAATAAGCTGGTTAGTAAAAATATAATATCTGGAATTAGCACATTCCATGATTCATGGCGAACAAAATGGAGTAACTTAGGGAAGTTTGCTGAGCCAGTTCACTGTGTTGCTGATTCCAGTGGACTATGTCTCTGTGAAAAACACAGTTTTGCCCTTTGTGATTCTATTTGAGCAAATTGGAAGCTTAATTAGCTTTCCAACCAACCAAATTTCTGCATTTGGAGTCTTAGCTATATATAAGTGTTACTGTGGCTTCAAAGAAGCTATTGACTGTGAAGTAGTGAGTTTTGATTGAGTTGACTGTTTTTTTTTTTTTTTAGAAAAAAAAAAAACAAGTTTGGACTTAAATTGTGATGCAGAAGTTATAGTAACAAACATTTGGTTTTGTATAGGCATTATTTCCACTCTGGTGGATACGCTCAATAAAGGTCATATCCCAAACTAAAAATAATAATAATAATAATAAAATAAAATCTTAGTTATACCTGCAATTCAGTCACCATTTTAAAACTGACTAACCTTGCCATAGAGAGAAAATAAATCAAGACAGAAGGTCAGGGTTGGAGCACCTCATGAGTCTAGGAGAAACTCAACCTCTGTTTCAAGCACACTGTAATTAATCATAGCTCATTTAGATATTCCAGGAACGTTATCCAGAAAAACTGACATTTTCTCCTTGTGTGACATTACTTAATGCCAAATTAAATCCACATTGAAGTTTTCAACACCTCATAACATCTTTACAAAACAAATTAATTCCAAGATAACATTTATAAAACTATTTCAGCATTTTATTTGATTAAAAAGCTTCCAGTTTCACAATAGATATGCTCTACTTGGGCTGTAATCTGGTTAGTAAAAGCCAGTGATATTTTTCATGATAGTTACAGAGTTGCTTCTGGGGTTGGAGATGGAAGCAACATCCACCCCTCCTCTCTAGGGCCCAACAACAAACCCAGAGACAATTCCACCACAATGTACTCTGGGGAAACAATGAATCTATTGGGCCTACTTACAAGCAATGGGTGGCAGTTTACTTACAGGAGTGTAGATGCTCCCCCAATAAGGCCATAGAACCATAGCCTTCCCCACAGCCCAATAAAATGGTGAGAGACCCTCCTTCAGTCCGTTTTCAGTTTTCCCCAGCCTATATACTCTAGTCTTTCCTCCTCAAGCCACATGCAATTAGAGCCAAACTGATCATCACTAGTTGGGAGGTGTATCTGAATACTCAGGTGAGGGTCCCAGGAGCCTTCCTGCCCCTCCTATGGGAGTGTCAATAGTCAACAAGCCCAGTTGTGATGATCTTAAGCAGGTACAGCTGAGATCAGGAAGATGGTGTCTGTCTGTCAAAGGACAGCCCTATACAATTTTTAGGCTGAATTAATTTTAAAACTTATATGAGTCAAAATAACCATAAAATCTGTTCTTGGTGTTTTGTGACTTGAGACCTCTTCTTCCATACATAGAAGAAAACAAAATAACTTCTTTACAAATGTTTGTAATAACACATCCTGGGACAAATTTTTTTTTTCTCTGTGATGCTAAAAACCAGGGTACAGAGTACTTCGTTAACTATAAAGGAGCTCTTAACTACAAATGGAATCAATTCAACCTTTTTCTATTTAGATATGGCATTTTAAAATTTGAGCCAAGAAACTTAACACAGGACAGAAATGCTCATTCTGAGAATCAGGTCAATGGCTAAGGATGGGCATGGTTTCTGTGCTCCTTCAAAAGCTGGCAGTGTCCTTCACACAGGTGTGAAAATGAGAAAACTGCAGCCCACACCCACGTGGGAGCAATCACTCACGGTCACAGATGATTGTGTTATGTAAAGCTGTAGAGGCGTGCTGAGCAGGTCTCCTAGGGGAAGGCTTCCCAGGCTAGGGAGAGGGCCTCACAGGGTGTTCTCCAAGACAGCAACATGCCAAGGAGTCAGATCAGAAGCTTGGGTTCCCTCTGGATCCTCCCCTAGTCTCCTTGAGAGCACAATGAAATGCACTCACACCTCTGGGCTGGCCTCCAGAACAGCTTGCTTATTGAAGCCTCTGGCCTTTGTCCACATCAGCAGCAAGAATTCCAAGAGCCCTCAAAGCAGATTAATTTGCAGCCATTAAATGCTTGCATCATCCCATCAACCGGCACTTGTGGGAAATGACATTTCAAGTTAAATGGAACTACAAAACCAGAAATGCATAAGGCTGGTGTTTTTCTTCTTCTATTGTAATTCGGAACAATCACATAATTAAATTGCACCTTTCCTTGAACAAGTTGGGTCTACCATAGCATTGGTGAGAGACTTTGATCTAACAACACCATTAGATACCACATTCTGTGCTCACTAGATGGTGGTTCTCAAGGTTTCCACCCTGAGAAACCACAGAGGAATAAAGAAAGGGAACTTAATTTAGGACATTAGTCACAATGCATTTACAGCATATTTCCCTACTTGAATGAAAAGTCAAAAATGTAAAGAAACATTTGTATATTTTATAAATGCATAAATATTTAGTTGCTTTTCAGTGATTGCTTTTTGATGAACCAAATGCTCATTCATGCCACTGGTATGGTTAGAAGCTTTAAGCTCCACAGATAGAACCTGAGGTTCAAATAGGTTACATAATTTCACATACTCACAAAGATATTTAACGGCAGACAGATCTGGAATTTGAGCCCAACTGTTTGACTATAACAATCATGTGCTATGGGGCTGCAGAGTTGACTCAGAGTTAAGAATGCATACTGCTCTTGCAGAGACCCATGTTTGGTTCAAAGCACCCATACTGGATGGCTCACGACTGTCTATAATCACAGCTCCAGGAGACACCCTCTTCTGAACTCTGCAGGCACTTGCACTCACCCTTGCACATATGGCCCCCCAATACACATACACATTAAGAAATATATGATCGGGGTTGACAAGATGGTTCAATGGTTAAGAGCATTGGCTGCTCTTCCAGAGCATCTGTGTTCAGTTCCCAGCACTCACATGGTGGCTAACAGCTGTCCATAACTCCAGTTCAAGAGATCCAATGCCCTCTTTTGGCCTCTGCAGGCATTGCACAACATGGATGTACTTATATACATGCAGACAAAATACTCTTACACATAAAATAGAAATACATTTTGAAAATTAAATACATATTATAAATCTTTGGGGTTGGAGAGATAGCTCAGCAGTTGAAAGTGCATTCCACTCCTACAGAAAACCCAAGTTTAGTCCCAGGTTCCCAGCACCCACTTGCAGTTTTAGCTCCTGGGGATTCAATGCCATCTTCTGGCCTCTACAGGCACCAGCACACACATGTGCACACACAACACACACACACACACATACACACACACAATTAATAAATTAAATAAATAAATAATAATATTTTAGAAACCGGCAACCATCATGTGCTTCCTCTAATCAGTGACTACATTGTCCAGTCTAAGACGTGATTTCACTGATTGCAATCAGTACACTGTTAGAACCACTTTTGAGTGCCTGTTAAAATTCAAAATCTTGCTCTCCACACAGCCTAACTAAACTTTTACTAAATTTCTCAACTGATCCTTCCCCAGTTAATATTTGAGGCACTTCCTTAAGCAAAATGTTTCTTTCAGGCTTAATACACTTAACTGTAGTGCACTATATTTCTTGGATTACTGACAATTTGGCCCATAATGCTTTTTTCCAACATGAGAGATGAAAATATTATTTAAAGATCTCTAAACAGCAGACCACTGAATGATCATTTTTTTGCATTGTGATTCTCAGATATACAGGCAAGTTTCTTAGAGGTTTTCCTTCATAGTATTTTAAAAAGTTGTTATTTACTAAAGCTAGCAAGAGTAACCTAAGAAACTCAGTCAGTCTTCCTGTACATTGTCAGTTGTATATGACTTTTGTTAGCAAAACTTGCAACAGGATAGGCCAGAACATGTCTACCTCTCTCATGCCCATTTGGGCCTTGGTAGTAGATTAATTAAAGCACATCCCTGTGTGTGGCTTCCTGGGCAGTATGGATTCCTTGAAGGACTAGGATGGAACAGAAAATATTCCAAAAGTCAAGGATTCTGAAGTCATTAGGATAAGCTCACATTCCTGCAGCTAGGCACACATTGTTGCTTTTGCCAAAAGTTTTTGATTGAAAGAAAGTTAATTTAAGGGCACAGTTTACGTTAGAATCATGAATTAATTTTTAAAATACAAAACAAAGTAAAAAATCACTCTTATAAAGAAACATTTATTGAGTAATTTTTATGCCTTTGATGCTAGGCTACTAGGCTGGATGTTAAATCTAAAATTATGCACTTACTGAAGTTAAGTCCCTAAGTTCAGACACAGGACTGGGAACACTAAAGAAATGTGTGATTCTGGCTTTTTTCTCATATATTTTATTAGAAAAATAATGATACAATATTTATTTATTTATTCTATTCCATTTAATAATATTGAGTGAAAGAATTCAAGGACAAATGAGAGCTTCAAATGTTATACATCTTAGTAATTGAATATTTTGTATACATTCTCCTCTATTAACTTTCACAAAACTATGATATAGATGTTTCTTATTTTAAATAAATTTCATTTGCAGCATTACCATGCCATATTACAGTTAATACATAATGAATAAAATAGCCTGATCTTAACTTTAGTTTTTAAAGAATGGGCCCAAACTCTAAGGACATCTCTACCCCCAGATGTTTCTTGGAACCGTGCTCCTCAGTCAGGCATCACCCATACTTTTATTCAAAATAATTTCTCCAACATCAATTTTTGGGAACTTCAGACACAGATCTACCCTTTTCAGATAACCTTTCCCTTTCATCCCTAGGCCTAAAACATCTCATACACACTATATCAAGTGTTCTTCCAAATCTTCATTGCTTTTAATAAAGATGCATGTGCTGCCTTTCCGTGCTCTGATATGTTAATTGTCAAGCATACCCACATTCATTCATTATCTTGGGGTAGAGTAGCAAATTGAGGTTCCCAGGAATCAATATCAGGTGCCCAAGTCAAAAGAGCACATGGCTCACTGAGTTGGCCAAGGCTAATCAAAAGTCGTTACTTCAGATTCTGTCCATTTTATGTCATTCCTACATTCATTGCATTTATTTGAGGACAATCAATTGATATTATGAGATGCATGTAGATCATAAGATGGCTTTGGTATAGTAAAGTAGATTGTCACCTAGTTACTTTTTGTGCATATATCTTGTACATATATTTGTCACATAGTTATTTTTCGTACAAGAACAGCTAAACTCTACTTAACAAAATTCTAATATAATACAATTTTATAAGTGCTCAGTGGTAGAACAAGGTCCTGGATTCAAGCCCCAGCTGCATCAATATCATCTATATCTAAAAATAATACATAAATAAAAATATTTTTAAAAATACCCTAACTTTTAAAATTTACAGAAAAGAAATTTCACTGAGTGGTGGGGCAGAATATATGAATATTTAAATGATCATCAATAGTCAGTAATAGCAGTATCCCCCTTCCAAATATTCATTCCAGTAAACTGTGGAGTGGGGATCCAAATCCAGTTTGCTTATCTCAGAATTCACCTGCATTTTTTCTGCCATACCACAGAGCTGCCTCCTCCTCTCAGAAAGGGAGAGGAGAAGGGAATGAGCTGAGTTACCAGTAATATTTTATAAGTATGAAAGGCAAATGGAGTATTAAATTAGACTTTGGACTTAAATTAATAGCAACTATATTTCCATACTATAATTAAAGAAATAACTCTATCATAATGTCAGAACAAAGCCAGTTTTCACTGAAGCCTTCAATGATTCATATCACAGCAAATTTCCACTGAGTTGCTCTAAGGAGAAAGGCTTACCACGGGATTCCCAGAGTCTGGGGATGGTGAGATAAACAGGACAACCCCAAGCGTGGGAATACTTCAAAGCGCAGCTTGAAGCAAAGCAGGCAGCTGTATACAATAGTGGCAGATGAAGGAGGAGGCATGTGGGTGGAGCAATTGGGTCAGGAGGACTTGGCATTGGCATGGACAGGTTCTACAATGGCTGCAGGTGCAAATGCAAGGCGGGGCTCCACCGCTGGTACAGCCAGAAAGGGATGCTGATATCCCTGTTTAGCCTGGGGACCCATCCACAGGATTTCACAGTAAACAGTTACCACCCTGTCACCTCTATTTTAGTACAAAAATGTGTAGTGTACTTACACAATTTTAGAAATGATAAACATTTGCAATTAAAAAAAATATCCCGAAAGACCATGTAGACAAGAGAGAAAATTGAGACCCAGAGGAACTAAGCTGCCCCAGGTCACAAGGGTACTTAGCAACCTCTCCACCTAGCACCCAGTCTTCCCTTTTCATCTCAGGGCTTTTCACAGTGTTTAGGCATCTTCCTCATGGTCAGAGGACGGAATGCTCTTGGTATCAAATAAAAGTTATTAAATCTAGATACGCAGTATGATCACACCTCTAACTTTCAAAAAGAAGGAACATCAAGTGCATCCTAAAATTGCCCTGAGCCAAACGAGTTGTTGAGATCTTACAGAACCCACAGGGCCATCGTAGGAGATGATCCTACATCTGCAGTGCTCTACAAACATCTTTCCCAGTTACTGCCTAATAGACTAAAACAGCTGTATTTATCACTGTTTTAAAAAAAAGTACTTACAAATAATTTTTAATTAACTCCTCAATGCAAAGGTGAAACCTAAATAGTACCGCCTGTGTATCTGGTTGCTTCCCCTTGGTCTCTGCTCAGACGTCAGATGGTGAGGCTTTCCTAGAACACTCACTTTCAGGTCACAGACCACACCCCATGCCTCTGCCCCTCAGCACTCTGTCTTTTTTTCTCCAAGGCAATATTTCAGTCTAACAAATGATGCTCATTTCTGAAGTGGAGGAGCTAGATGAGCAAAAGCTGAGTATCTGGTATGTTATGGGTGTTAGCAAAGATTGAGTGAATACATGAATGAATATAAAACTGTAGAAAGACAAGTTTAAAAATGTACATTAAAGTTCCTGCCCTTATACAGACTGCATATTCTTCAGAAGCTAAATAAATTTCAGATAAATAAGAACTTTTCACTTTTCTTTAGTATATACTATAAGGTCTAAGCTTTAATAACAAAAATTCAAAGGTAATACCTAAGGAATAATCCTAACAAGCATTTTGATTATTCAATAATTGGCTTTTAGGGGCTGTGGAGATGGCTCATCAGTTAAGAGCACTGGCTGCTCTCTCAGAGGACCTGGGTTCGATTACCAGAACCTATGTGGCAGCTAACAATCATCTGAAACTCCAGTTCCAGGGGATCCAATGCCCTATTCTGACCTCCACGGGCGTTGCATGACACAGGTGCACTTACATATATCCAGGCAATACACCCATACACATAAGAATCATAAATAAAATATTACAAAATAATAATTAGTTTTTATAACATTGAATTATATTAAATAAACTTAAATTTTGAACTTTTTTTCATGCATGTACAAGAGATTCTTCTAGTCCTAAGGTAGAATTACTAAACTCTTCAGAAGTCATATTTCTCAAAATCTTAAAATTATATTTATTTACTAGTTTCCTTTGCAAAATATGTCTTGCTCTTCTTAGAGGCATAAGAGGGCATTACTGAGAAACCTAGAAAAGAAATTAGATATACTATTCTGAATAAATCTGTATAAAATGTGTACTGATCAAACAAAGGCAATAATAACGATCCAGACACAGAGAAGACAGCAGGGCGCACCGCGAAGCCTGTGGTCCATGTGATCCAGGTTCGTGGTGTGCTTTTCAGTGTGCCCTGTCCTCAGCCTGGGAACTCTGGGCCAGCTACTGGTTTTATTGTTCAGCTGTGCCCTCTCTGAGCACTCATTTTCAAAACATCATAGCATGAAACATGGCAAATAAAACTTCTCCTACGAATTCTGCCAGACTCTGAATCATCTAATGTATATCAATTAAAAAACATCGACTTGGGAACCAAAGGGCATTTAATGTCAACAGATGGAGGTGGTGGATTTGGCTGACGTCAGATGTAGGTTATTCTTTTTTGTTCTTCCAACCCTTCATTTTTTTTTTAAAAAAAAGAGCATTTATTCAGTCCAATGATGCCCCTCAGTACTGGAAGCCTTGGACCGAAGGCAATGGACAAATATTCCAGATGGCTTTCTTAGTATTTTTGTGGAACTCCTGCAAATGATGTTCATTCTCAGAAAGAAGAATCTTTAAAAATACCTTTAATATTTGTTCTAGAAATAAAAATGCAATTCTCCTAATTCTAATAATTGAGAAAATTCACTGAAAATGAAGCTGTGGAGAAGTATGTCTTTGTTGGAAATCTAAAATGAAGAAATTAGCTCACTGCATAATTAATTTATCGTATTTAGCAGTATTCATCTCAGAAGTCATTTCAAATTAAAAATAACCATCTATAGAATTCTTATAAATGACTGAATACAAAATCTAGCTTCCTACAGAAGTATTGGTTTAATGTGGAAATTTCATTCCTCCTTGTAAGCCCAAAGCTTGTATATGAATCATCAAACTGGTATATATGAATTCATCTATAATTTCAGATCTTGAATTTGTAAATGTAAATTTAATGTTTAATAAAGAGGAACCTTAATCTGAAAAACAGAGTCTTATGATATGGAGTCATTGTCACTTAGGAAAACATCAGCCTAGTCTGAGAGGACTGCTTTAAAGTAGGGGTCACAGTGGGAATCATAAAAATGTTCTTGTTTGTAGACTGGATTCACTTCACATTCTGGATTTCTGGACTGTGGAAGCAATGTGAGTTTCTTCTGCAGAGATGGGATGGCACAGAGGAAGGAGAGCTGCCAGTTACACAGGACTGCATGGGAGGCATTATTTGGAATGTGCTTAATGGTGACACCTTTTAATAACAATTTTGGAACTCAGTTTAAAAGTGTTCCTTGTGATGTGAGTATGGCTTTCTCAGTTTATTTATTTTATCTTTTTTAATTTAATTTTTTATTTCATTTTTTTATGTGTATGAGTGAATTGCCTGCGTGTATGTAAGTGCACCCATGTTGTGCAATGCTCTCAGAGGTGAGAGGTGGTGATGGATCCCCTGGAACTGGAGTTACATATGGTTGTTAGCCACCATGTGGATGCTGGGAATTGAACCCAGGTCCTCTGCAAGAGCAGTCAGTGCTCTTAACCACTGAGCCATCTCTCCAGACCCTATTTTTATTTACTATGTGTGTGTGACAGTATGTGATAGTGTTATGTGTGAGTGTGACCGTATGTGTGGAGGTCAGAGGACAACCTGTGGTGTTGGTTCTCAAATTTCCACCTTGTTTGAGACAGGACCTCTTTGTTATTCACCACACCAGCACATACACTAAGCTAGCTGGTCCACAAGTTTCTGGGACTTCTGTCTCTATCTCCCCACTTACCATAGGCATAGGGATTACAGACATGCACTATCATGCCTAACTTTACCTGGGTTCTGCAAGTTCAAACTCAGACAAGTATCTAACCACAGATCCATCTCTATAATTCCAGGTTTTCTCTTTTTTTTTTTTCTTATTGTAATTGTAATCAAGGGCTGCTACTGGGCATCAGCAAACACCTTTAGGGGTTATTATGCATGGATAGAAAGAAAGGGGTTCTAAGAAAGGGTGGTTCATATTATTTAAAAGAACATGATCTAAAATCTACTGCATGATCTACTTTCACAATCACAAACTACAAAAAGGAGATTCATGGCCTCATTACCAGTGTTTATAACAGAATTTGTCATTTTCTTTAATTGAATTAGTTACATTTTGTGACATGAACATAATAAAAGTGAAAGTGACAATATTATCTGGTTCCTGGTTTTAGTAGTTTTAGTGCATCATCATATAAAGTAACATAACTATGAATTTTATTTTTTGATTTTATTTGTGACTATATTAGGTTCACACATATTCTATGAACTTAAGAATATATGATTCTCTATATAAGGTGCATGGGTTCTATCAATATTATAGACAACTTTGGCAAATTCATGTCCTTATTTTTTAGTTACTAAATGTGTTCACTTTGAAAAATTATGAAAATAAATTCAAAATATATGTATACATAAAGTTAATGTGCAGAACTATGGATTACTTAAAATGTGAAAATAAAACAAAAATGACATTTTATATTAAGCACAAAATACAAAAACCAGGTAATAAATTAAAACATACAGCATGTTATAACAGCAAATTTAATGTAAGATTCGATATTCTACAAACCAAGGTATTACTGTTGTTTCAATTCGATTAACAACGGGTTTTATTTTATATTTTTCATATTTGTATTGATTGAGAATTTCACACAATTATATTTTGATCATATTTAGGTTAGATCCCCTTCCCCATCTCTACCCCCACCTTATCCCCCTCCAGCTTCATGTCCCCTATTATTATTTTTTAAGGCTTATCAAGTCAAATTCATGTCCCCAAGTACTCTTGGGTGTGGGTCCATCTTCTGGGGCGTGGTCAACCTACCCAGTGTCACACCTTTAAAGGAAACTGACTCTCCTTCTCCCAGCAGCCATCAGTTGCCAACACTTCTTCAGCTAGGGCTGGGGCTTCTTGCCACCTTACCCCTCTGTCCTGAGATTTTGTCTGGCTTGAGCTTGCATAGAGTCTTGTACATGCTGTCACTTAACCAATGAAATGATTTTTGGACTTAGTTACTCATGTTAGGTATTTATTTAGCCATTGCTTATGACAGAAAATTCATTTTATATGCACTATCCTAAGAAGGTTTTGATCACAATCACAGAGTACATGTCCAGAACAGTAGGAAGGACACAAAATGAATGAATGTGAGGAGAGGGATGGGAGGGCAGGGCAGAGGGAGGCATGGGGGAAGGGACAGCCAACAGTAAGGACATTTGAAAAACCCATATGGAAACCTACGATTTAATAAACTATATATTTTAATACAAAAGAGTTTAAAAGGGGGCTAAAGAGATGACTCAGTGATTAAGAACACTGAATGTTCTTGCAGAAGACCGAGGTTTGAATCTTGGCACTTACATGGAGTCTAACAAGTGTCCATAACTCTAGTTCCAGGGGATTTGAGACCCTCTTCTATCCTCAGAGGGCATTGCATAACAGAGTTGCACTTACACACATGCAGACATGACACTAATATGCATAAAATTAATAAAATTTCAAAAAAATAATAAAAGTTTAAATGGAGTTACCTTACAGAGGAGATAGTGCTCCTTCCAGAAGCTATAGGCTGCCAAATAAAAGTTCCAGTGACTAATGTGAGATTCTTCCCCTCATGAAGTTGGTCAGGGGTGTTCCAGAGATTCCCCAAATAATATAGGATATTGCCATTGCTCTTGACTGTCCACCAGAACTTGATTTATAAGACCTTCCTGCTGAAGACCTTGCACACCTTGATAACAGGACACTGAGAAATCAAGTTGGTACTTCCTCCCTCCTAGCTAGCTTTCATGGAGCTAAAATGTGCTATGCAGGTTGCTAGAGGTGTGGGGGGGGCACAGCAACAGTCTTTCCCAGCTGTGACTCTTGTGAGCTACAATAATAACCAGTGTAGCAAGATATGCCCATGGACACAATAGCAGCATGAATGTTATAGGGGTAACAACTGCTTTCTATTGGATTTAAGACCTACTCCACAGGAGGATATGCCTGGTACTGTAACTCTAGCCAACAACCTACGGTTGAAGAGCTTGTAGGCACCAAGGGTAAACCTACACCACTATTATTTTGCTAAGTGGATATAGTATCAAACTGCCCTCTAAATTCCTATCTCTATACCCATAGATTAGTGCAGCTCTCAGAACTCATTCAAGAAGTTTCTGTACTGGATGGTTGTTCAGATAGAAACTCACAACTGGCCAAAGTACAGAGAATAAATATCTGAGAAGTGCTCAGTCACAAATGGGATATTTATGTCATTTGTGGTCCCCACAAAATTCAGGGACCATTGGAAGAATAGTCAGGTTTTTTTTAAGGATGCAGGTTGTCCCTGGTATAGTAGTTGGCCTCCTATGGCAGTGAGTGTATGGGCAGCACAAATTGGACTCAGTAGGTTATATATTTTTAAAAAATGATACTAGATTTGGAGGGAGTGTATGGATCTGAGACGAGTTTGGGGAATGGATGGAGGATGAAAGTGATCAAGATATATTGTATGCATGCACAAAATTCTCATAGAATTAATAAAATATTATGTAAAAAAAGTCTCATTTTTTTCCTCTTTCATTTATACTTCTATTGTTTCCCAATATAGCTGCAGCTCATCCAAAGGCAAGATGCTTGTCTGCCACCTCCTTCCAACCACCTATGGTGTTTTTAACACCGCAATAACACAAAACAGGTACGTATTTATTCAAAACCTTATGGAAAGCACAAGCATCCCAACACCCCTCAACCACAATGATTCTACAATGCCTGAGGCCATCTCTGATGCCCTGTCTTCCTTTATGGGAATGACCCAATGCTGAATCATTCAAAGCAAAGCAAGCTATTCTTTCTACATGTATCTTCTTTTCACTTCTTTCCTTCACATCACCAGCCAGGCTTCTTTGAAGCAGCCGTACCAGAGTCCTGATAATGATCTAGGCTGTGATCACAATGGATAGCAGCCTAGAACACAGGGCCAGTTACTGGCACTCACATACTCACACCAGGCCCTGCCAAACCACACATGCTCCTGTCCAAGGAGCTTCCTTTCAAACACAGGCAGGCCTTGAGGCTTCTTAGGCAAAGAGAAAAATCACAAGTCCCAAAGGCAGGTAACAAATTACTTTTTTGACACAGTCATGACAAGCTGTGAAAGGTCCAAAGTGATGCCACGAACATGTATCATTAACCTAAATGAATACATCCAGACTCTCCTCATTTCAAAGGCGCCACTAGTAGATTGAAGTAGGATAGGTTGGAATGGAAATTTTACTCATGGTTCAATGGGACCATTGTGGTCATTGTCCCAAGAAATGACATGATGAGCATAAGAAATCCAAGCCTGGCTGAGCATGGTGACGCATCCCCTTAGCACTCAGGAGGGAGAAGTAGGCAGATCTCTGTGAGATAGAGGTCAGCCTGGGCTACATAGCAAGTTCCAGGCCAGCTAGGGCTACAGGGAGACCCTGTCTCAAAAAGACCCCCCCCAAAAAAAGGAAGGAAGGAAGGAAGGAAAGAAGGAAGGAAAGAAAGAAATCCAACCTTTTCCGGTTAATTTTAGCCTCATCTTGAAGTACCATATTTCAAGTGTCCAATGACTGCTAAATGGAACTGCTAGGTTATTGAAAGTAGTTAACAAGACAAATGGAATTCAAATCATTACACACACCCCCAAAAAGGGCAAATTTGGAGAAAGAAATGGTTTCTGGTGAAAACAAATATAACTACATTCATATATAATTTACAACAAAATGATTTTGGAACCAAAGTGGCATCATTTTATTCTAAGTAAAAGAGAGAACAATGTGTTCAGCCTTCTCCCCCGCTGCAAAGAGCTGCTAGGAGTATTGATGAGCTTCTCTTGGGAAGTCAGCAAGGCTGTTGGAATATGATTTAATCACATCAGATTATCACATTAAGTGGTCATCAATTCAGTAAGTTATGAGCTAATAGGCAAAGTAGGAAATGTTCATGTGGATCTGGTTCTTGTCATCCTTTGTCCCTGCGTGACCTGCCACTGGCCATTCATTATGGCCCTGTTACATACATGGTGTGGAAAGGAAAAAAGAGATTTTAAAAAATACTCACATGCAGTTGTACCTGATACATTATAGAGCTTGCTAATCAGCACTAACTAATAATAGTAATTTTATTCTTTAATTTCCTACAAAATAGACTCCTGATCGTAGATGAAATTTTAACTCCTACTTTTTCATTGAAATACTGCCATTGCACCCTTCAATTTCATGATTTTATTCAATCTATTTCACTATCTCCAGTGTATCTGCATTCTCAAATAACCTTTGGAACATGGCTATATTTGTATTCCGTCCTATATACCACATAGTAGGTATTTAATATACCTACCAAAATCGATGAGCAAATGGCTATTTATTATTTTCAAATTATTAAAGCTACATGAAAATTAAAAACATTATTTCGAATACACATGTCTCAAGTATCTTTGAGCATCATTACTTCTCTGATTCCATCTCTGAGCACTGCTTGCCCCATTTCTTAGCTTAAATGGGGAAGGAAACATGAGAGGTCAAAAGCAGGATAGAGCATCTCTCAAGAAACAGATACAGATTTACTCACAATTTACTCACAAAAAATGCAGAAGTTAGCTGCTTTGTTTTATAGACCACGGTAAATGATTGATGACTTCAGCTAAAAGATTAGATTTTCCTGACTCCCAAGCAGAAGTCACTGCATGCTCTTCCCAGAATGTCCTTTGTGGTGGGATGACTCAGCTGGGAGAGAAGCCGTTTTACTCTTTCCACCTACCTTCTTCCTCCTCCTGCAGGAAGACAGATTCAGGGGCCAGAACTCAAATGGGCAATGTTAGCAATGGACGCTGCACAGAAAAAAGGGAGATGAGAGCTGAAGTCTGGTCCTCTGAGGGCATCATGAAGCCATTCTTCCAGTCCTAGATTACTATGCAAAAAAATTTAAATGAAATATACTTTTTCCTGGCATAATTGTGTAATTTTTCCCATACTAATATAAATCAATCCTCGCCAATATATCATTAAAAGAACTACAGCCATACAGTATGAAACTCAATAACTCAGTCTAAATTGTGGTTTGAATGAGAATGTTCTCCATAGGCACCAAGTATTTGAACACTTTGTCTCCAGATGGTGGCACTGTTTTTGGAGCTTTAGGAGGTGTGGCCTTGCTGAAGAAAGCACATCATTGAGGACAGGCTTTGAGAGTTCATAGCCATGCCCATTTCCAGTGTGTGTATCTCTCTCTCTCTCTCTCTCTCTCTCTCTCTCTCTTTCTTCTTTCCCATGCCTGCTTGAAGATGTGAGCACTGGCTTTCTGCTCTGTCTACCTCTGCCACCATGCCTCCGAGCCACCTTAATAGACTCTCATCCCTCTGGAACTATATGCCAAATAAGCTGTTCCTTCTATAAGTCCCTTGGCCGTGGTGTTTATCACAGTGACAGAAAAGTAAATAATACAATAAGCCTACCTAATTACCATGCATTTACTACACAACTTTTTCCTCCTTTGCCATTTAAAATTTTATAATATTCACAAAAAATTCATTGAAGAAGCTGAGCATCATAGTGTAGGCCTTCAATCCCAGCACTTGGGAGGTAGAGACAAGCAGAGGCTAAAACTGAGGCTAGCTTAGTCGGCATAGCCAGTTCCAGGCCAGCTGGAACTACAGGGAAACCCTGTCTCAAAAACAGCAAAAAATTATGAAAGAAAATATGGTTACAACCACTCACAGATGAGAAAGTATAACTAAGGAGGTTAAATCTCTCATTGCATGTTTTTAATTGAGAAGTTAGAGCTTGAATCATCTAAACCTTAGCCTATGGCTGTTTTCAGTAACCTCTGCTGCCAGTTGCCAAATGATGCATGAGAGTCTCAGGAGTTCTAGTGAGACTCATAATCTACTTCCAGGTTTTCTCTTTTGGAGTGAAATATTTAGAGCTTAAACATGTGTAAGGGAAATAACACTATTGTTTCTATAATCATGAATTATTCTTTAAATATTTCTATAAAATTAAAAATGCTCTCACAAAGAAAGCATATACAAAATAGATCCTCTAGCCCAAAATAATTAGTTTGCTATTTTAGTCAATGGATAATAAAGAATGTTGGTTCATTCAATTCAGCAATATGATTCAAATATCTTGTATAGAGAATGGAAAGTAAGATTCCAGCTGAATTATGCCGATACGGAGAACCACAAGCAAAGGGTTAAACATTAGCACTGGCTATGGGCCATTTGTAGTTATTGAAAAGCAGTCAAATTGCCATTCAGTTGACCCACTACAATTAAGGTAACCCAATTATATAACATGTATTAACCAGATTCACTTTACTATTCAAAGTGCATTAATAGTGTAAAATCCATTTGTTGAAGAATAACTTTCTTTTATGTAAAAAATAAAAAAAGAAAGAAATTTGCCACCAACAAGCTACAGATACTAGGTTTTCATGTTAACAGATTCAATCTTGCATGGACCAACAAATTTAGGCTACTAAATTAGGGGATGATTTTTTTTATTGCTTTTTGAGCATGAACATATCCTAACACTTTGGCTGAGTGACCTCATTAAAAAAAATCTCCAACTTGCAAGAGATATTTGATCATCTTGGACATTTAATTTATTCAATCTCTTGACTACATGAATCTTGAGGTAAGATAATTATTTTTCTAGAAATAAATGATAAGCAGAGGTAATCACACCAACACCATCCTTTACATCAATGATAACGTATTCTTTTTCAAAACCAAGTACAGATCTATAGCTATAGCCTTTCAGAATATAAGTGCCATGAGTCTCATCCCATTATGGAAACATTAACCTAGAAAGAAAAGGAGCAATGATTTTTCCCCATCTGCACTAGAAAGGTAAATACCAAACTTCTTAGACACAGCTTCTCGGGTTATTTCCAGACTCCAGTGTGTTCTATGAGTCTAGATGAACTTTGGATGTGGTCTGGAAACTTCCTGATGGTTCCAAGGTCGACCTTCTCCTACCTGGAGTCTCTTGTCTGATATCTGCAACTCTTGTCTTGACATGTTAAATGTTTCTAGCTGCCCTGAGTTCTACATTACACTGATGTCCTAATTTGTTGTGTGGTTTGGCTGTTGTTTCATTGGCCTCTCAGTGAACCATGTAATAATCCACAACTGAAAAACTATCTTCTTGTCTGCATATATACTTTGATAACCTAGACAATTGGGTAATATTTACTTTATGGATTTCAAAATGTAAGGTTATCTATGCTCTGAAAGAATTCTCCAAATCACAACTAGACCCCATATACTCCAACCTGTTCCCACTATTTATTCATTGTTAGAGGGCCTTATATTTTCATAATTGGATCACATTCTTAAAAAAAGCTTGATTTTTTTTTTTTTTTGGTGCAGTAGTGGCACTTTTATATTGGGGTAATCAACAGCTGTTTAATTGGAAGTGAGGCCCACTCAATGAAAGGGAACTTATATGTGGTACTGTAAACATAGCCAAATACACATGGCTAGAGAGATCATATATAGATCCTGGAGAAAAACCTACTTTTGCCAAACTTCTAGACCAATGTAATTTCTTACTTTTTTTTTTGGTGCAGTAGTGGCACTTTTATATTGGGGTAATCAACAGCTGTTTAATTGGAAGTGAGGCCCACTCAATGAAAGGGAACTTATATGTGGTACTGTAAACATAGCCAAATACACATGGCTAGAGAGATCATATATAGATCCTGGAGAAAAACCTACTTTTGCCAAACTTCTAGACCAATGTAATTTCTTACTTTGTTTTAAATATGCATCTTCATATTTATAGACAAGTGCACCTCTCACCACTTTTCAAAGAAGCTTCTTTTTGCAGCAGATGGAGACTAATAAAGTTACACGACTAGTCAAATGTAGAGAATAGCCCTAAGGGACACATCTGCAATGCAACATCTACGTATAAGGGAAATGCATCTCTCAACTCTCACCAGAGAAATTTCCTTATGCAGCAGGTGATGATTAACACAGAAACCTATAACTGTCCAATGTTCAGAGAACAAGAGGCTGCAGAGTGCTCATCCCTGACTAGGACACCTGTTTCAAACTTCTGCCTCCCAAGTCTCAGGGATCATTGGGAAAGAAGGGGTGGAAAGACTGTAAGAGCCAGAGGTGGTGAATGACCACAAAGAAACAAAACTTTCCAGACAGATGGTTATTACCTATATGAATTCACAGCAATGGGGACAGCATGTACAAGTCCCAGACAAACTCAAATCAGACAAAATTTCAGTATAGACGGGGGAAGTGTGTAAGCAATCCCAACCCAACCTAAGGAACTTTTGGCAATTAATGACTACAAGGATGGAACTCTCGGTAGGTTACCCAGACTCCAATGGATGGACCCACATTGAAGGACATTTGGGGACATGGATCAGACTCTGACTCTATAGGATATATATATCGAGAAAATATATATGTATATATAGATATATATATAGAGAGAGAGAGAGAGAAAATATTAAATGGGGCAAAGGGGCAGTAAGAGGAGGTACAGAGAGGGAAGGTAATCGAAATACCATCAAATTACATTGCATGAAAATCACAAAAATTTGAATAAATTTTTCAAATATTTGATTTTAAATTAAGTATATATTGCATTTTTAATGTGCTTGAAGTAGAAAGATTAAACTGCAGTTTTGATGGAAAAACACTTGTCAGCACCGTTTTCATCCCTGAGCTGCTTTTCTATATGGTCTGTTTTGCAGAAACAACTCACATTAATCAGGCTGTTTAGACTACAACAAAGAGAACATTCAAAATAGTATAATTAAGGTAATTTGTTATAAGGGAAGAAGTCCAGAAAGTAGGGTATTTCCAGATTTGGCCTATTGGCAAATCAGTCTCAGAGTCAAGAACACAGGTGTTTTCCAGGTTTTTATTCTGCAATTTTCCAGTGTTGGACTTTGTCCTCAGAATAACAGCTGCATCAGTAACAGTCCCATGAAAAATGTCCTTTCATTAGGTCTCTTTCTTCTTTCAAGAAAAATCTTCTCCCAAGGAGCACAGCAGACTTCCTTTCCTCACCACACACTATTCCTGAGCAAACCACTGGGAATGTGATAGAATTCCCATGTTTTATGTGGAAGAATCAAAACCCATGCCTCATGCCCAGATGCTTCAAGGGAACCCAGCCTCCCTGAAGGCCACGGCCACCGCAAACCTTACTATCAGTTACAAAGAAATATTAAGCATGCTGACACTGGTGAGGTGACTAATAGTCCCGGATACGAAATGATTTACCCCTATGAT
>NW_008329134.1:3732896-3733640 GCF_000622305.1 Nannospalax galili
TGAAACATTTAAAATTCCTCATGTGTTAAAATATTTGAAGAATACAGTTAAAATGTAATAAACAATTCAAGTCTGATTCTTAGTTCAGATAGGTAACACAACTCCATTTTAAAGACTCTGAGTCTTAAAATAACCCAAATATTGTGGTGAGATACATCATTTGCCATTAGATACACATGACTCAAATTACGAGACCAGTGAGAACTCTCTGTCTCAAAAAACAAGCAAACAGGGGCTGGAGAATTGTCTCAGTGGTTAGGAGCACTGGCTGTTCTTGCAGGGGACCCAGATTCAATTCCAGTAACTCTAGTTCCAGGGGCTCTGATGTCCTCTTCTGGCCTTCACAGGCATTTCATGCATGTGCACTAACATATGGGCAAAACACTCATGTGCATAAAATAAAAATAAATAATTTTTAAAACTTTAAAAAGAACAAGCAAACAAATGAAAAAGGAAGACAGTGTTTGAGAAACGACTGCCTAAATCATCCCCTAGTTCACACACACACACACACACACGCACACACACACGTATCACACACCTTCGTACACATGAACACACACAAATCAACATTAATTTTATGTTTCTTGTAAAAAACAAATCTAGAAAAAGAAGAAATTGGGGAGAAATTTTCCTAACATGATAATCTCTAGAGAAAAACTTCAAACTAAAATTATATAAGGATGAAAGACTGAATACATATTCTGAGAGGTCAAAATAAAAGCAAAGATACCCGTTTTTATC
>NW_008329134.1:3733743-3751874 GCF_000622305.1 Nannospalax galili
ATAAAACAAGATTATATATAATAATATATATGGAAAAGATAGAGCTCACTGCATTCAGTGATATGATTATTAAGATAGAAAATCACAAGGAAATAGGAAAAATTGCTTAAAACCTTAAAGTGAGTTCAACAAGTTAAAAAAATACTAGATTAAAAAGCCACACATAGCAGTGAATACCTTTAATCCCAGAGGCAGAGACAGGCAGATCTCTGTGAGGTCCAGGCCAGCCTGGTCTACATAGTGAGTTCCAGGCCAGCCAGTGCTGCATAGTGAGACTCTGCCTCAAAACAAAAGAAAACAAACAAAAAACGAAAAAGAACAACAAAAAGATAAATGTTGAAAAATCAACTTCATTCCTGCAGGTTAACAAGAAACAAAGCGAATAAAAATTTAATACGATTTTCAGGACTGAGGATGTAGCTCAGCAAGAGAGTGATTACCAGCATGCTCAAGTCCCTGGGCTCAATCCTGAGTGGCACAAAAATATAGAAACAGTATAATTTCATTGATAACTTAAGAAGATCATACGTCAGTGTAATTGGATCAAAACACATACAGAACTTCCACATAGAACATAATATGCTAAAGAAAAATAAAAATGACCTTCGAATACACTCAAGTTCCTTTCCACAAAGCTGCAAAAGCAACTCAATAGAGGAAAAGTCACTAACTTTTCCAGAAATTAGCAATGGAATTCCATTACTCACTGGACAGTCAAGTGGACAGAGAAAATTGATCTTTGACCTATATATACCACAGAACTTATACTATAAAATTTGACTTCAAAAGACTACAGATCACATATAGAATATAAATTTTTTTTTTAAATTGTAGGAAAAACACAGATCTTTGAGGGTGAGGATGATATGCTCAGCTTTTAATGTGAAACAAAATGCATAATCAACAAAAGGAAAAATGGTAAGTTTAACACTCTGAAAAATATTTTAATTATTTTTTATTTTATGTATATGAATGCTTTGCTTGCATGTATGTAAGTGTGCTTAAGCAAATAATTCCCATGGAGACCAGAGAGGACTTCAGATCCCCTAGAACTGAAGTTTCAGACAGCTGTGAGCTGTCATGAGGGTGCTGGGAACTGAACCCAGGTCCTCTGGAAGAGCAGCCTGTGCTCTTAACCACTGAGCCTGCTCTCCCTGTTAAGAGGATAAAAAGACGGTATTCAAACTGAGAAAATGTTTGCAAGCCACAAAACTATCTAACAGATTACTATCTAGAATATATAAAGAACTCTCTAGACTCTAATAAAAACAGAAAATAACTCAATTTTAAAATTTTCAAAAGATATAGTAATTGAATTTTTAATCCTTAGCATATAGTGATACATTCTGAGGTATTTATGAGTGAAATGGTGTTGTGAAGTGGTGTTTATAATTTTCTTAAAAATAAATTTGTCCTATAGGTCATCTAGTTGAAAGAAGAATCAAAAACAATATTAAGTATTGGAACTGGGTAATGAATATGTAGGGATTTGTTAGAACTTGCTCTATCTTGCATATATTTGAAATTTTCCTTAATGAAATACATTTCATGCTATCTCAAATAGCATAGGGATTAAGTATCCTGTAAACAAAATAAAAATTGTCAAAATAAACAATGGGGCCAGTAAGATGGCTCAATGGCCTGATGATCTGAGTTTGAGGGCTTGAACTGTGGTAGAAGAAAACTTCTTACTAAAAGTTGTCCTCTGACCTCACACCCGCACAGTGGCAGATATACACCATCATGCACATACATATACACTAATGATAAATAAATAATAAAAATAAAAAGTAAAAGTCCCAAATGGATGTTATTAACACACACACTTGACAAGTAAGCACGTGGGAATAATAGCTTGGGGAGGGGGTGACATTAAAACTATAAGAGAATGCTTCAAAGTTCCTATCAGGAAGAATAAAGTGAAATAAAGAAAAACAGCAGCAGTAGTAAATACTGGTGGGGATTTGAAGAACCAGACTACTCAGAATTCTGGTGGAAAAAAGTTTTACAGTTTTTTGGTGGTGGTGGTGGTGGTGGTGGTGGTGGTGGGTTTTGTGTGTGTGTGTGTGTGTGTGTGTGTGTGTGTGTGTGTATCACACAGAACATCCCAAACCATCTTATTCCTCTATACACCCACTTCCCAGATGGCACCTCCCATAGCCTCCTTGCCCCCCCAAGAGAGCCCTTATACTCTGTCATCGCTGCCACTGTCCACTGTGTTGTTGGCACCCCAGCCATTCCCCACTACTTGTCCATCTGGTGAATCTAGTCAGCCTATCTAGAGGTCTTTGTTTTAGGAAGGTCAGCTGTTCCTCAGCTAGCAGCAATCAGTTGTCAATATTCCTTTAGATAAGATTGGGGTCTGCTGTTCATTTTCCTGGTTCTATTCTTTTGTTCTATCTGTTTGTCTCTTGGTCTACCCTGTCAAACTGCTCAATAGAATGTATCTCCTGTCTGGCATTGTTGCTTGTTATGTAGCCTTTAGCTACACACATGGACTCTTAAAAAATTATACTGGCCCCTTTAATCTTTGGTTATACTTTCCTTTTGGGTATTTAATACCCTATAGTTGGCCCAGATAAACCAACTTTATTTTGCTCTAAGGCTGCTTGAGGATCTGTTCCTCAGGGGTCACATGGGCTTGGGAGGAGCCCCTGGCTCCTTTTTTTACCAGCTCCGTCTATAATAAAAACACTCAAGTACCCTATGAAACAGCAACTGCATTTCTGGGCATCTACCCCAGAGAAATGAAGACTTAAGTTCATGCAAAATTTGTGTACAAATATTTATAGCAGCATTATTTGTAATAACACTAAACTGGAAATAACTCAGATGTCCTTCAGTGGGTGAGTGGTTAAACAAACTGTGCGGAACAACATTCAGCAATAACACAGATTAGTTATTAACACAGACAACAATTCGGATAAATCTTCAGAAAATTACACAGAATGACGAAAACAAAAAGTCACATATTATATGATTCAGTTTATGTAAACATTACTAAAATAAGAAAATTGTAAAAATTGAGACTATACCAGTGAAGCGAAGATGACCGATTCCAAATATTTACAAAAAAGTAAAACTTACAAAGAGGGCTTAAAAGAATATTAGGAAGGAATTAGAGGAGTGAAGCCAGTCAGAAAGTCTTCATGTCAGACTGAACAAGAAACTAAGAGTTTGAATCCAGGAGAAGAACAAATAGGGGAACATTTTGAAGCCAATCAGATGATATTTCAATGAAAGAAAGGGCAGGACATGAAGATATGGTGAAAAGAGCCTAATGAAAGTCAGGAAAACACTACATAAAGCTAAAAGGGAAGCTCTCGATTATGTGGAACCGAACCATGGGTATTGTACTGAACACATGCTGCTCAGTGTTGTGCTGAGAACAAAGATCTAGTGAGATGAACTGAAAAGTGAAGGAAATAGTATTCCACAGGTTGGTGGCTGAAGTTTAATAAAATACACGCCATTAAAGAGTGGTGGTGATCGTGAAGCTTGGAGGAAACTGATTGTGTGTTTGCTAAGGCCATTGCTGATGAAAATCTGCTGCCAAAGGAAGTCTGATGCTGAAGAGGCATCACTGTTGGGGGGATCTTGCCCTAGAAAGCCACCACAGCTGGTGAGAAAACCCCTAAAGGGGTGAAAGGTGAAGAGACTGTGCCGGAACCCCCAGGCTGGCAGGCACCAGAGGCTGCTGTGACAGGTAAACACTTGCCGCCTTTAAAGAAGTATTTTCACCACTCCACTACCATGTTAACAGAAAGGGTTGGGGTCACCAGGGACCTCTTTTCTGGTCGGTTTCACAAACATTTTGGATCAGTGGCTTGAATTCACTGCAGGGAAGCTCAGCTAGATAATGACTGCCAGATTGTGTTATTCCCCGACAACTATTCTGTTGACCATCCAGCTGAAATTCTCACTAAAAAGAATGTTCATGTAATATCCTTTCCCTCAAATGTGACCTCATTAATTCAGGTATGCCACCAAGGTGTTCTACATCAATGCAGAGTCACAGCCAACTAGTAGCAGAGAACAGGAGCATGATGGGAAAGGTTTTAAAAGAGAGTTCAGATTGAACAACGTCATAAACTGTGTTGCCAGTACTTGGAACACAACAACTAAAAACACAGTAGTCAGTATGGTACAGACTGCAACTATATTGAGGGATGTCAATCAACAAAATGGTAACTTTGTAAGAAGGTCAGCTAAGAAAGTAAGACAGCTGATCTCCTTAGACACATACAAAATAGAGCCGTCCACAATCCATCAGTAAGCTGGAAAGGTTGGGCACTGAACAAACTTTTACATTTGAAAGTGGGGCTTCAGGTGTTCACTCATTGACTGATGATAAAATAACCAAAATGGTTTAAAATCAAAGTGGCTGAAATGATGATGATGATGATGATGATGGTGATGATGATGTTAACGCCACAGATATACCTGATGAAATTGCCTGATGGGTTTTAAAGGACTAGAGCAGTGTAGACTCATGAAAGAATGAAAAATCATGTCAATTTAGAAGATAAAGGAGAGACTTTAAGACAGAGCTGTTGTTCATGAGCAGATGGAAACATTTAACAAGCAATCCCTCAGGATACCTCCTCATTCCTAGGGGACCCACTTCCTATTTTGGTTTCTGCTTTGGATGCTTCTCACCTGAAAACTGAATAGCGCTGACGCTGACCACTGAATTGCAACACAAGATCATGTGACCTCGGAATCCCAGCACAGGGTCACAGGTGAAGCCAGAAAGCCTGCTGTTTTGTGGTTCTAGCGCTGGTGCTAACCTCAGGATGCTGCGTTCCTGCTTAGTCACTGTCAGCACAGTATTATCGTCACTGCAATTAGTGGCACAACATATTTTTTTCACTTATGTGTGAATAAGCAAGAAAATGTTCATCAGTCACATGTACAGTTAGTCAGGAATGGTGCACGTGGCCGAACAAATCGTCCGCATGGGTGGGTGAGGAGATGGCTGACACCTTTGTTGATGCTTTTGTGTGCACAAACTTTACACACAAAACTATGAACATTCGTGTAAGTTACTTTCATCCTACATGTTTAAGGTATACATGAAACATAATTCTTGTTTAGACTGGGGGAGATGTCTGAGCCCCCAAGTGTCTCATGTAGATGCAGATATTCCCAAATCTTACAGAAATTCCAAATCTAAAACACTACTGAGTCTAGGCATTTCAGATAAATGGATGTTCTGTCTGTGCTGGACTTTTTAGAAAGAAAAAAAGAATGTTTCCTAAGTATGCTTCATTAGGAGGTACAAAGGAATCTTTTAGAAATATATTTTTTATTCTTGGGAATGAATAATCTCTTACAATTACAGGTATGAAGGCTAGTAATGACAAATAATTCGAAATTCATCTCTGACCATTACTCATTTCTCTCTTTTTTCTCAAGACAGCAACATTTCATATAAACCTTAAAATACCAGGCTTTAAAATCAAGGAATAAATGTGTGCATACGTGGTGGACAGATAGTGTGATTTAGATGCTGAGTACTTTTGAGTACTGAAAAATACGCCCCAATGAACTGAATTGCCTACTTTTATACATCAGCAGGACACACCACTACTTACAAACACACTTCAATAGAAGTCAGTCATTCAAGTCGAGTCAAAGATGACAACTACACTATTTGTTTCCACTAGTAAATTCTGTTTTTGTCTACTTCGTGATTGTTCAATCAACCTGACTGTATAGAAACAATTTAGGGAAGGCAGTTTATTGCCATACACAAAAGGCTAAACTGTACTCTGCATATCTGAATATATCACTATTCAAGTCAAACTACCTCTTGCTTCCTACAATTGAGGAAATATTATTTCATTATTGAATTCAGAAGAGGAAATTTAACTAAAATTTGATATTTTGCATAGAGTCTCTATAGAATACCATAACTTCCTTATTTCACCAGAAACTTCAAAACATTACACTTAAGCTATCTGGATGCCTACATAACTGCTTTAAAAAAAATCCTTTAATTGTGGAGGGACAGGCCAAGGCGGCACTTCCTGTTTTGAGTCTGACGACCTAACCTAAGTTCTGCCAGACCTGGAGATCGCTGACACTGCCGAAGAACCAATGAGAGAGAAACATCTCAGACTCGGGGACCAATGGGAGGACAGGGAGGGGTATAAAGGTTGCTCCCTTGTATGCAATAAACGAGAGCTGTGCTTGCAACACAGTGAGTCTCCCGGAGTCTGTGTTGTTGACTTTGCACCTACTCATCCCCTGCCCCAGTGGTGGGAGAGAGGACTGGCCTAACAGCAACAACTGGCGCCCAACGGTGTCTACATGGACCTCTACTTAGTCCTGGGCCTCTTTACCTTAATCTCCTTTTTTGTTGCGGCGTTTTCTTTCTCTTTGTTTTCCCTGTTGCTGCCCAGATTGCCTCGCCAACTGATCCCACCATCGTCACTGTTCAACTCTCTGTTCAGGGTCCCCTCCGGCTGATTTCTTCGGTGAGTAGACTCCTTTTCTGTTCTTTGTTCTTTGCCCTAGGTCTGGTGAGTGACTGAGGGCCTTCTCTCCTTTTTCCTTGTTTGTCCTTCTCTAGGGCACATACACTCTGAAAATTGGTTCGCCCCCATGTCTCCACATAAGGATTGATCACCCAGGAGACAGAACTACAGACGCCCTCCCGACAGGGTGTCCTAGGACTGGAGACACCCTGTGGGCATATGGCCGTGGCCTAACGAACACGGAAGTCCCCCACAAAGCATTCTCACCTGGTTCCAAAACACCGCTCTTTCCTCCCTGTCTCTTTTACTTTCACTTTCAGTTCGCTCGTCAATCTGGTAAGGCAACCACCAGTTAAGAGCCCTTAGGGTGGTGGCAGGTCTCTTAAAATTGCGGGCAGGTTCTCCGTGACTGAGAAATATCCTCCCCACCTAAACGTTTCCTTTCCCAGCACGGCTTCTTTTCTTAGCCTCTTGTGTCTGATTTCCACATCACAATAATGGAAAACTTCCCGTCCCATTGCAAGGAGCCCCAGATATCTGCCTTAAAATCACTGTTAACCTCCCATAGGATTAGAGTAAAAAGAAATGACCTAGAGGACTTTTGGGCCGAGGCCTTGATCTCCCCTGAGATCCCATGGATCTCCCCTGAGAACTTGTGGGATCCTGATATGTGGATAAGAGTCCACTTTCTTTCAAGAAAACAGGAGATACAGGAGGGCAGAGCCCCCCAGCTCCCTTTATACCCATATTGCTCAGCATCCTTAGCAGCATCAAATCGGGTTCCACGGAGGATATTCTTAACTCCTTTAATAAACACTGCCAAGAGCAAAGAATGCACACTCTCTCCATCCAATCCCTCCTGACAATCCCAGAAGACCCGGACACCCCCAAACTAGACTCAGACCCTACCAGCGGTCCAGTAAACCCCCCCCCAGACAGACACCTAGTACTACAGCCCTCCAGGCAGAGACACCCCCCCCATATACCCTTGGGGCAAAATTAGGCAACCCACACCACCACCCACAAACCCTCCTGCATCTGAACCACTTCGTGATATATCTCTTTTCCCTCCCCTTCCTCCGGCATACACACCCATGCTCCCCGGACCCTCTTCCTCCACTAGCTACGCCTTCGCTGTCAATTTAGGTCCAGATGGGGCACAGAGGCCTTGGATTCCCACCCCATAGAGTTACTCCTCAGATATTGGAGATGCCATGTCCTGGAGACTCTGCCAGGCAGTTTCCCTGCTTTACCATACCTTGGGAAAGGACAAAATCTAGTGCCTGAATAAACCGCCTTGGGGCAATAGTACCATCCAGTCATCATATTATGCCCACAGAGACCCAAAACAAATGCTCAGGCCCATGTTGGGAGACTGGCCACTGTGCGGCCCCTCAGCCTACATGGATATTAAGCCTTTATTGTTTATAGCAGGCGGCCAAGTCTTCAATGGCACATTTTCTGCTAATAACTCATGGAAACAGTCTGTCAATATCACACGCAAAAGAATGCTTACATTTCTCCCTCTGGCAACCTGAGTTAGACCTCCCTTCTTCCTCCTAACAAATTCCTCAGATGACCTACTCAATTGCACAAGTAATGAGGGTTGCAAGCTCTCCTCCTGCTGGAGCAAAAATCAATCGCACAGAGCAGTGGAAATGTGCCTCCCCTGCCTACTATGGGTACCAGTCACTAATGCCTCTCATTTCCATGCAGTACAGATAGTACAACAGACTAGATTTAAAAGAGATTTTGGCATATCAGCGGCCATCACGATCGCGGTTGCCACCTCCATGGCGGCAGGGGCTGCTGCAGCGGTTGCAATTACTCAAACTGCTCAAACCACCACTGCCTTAAATAATATAGTTGTTCATTCTGCTAAGGTCCTGCATACACAGACCCTTATAAATGCACATTTTTATCCTGCTATCCAAAATCTACAACAACAAATAGACCTCCTTGCGGAGGAAATAGAGATCCTCAAAAGCTTAGGGGATCACCAATGTGACCCGTGATACCCCCAGATATGCTTTACCCCATATCAGATTAAAAATATTACCAAGGCCAGACAAGAGCTAGCAAATATCCTGAAGGGTACCTAGTCACAGAGATTTCTTAATCTGACATTCCAAATGACCCAGGAAATAACTGCCTTAAATTATACATAAATAGCTCCACCAAGCCTTGACACCACGTTCCTTACACAAATTTGGGAAAATCTAAAAAGAATCTTTGACCCTTCATGGTTGGTCACCTGGCTCCTCCTAGGTGGAATTGCCATTGTACTAATCCTCTTGTTTAAGTGTCTTCTTCAGCATATGCGCAGACAGAGAAATGCTAATAAAATAACCGCCCAGGTCCTCATGGCACTTCACGATCTAGAGACAAGACCCCCGCCGATAGTCATCAAGACCTGACACACAAAAATTCATAAGGCCTAAGATGTTCCCCACAGTCATTGACCAACACCCTGACAGCAGTTAAAAGTCACAATACAGTACTCGCTGTGCCAATGACCGGTAAGATCCTCCCACAACAGGTACTCCTAAGACAGGACATGCTAATGGTCATAGCATGTACCTATGACGGGCAAGGCCTGCTTGTGAGGAGGACAACCTAAGACAGGCCTTCGAGGCGATTGTAAAGAACGGAGAACAGTTAGCCGCTGCCCTGTTCCAAGCCGTCGCTTAATAAAACAAAAGGGTGGATTGTGGAGGGACAGGCCAAGGCCGCGCTTCCTGCTTTGAGTCTGACAACCTAACCTAAGTTCTGCCAGGAGACCTGGAGATCGCTGACATGCCCAAAGAACCAATGAGAGAGAAAAATCTCAGACTCGGGGACCAATGGGAGGACAGGGAGGGGTATAAAGGTTGCTCCCTTGTATGTAATAAACAAGAGCTCTGCTTGCAACACAGTGAGTCTCCCAGAGTCTGTGTTGTTGAGTTGGTGCCTACTCATCCCCTGCCCCTGTGGTGGGAGAGAGGACTGGCCTAACAGCAACATTTAATCACAATAAAATTGTTAAAAATATTTGTTTTGGTCTAGGCTGCATAATTAACATAAAATTTGAAGTCTGGAGATATCAACAGGATTATTAGAAGACCGAAAATGGAACCTCAAAATGAAAATAAAAGAAACATTTTTAAAAGGGAGATGAGAAAGGCCTTAATGAATTTAAATCATGGGAGATGGCTTTAATTGTTTTCTATCCAAACTTTCAATATTCTATAGTGTCAAGGAGGAAGCTGGGGAATTTTCTCTGTATTGTCATGAAAGATAGCAATAAGGTCCTTTGCAAACAGCAGGAATGCAGAATGTTTTGTGCACTATGAGTGCTATATGGGACAGCTTTCCTTTATTATCCAAGTCCTTTCTTTTAAAATGTGTCTGGGAGTATGGCATGTTAGCACCCCATCGAGAGCTGCTGCAGGACAGAAGCCCTAGAATGGTCATAACTCTAGAATTTTAAGATGTGTTTGTTTTCTTAATTGAAATACAATACCATAAATCATTATTGCTTATTGACCATCCATTCAAATGAAAACTCATGGTACCACCCTAACATTTATAATGTCAGTTGCTGGTTGTAGCTGTAACATTTGTCATTATTCCCAATACACTGTACTTTTTTTGTATTTTTAAAATAAAAATGCCGTGTTGCTATCTGTGGCTTATGTCCTTGAATCCTGTCTTCTGATTTCTGAAGACATCCTGACAGGGTCTTACCCAAGGTGTTCTTTTAAAGTAAGTGTTCAATTATTAAATTCATGCTGTGCATTTACTTAGGGAATATGAGAATACAGCACTCCTTCCTAAAGTCTGGCATTCAGTATCACCATTTATGAGCTCCCTGGTACAATTATTCTCTAATTTACAATAACCTAAAAATGTCACTACATGAATGAATTTTAAAATTATCACCCTTTTTCCTTTTACAAACTGGTGCTTGGCATCTCTTGTTTTGAAAACTTGGTGCTCAGAACATCAGAGAATAAATAGAGTTTAAGCCAAAGCTTAACTACAAGTTTAAAAGTCACATTTTGTAACACACACACACACACACACACACACACACACACATACACACACACATTCCAAATTGTTTGCCTAATTCTGTTGCTGTTAACTTCCCACAATATTTTTTTAGAATATCAGACAAACAGGCGTCAGTATGATTAATTCTGATGATTACGTACTTTTTTCTTATGCTCAGTGACCAATGGAAGCTCTGAGTTCAGCTAACTGTGCACAGTCTCTTCAGTTAGCCGAAATGTTTGTAAATAAATGGTATCTTTTCTCCATTAACATGTCTCCATCTTGACCTCCAAGAGAGGATTGTGTGGGTAATCTCAGATGACTAATTTGTCTTTTCTTTAACCTACTGCAAAAATAAAGTTCAGAAACCACAGAAATATTTTAAAATATATAAATATTCAGACATTACTGAAGAAAGTGAATTTCTGCTGCATTTAAGAAAATGTTTCCTGCATTTCTGTTTCTAATGAAGCTCAAAATAAATTGCATTTTAATTTTTATTTACAGATCAAAGACAGTTTCGTATATGATCTCATTTTACATATACAAAAATCCTCTAGCCTAGGTCTCATTATTTCCATAATGCAAATGTGTAAACTGAGACTCAAGGTGGGAAACTCAGTTTTCTAAGTTTCACAGGCAGGAAATGCTTAACTAGGTCTTCACCCTGGGTCATGGTTCTTGGCCATCATGACTGAGAACATACATGCAATACATGTGACATGAATCTGCACACAAAGAGAAACTGAGATCAATTTTTAAAATCAGGGATCCTAAACACACTAGTAGCAAAAGCAAAAACACACAAATGGAATTCATCAAACTAAGAAGCATCTGTCTCCATCTCCACAGTGCTGGGATTGCAGACACATGCCATTGCACCCAGCTTTTACATGGGTGCTACAGATGCGAACTCAGGTCCTCATGTTTGTGCAGCAAGCACTTTGCCCATTGAGCCATTACCTCATCCTCTAGTTAATTTCTATAAAATTTTATGCAATTCATTTTATAAAATTCCAGGTATTTGTTCAGTTATTATGTATTTAGCATATGCTTTTTCCTTCTCTGTATGGAGTTACATGATTATCTATGTCTCTCTAGTGGAGAACTAGACCTAGTCCCTTTTTTCCCATCTTCAACCTTCAAGGTAATAAAACTGTGTCCTTTCATTAAACAGAGATGATAAAATAAATAATAAGGATTTTGTAACAACTAACATTTCATGCCAAAGGTTATGCATTAATATAAAATATATGCAAATATTTTAAAATGCAAAGTTCATTACACTTTACTATTATTTTAACCATTTATCATTGCACTAAATCCTGTAATTCAAGACATGTTTCATAACATAATTGAAACCCAAGTTTTAAGGCAGTTTATACAAACACTGGGAATTTGGTTCTTTGGTTTTTGAGACAAGGTCTCACTATCCAGCCCTGCCTGACCTCAAACTTACAGAGCTCTGCTTGTCTCGGCCTCCTTTGATGCTAGGACTAAAGTCTTGCACCACCACACCCAGTTAACACTGGGAATTTGAATAGATTGTACCTTACAGTGTATAAAAAACCCTAGTGCTGGCCTCCTTCTCAGAGACCTCTATTAGGATGATTCTACAGCAGATAGCCTCTAGGGAATATGTACATACATACTTTTTTTCTAAGCGATTATATATTCTCTCTATATGTACTGTGAAGAACAAAACTTCAATGCACTGGGGAGAAGAGGAAAGACTGGACATGTTATTGAGAAGCTCCAAGGACATGCGGCTGAATAGTGTCTGACATAGGGGAAGAAAGAGGCAAGAGAAAGTGGATCTTCCTACCAAATGTAGACCACACATTTGTATGTATGCATATTTATGTACATATGTACACTTAACATAATACTCTTTTCACAATCTTTAATCCACAACATATTTGTCATATTGAAATCAAATTTAAGATCTTGACACTTATCATTTCAGCAGATTCTATTACATTTTTACTACAACCTCCACAATACACAAACAGTTTCAATACTCAGATAATTTATTGTGTAGACAAGAAGTACCAGGAACAAAAAAATTCTCAAGATAATTATTAGCTTGTCTGCCCGGTAGAGAGAGCCTATACATTTCTTTAAATAAATGGTTTATATTAGGGCATCTCCTTGGGCCACCCATAAAACATTTGTTTGACTGCTAGACCACATGGTGTGCATATGTATGTGAGAACAAAAAGAGGCAACTTAATCTCATGTGCAGTGAGTAACTGGAGACAGGTACACTGCTTTCTTTATTTTATTAAAACAGTAATGTACTGTTTTTATTTCAGGGAGACATATATGCTTTTGTAACTCAACAACCCTCCTGTGGTGATTTGAATGAGATATAGCTCCCATGGGCTCAAGTATTTCAACACTTGGTCTCCAGTTGGTGACTCTGCTTGGGGAGGGTTAGGAGGTGGGGCCTTGCTGGAGAAAGTATATCATTAGGGGCGGGCTTTGACAGTTTATAGCCTTGTTACACTTTCAGTTCACTCTTTCTCTGTTTCATGTTTGTCATTTAAGAAAAAAGCTTCCTGACCCCATCATCTGCCTCCACACCCTACCACTAAGAACTCTCCCTCTGGAACCACAAGCCAAAATAAATGCTTTCTTTCTAAGTCCCTTTTATTCATGGTGTTTTTATCATAGCAGCAGAAAAACAACTAGTATACCTCCCATTTATTTTTTAAATGCTCTTTGAAAATAAAGTGGAAGTGTTTTCATATATATGAAACATATATATATATTATTATTTTTTAATCTTTAACCTTGGGTCTGGAGAGATGGCTCAGCAGTTAAGAGCTTCGGGCTGCTCTTCCAGAGGACCCATGTTTGATTCCCAGCACCCACACAATGGCTAAAAATGTTCTGTAACTCCAGTTCCAGAGGATCCAGTGTCCTCTTTTGGCCTTTGTGGGCACTGCATGCATGGGTGAACTCACATCACATAAGCAAACCACTTATACATCAAAAACAAAAATAAATAAATATTTTAAAATCTTTAGCAGTTAACAAACAAAACCTCAGTGTCAGAAATAGACTCCATGTTTTTGGAGCTGTTGACCAGGGGTTCCACAGACTCTCACACAATACTGACTATTGGTCCTGCTCTTGGTTACCTACCAGAACTCCACAGCAAGCCCATATTGCTAAAGATTATATATACATAGGCTGTAGAAAAAACATGGAACAATCAAGCTGGTGCTGACTTCAAAGCCTGATCTCTACTGTCTAGTTTCATAGTTCTGGAAGGTGCTATGCATACTACCTGAAAGGAAAATTAATCATCAACCTTACCCAGCTGTAAATCTTGTGAGGTACAACAATAACTTGGCCTGCCAAGATATGCCCACCTGTGCAACAGTGGCATGATATTATGGGAGTAACCAACCACTTTCTAATTGGATTTTTAATTTAAGGTCTGTTTTTTAGGATGGAGCCCATACCTGACACTGATATCAGGCTTAGGAACCTGAGGCTAGATAGGTCATAGGGCATAGGGGAGAGCCCAATACTAGTTTTCTTTAAAATGTAGCATTAAACTGACTCCTAATGACTTATTGTTATCCTGTAGATTAATCCATTTCTCAACTCTCACCAGAGATGTTTCCTTATGCAGTAGATGGTGATTAACACAGAAACCCAGATTTGGCCGATGTGCAGAAAACAAATGGGTAAAGACTGCTTATCCCTGAATAGGACACCTACACCCAAGGCTCAGGGATCATTGCACAAGAGAGGGCAGAAAGATTGTAAGAGCCAGAGGGGGTGGATGACCACAAGGAAACAGAGTTTTGCTGAAAGTTGGTCAGTTACCCATATGAACTCACAGCAATGGTGACAGCATGCACAAGTCTCACTCAAGCTTAAATCAGACAAAATCTCGTTGACGTGGGGAAGTGGGTAATAAACCCCATCCCTACCTGAGGAACTATTGGTAACAGATGGCTGCTGCAAAGGTGAGAGTCACTCTTTTTCAAAGATGTAACTCTTAGTAAGTTAACTAGGCTTCAGTGGATGGACCCACACTGAAGAACATTTGGGGACACAAATTAGACTCCTTATATACATATATAATAGTAATAATTGGGTGGGGAGTAGCAAGGGGAGGTGCAGATAGGGGAAGGGATCTAAATACCATCAAAATATCTTCTATCAAAATACTTAAACTTCAATAATAAATAAATAAAAATCTTTAGTCTTTAAAATCTATCAGTAATCATGCTGATTTGCATAGAAGAATGTACTACAATCCAGAAATCTAGTTGTTGTTGCTGCTGCTGCTGCTATTTTTTAGAACAGTTCTGACCCCATAACTTAAAAAACACTTTCCACACTTACAGTTGGACTCAACCAAATAAATGTCTACCTACACATCTGATACCTGTATACCTAGTATGACCACTAACCACCCAAAATGAGAAGGGGAAAGAACTCTTCCTAGCAATAGAATCTAATACCACTTTGTCTGATTTTGAGATTCCGAGTTATTTAAGTTGTAACTTGCCATTGATATAACATATAAAGATGAGGGCTTCTGGATAATGTTTTAAAATAAACTTTAATAAAATATGTGTGCTAGATTTTCTTTTTCTTACCCAGAAGACACTGTGCTAAATCAGAAGGAGACTTAAACTTGGATTCTGAGATCTTGACTATCCTATCTGTGTCACTTACTCTCTATAAACCTAGACAAATTAGTTGACCTCTTTTAGTCCCAACGACTCATAGAAATAATATTCTTTCTTCATAGAATTACTACAAAGAGTAAATAAAGCAATGTTTGTGATAGACAGTATTGTGGGGTTAAGGGTGTATTAAACTATGCTGAATATGTTTAGGAAATCATCAGGCCAAACCTTCCAGGAACCTATTTGCAAAGGGATGGGGAGGCCACATGAGAGTTCTCTTTCTTAAATAGAAATTATCTTGGACTGATGAACTTGTCAGAAAACTGTGGCTACTGGAGGTAAGGAGATCTGAATGAATGACATCTCTTCCTTGAATTTATATGTTACTCTTCTCTTGATAAACTTTCATCTAGGACCTGTGCTAAAAACATTACCAGAACATCTACTTAAAAAGGATTTTTTCCAAATGGAAGAGGAGCAATCCTTTTCTGATGGCCCTCACATTATTCTATCATATGTGAAACAGACGGTTGAGCTGTAGTACATCAAGGTTCCATTACTCTAGTTGCTACAAAGATTGGTCAGGTGACTATCATGGGACCATCAGACACTCTATAGGAACCAGGAGGTTGACCTATCAGCAGTTTTCAGGGTAACCAGCAGGACTCTATCCAGTGCAATGAATCTTATGAGAGGACCAAGTAGGTCATTACCAGTTACATGGCTGCATCCAACCTGTGTGCCAGGGATGCACAGGGGAAACTCAGACACAAACATAGTCTGTCGTATGACTTCCCAATGTAAGTATTTTTGAAGGAAGTCATGTTTTTTTTTCATTCTCAAAGACCAGACTTCTGTGAAATAGGATGTGAAATTCAAATGATATTTCTATATAGGCTTTTTTTCTTTTCTCATACATAAAAAAGGATGTGAAAAAACTTTGCCAGAACACATGCCGAACAAATCATGAGGGTTCTTTACAGAGCAGAAACACCTCCTCACTCATTCGTTAAGTCACTGAACATGGTACCAGGCCTGCCATGCTACATAACTATGATTTTAATTTTGAACATATACACATACATCCATCCAAGAAGCTTTAAGGAAAATTTGAAAAATAATTTTCAACTGTTTATTCTCTGTGGTATGAGCCCTCAGACTCCAACAATTCTGGCTCTTTCCTTTTAACTAGTTATGACCCTGCACTGTTTAATCTTATCCATTACATGATATAGAACAAAGCTAGATAACCTCTATGTGGCACCAAACAGAGCACCTGTTACAATCAGGACACAGTGTCAACTGTTGTTACCTTCATGGCTCCCTGCCCCTGTACCTTCCAACAGAACTTTCCATTCCAAGTATCCATGGGCAGGATGACAAAATGATTAGGTAACCACTGTCTGGATCCATACTCTTGTCTAGAAAGTTCTGTTAAATTCTAGGGCCTCAGTTTCCTCTCCAATAAAATGGGGATAATAGTAACTGTTTTGTCCTTAGACCAAGCACATACTTATAATATGCTCCGTGGGAACTTTTTGGTCACTCTTTATCCCCAGGACATAGAACAGTACCTGAAACAAGTGGGTACAAAGCAAATATTTGGATCAAATGATTAAGTGCAGAAGCATGCTTGTTTCCCTTTGCTCAACCCCAAATGATCCCTTTATAGACTGTGGGACCTGTGTGGGTGTGTACAGGGCAAGTATTTACAGATTCTACATGGAAATAAAGACACTTCCCTGTCTTCTTGTAGCTTGAGCTGTATTTTCCATGACCCATTATCCCATGCCTCCATAGTAAATATAACCTGCCCCAACTTGTACAGGGCATAGATGCTCGCACACTTGTCCATGTGCCAGCATGCCTCTGTGCTGCCTTGGGTCGAAGCTGACAGGAATGCAGTGTAATTTCTGTAGTCTTTGTGTTAGGACTCAGCAAATATCCCAGGAGTGAATCACTTTCCACAGTGCTTGTGAATAAATATTTGTATCAGAATGATTTCTTTTATAGACAACTTTCCAATAGTTTCCAATCCCTTAACAATAATATCATAAAAGACAGAATTAGGTTGCTAAAATGTGGTATGGGGTGATTCTCTTTGGTGAGCCAGGGTCATGCTAACAGTTTACTATACACAACAGTAGGTTATGCACTGGGTAATTCAGGAGTGTAATTAAGCTGCTTCGAAAGAAAATATAGGTTCAACATATCTTACTGTGTTGTTCTTAACTTTGTCCCATGAAGTTCTGTGAAGCTTAAGTGACCTGAGTCATATTATTTTCTTCTATACTTTTATGTGCAGATCCTGAGTACTTAATCCTAAGCAAATGGTCCTCACAAATCCTCATTACGCTATGATTTGAGAATAGAGGTCTATGAAGGTCATGTGATGTTTTGACTGAAACAATCCAAAGGAAACCTACCCCTTCCAGCCTCTGTGACCTGCTTTGTTTTCTATCCTTCCTTTGTGATGAGCCAGCAAAATGTTTATTATGAGAAGTGTCAGGCACTGCTGGTGAAAACAGATCAGAAACCAGGAAAATGTGCAGGCCCAACATGTGTAGAGACTCTGAGTCCTGCATTTAACAATCCATCCCACATCTCCCCTAAGCCAAACACAGGGAGACAATTACTTGGGGGAAATAAATTCTTATTTTTAGAACACTTATTTTTAGAATATTGAATAGCTGTTCTAACTACTTTGATCCTTCCATACTGTACCTAAGGAGGACTTGGCAGGACAATCATTGTCTTTTTGAGGCTGACCAAAGAAGGATTTCACAGACCTCATCTTACCAATCAAACAGGCCTTTTGTGATTCAAGTACGAGTCACACTTTTTAGCTTTATAATCAATGTTTTTCGTAGTAGATCCTTAAGGAACAAATACAGCAAGGCCTCTGCTTATGCTTTCTCTCTCTCTCTCTCTCTCTCTCTCTCTCTCTCTCTCTCTC
>NW_008329134.1:3751926-3755054 GCF_000622305.1 Nannospalax galili
CTGTCTCTCTCTCACTGTGTGTGTATCTCTCTCTTCCCACAAAATGTCAGCATCTAAGTGTTTCCGGTACTTTTCATGAGTGTCAGAGTGTCATCTCAAAAGTTCTCTCCACCTGTTGACATATTCCCTTCTTCCAAAGTAATCAAAACTGTTAATCTTGTTTTTAACTTAAGAAATAAAAATGCTGGCATTCTTGCCCCAAACTAAGAGCCTTAGGATTTAATCTTCTAACTCCAATTTTTCAGAGTTCACCAAAGGGCCCATTGAGAGTCTCATTGCTGCAAATATACATACATATGTACATCACATGTACCCAAGCTCACAGGAGTCAATTGGGAAATGAGGAAACAGGAATAACAGTGATGTGAACTTACTGAGCCTACTGTAGTAAATGCTCACGTTCCTTTTATTTAAAAGATCACATGATGGCCAAAGTAACACCCAGGGTAAGCCTTCCACACTTATTTCAAAAGACCCAGTCAGCAACTGCAGCTCAGTAATGATATGCAGACCACCCAGCGGCTCAGCATGCAGAATGGGTGCCTCTCCACTCAAGAATTACGACAGCACTCAGAGTGTCACCTGCAAATGCAGTTGCATTATCACCTCTAGCCCAGAAATGACTTATTCCTCAGAGGTAGAGCGTGAGCTGCTGGTGAGCGCAGGGCACCATGGGAAGAAGAATGAAGCCTAAGAGCCAGAGTTAGTGTTTTGGGAGATTGGAACGGAAAAGGAAGTGTGTGGCCACTGGGCGTCCTGGAACCATGGAAGCGAGATGGGGCATTTACAAACCACAGGCCCCCGGGGGTTTGGGCGAAAACTAATGGAGACTGTGGGCAGGGCGCGGATTGGCCTCCTGGTTTCTTTTTAAGTCACCACCTCACTCCCTACCATAAAGGAAACCCGAACTAAAAATATCTTATGTTAGTCTGTGAGCCTTGAGGCCTTGGGAAGGAGTAAGAACGGAGCCTCCCAAGAAGGGAAAAGGGAAGAAAATTTAGTGAGACAGCACCAAAGTTTGAATGCAATTCCACTGGTCTGGACTACAGTTTAAGAATATAGAGGCATCACCTGAAGTTCTTTCCCAGAAAGGTCTTCTTAAGGAACTTAATCTGGATGAACAGTCTTCAGTGCACTGATATGGGACTGACTATTATATTTGTAGGGCGACATTCATGGGGCAAAATAAAATACATGTACTGAATCCATACATGCCCGTATGTACTAAGTCAAATGCATTGGCAGCCATCAATATTTCCGTGTGTGTCTTACATTCAGTTGTAAAGTTTTTATCAATTTATCAGTTTTTTGTACTGCAGAATCTTTTGTTTTTCTTCCAAATACACATACTTTTTAAAATAAAAGTTAACTCCTTGCTGTATTTGCTAGCCCACCAACTTACTAAGCTAATGAACTTATTCCCAAAATAGCATAAGACTCAGTACTAAAACAAAATACTAAACATTTTCCTAAATTTGGAAGCAATTATGCTACACTATATCATTTATATGGCATTCCATTAACTTTCATAGAGAAAATGACCAAGTCATCTTTATCTTAAAAGAGAACCTCAATGGATGAAAAGGGTGAACTCGGGCAAAGGGAAAACATTGGCACAACTGTCCTGTTCAAACCTGCATTGCCTGGCTCATAGCCAGCATTAATGCTAACCTGAAGTGTGCGCAAGACTTTCAAGATGTGACAAAGAGATTAAAGCTTTCCTGCCTAATAGTGAACTGACATAGAGACAAACAAGTCACAGTATTATCGTATGATATCTTAGTTAGAAGATACTGGACATCTGTGTTATTTAGAATATTCTCAACCTCATTACTGTATAGAAGTTCTAATGATCAGGTTGTCACATATTAAACTAATGTCTGGAAATTTTACATGATCCCCAAGATAATTTAGCTAACATCATCTTGGCCAAAGGTAGACTCTCAGAATGGAGCCGATTCTTGAATAACAATCTAGTCCTATGCTGAGATCATTATGGGAATGGCTCAAATCACCTCCTCATCTCTCCAGGGAAGCCATCCTTTCCCCCAAATTTCCGAGAACATTCTGGAATGTTTAGCAGATAATGGATATGCCCAGGCATGTCTGTCATTCCTGAATATGTCCTGGCCTATCTACTATGGAATGCTTGTCTACTCCTTGTAGAAGAGAGGAAGAGTGATTTGTGATGGGTGAGTTTAGGAAACAGCATAAATTGTCCCATAATGTGGGAAATTTTCTAAAATGAAATAGTAACTTAAAGATATGCTACTTTGTGGCTGGAGAGATGGCTCAGTGGTTAAAGAGTGCATACTGCTCTTCCAGAAGACCTGAGTTTGTTTCCCAATACCCGTATCTAGCAGCTCACAATTGCCTGTAACTGCAGCTCCAGGGGATCCAACACCTTCATGCCTCCTTGTGCTCCCACACACATGCCCAAACATATGCAAAGATACACACAAACTTACACATAAATTTCTTTAAATATCTTTCACTTTGAGTTTTCATAAAATTATTTAGCCAGATAAACTTTTGCTTGACTGTTAATCAAAAACAAACAAACAAAAAAAACACCCCGTTAATATCCTGGAGATTAATATTTTGCATATTCTTTGAAAAATCCTTTACTATATCTTACTGTGCATTTATGGATATTTTTCTTGGTTTATGTTTTTTACATAGTCTCCCTATGTAGTGCAGGCTAACCTGGAAAACACTGTGTAACTCAGGCTCAACTGAAACTCTGAAACTCATGATCCTCTTGCAATAACCTCCCAAGCTCCCAAGTGCTGGAATGTCACCATATCTGGAATCAGAGCATCATGCCACTGACTGACCGGTTCATTGATTGGTTGGTGTTTGGCTTTCACTCCCAGATCCTTACCCAACTTGACCAGAAGTTCAACTTTTCTTTCTCTTCCATCTGAAGTTTCTTCTCTAGAAATCATCTTTTCCTTCTTGCCTCCAGATCCAGTATCAGAATCAGATTTGACCTAATCATTGACGTGCCTTCTTGGAACTTTCACTAAAAATGCTCCTCTTTTAGATTATTAAAAATAGATTGGAGATTAGAGATGCCATTAATTTAATGAGATATATTCTGTTTTACAGTTTTTTGGTTGAAATGA
>NW_008329134.1:3755891-3759337 GCF_000622305.1 Nannospalax galili
CCACTTCTGGTATGAGCCAGTCTATTCTGAAGTGTGTGAGATCAACATTTTCAAATTTATCCCTGTTCTCACAAATGACAGGACTCCATCCTTTTATGGGAGAATACTGTTCCAATGTGCATATGTGGCACATCTTTTTTACTCATGAATCAGATGAAGGACACTCAGCTATTTTTTTGGTTATGATAAATAGGGCTGCTGTAAACATGGGCGCACAGATGCTGCTTCACCGTAATGATTTGCTTTCTTTTAGATGTATCCCCAGTAGGAGTGCAGCTGGCTCATATGGTAGTTGTGTTTTAAATTTCTAAGGAACCTCCATACTCTTTTCCATGATGGCTGCTCTGATTTCCAGACCCCAGCATCTGTGTGCAAGTAATTGTACCATAATATGTTTCACCAAACTTGTAACTTCATATTTGTGTCTTATTTGGACACCACTAACCTTGAAAATGTCCTCACTATTTACTGTGCTATTGGATTATTGATTTCTCAGGATTTGCACGACCTTTCCAAACCCTTGGGGAATTGAAGATATAAAATTGAATGAGGTTTTAACCTTTAAAAAAGATCTCCATTTCATTTTAAAATATACTGCTTCATACAGAAAAACTCATTTTTAATACTACTAACACTTAGCTGATTGCACATGCGTCTCTAATCTGTAGGTATCTGATTATTACTAGTCACCATCAGTTACTTTCTGAGATCCACCTGAGCAGTATGGATATAAGGTCATCAGGTAGATTTCAATGGTAATGTTTATCACCTCTACTAATTAACATGGCATAAATTTCCATGCTTCCTCCTCAAATATAATACATTTTTTTAATTTGTTGATTTGTGTGTGTGTGTGTGTGTGTGTGTTTATTTGTTGATTTTGTGTGTGTGTATTTCATACAGAACATCCCAAACAATCTTATTTATCTATATACCCACATCCCAAATGGCACCCTCCTCTAGCTCCCCCCACTGGAGCCCATATACTCTGTCATCCCTGTTACTGTCCACTGTGTTGTCAGCACCCTCAGCCTTTCCCCAGTACTTCACCATCCACTGAATTTAGTCAGCCCATCTAGAGGTCTTTGTTTTAGGAAGGTCAGCTGTTACTCATCTAGCAGCAATCAGTTGTCAATATTCCTTTAGATAAGATTGGGGTCTGCTGTTCAATTTCCCAGTTCTATGCTGGGTTACTGTCTGGGAATCTCTTGAGCCACCCTGGCCAGTGACTCAAAGGAAGGTGTCTCCTGTCTGGCTTTGTTTCTTGTTGTGCAGCCTTTAGCTATACACATAGCCTCTTAAAGAATTATATTTATCCCTTTAACCTTTGGCTATACTTTCCTTTTAGGTGTTTAAGACCATACAGTTGGCCCAGATAAACCAATTTATTTTTACTCTTAAGGTCATTTGAGGATCTGTTTTCAGGAGTCACAAGGGCTTGGGAGGAGCCCCTGGCTCCTTTCTTTTACCAGTTTCATCAATGTGAAGATAAATGTTTATTTTATATCAAATTTGTTGGGGCTCTGTACTCCCATCCTTTCTGAGAATCAACGTTCCGGTATTTACCTTTGCAAAATCAGCCCTTTGCCCTTGGTGTTCTAGTGTTAAAAATGGTAACAATGGGACTGGAGAGATGGCCCAGTTGGTAAGGAACATTGGCTACTCTTGCAGAGGACCCAGGTTTAGTACTCAGCCCCCACATGGCAGCAAACAACTGTCTGTAATCCAATTCCAGGGAATCCAATGCCCTCTTCTGGCCTCTGTAGGCATTGCACACATGTGGTGCACTTACATACATGCAGGCAAAATACCCATACACATAAAATGAAAATAAATAAATCATTAAAAAATATTAACAATACCAATAGCAGCCTGCATAGGACTACTGATGGGATGAAAGCAGATAACATATTCAAAGATTTCAGAATATTACATGGCCATCAAGTGCTTAATAAATGTTAATTGCTACTTTGGTAAAAATTGTTCAAACCACATAAAATCCACAGGTTCCACAATCTGCTATGAATTCTTTATCTCTTCATCTCACTAGGACATGAATGGCTAGAGTGGTAAAGCGATGCTTCCGAGATACAGGGATGTATAGCACAGGGCCCAGTACAGCCCTGGGCAGAGAGAACATAGAAGAAATTTGAGTTGGCTGTAATATCAGATATAGAGAGATGTGAATACATGTACTGGGATGCAGGGAGCTTTTAGACCTAATTTACTCATGACCTTGCCATCAGTATGCATGCTTTGATTAAAAACAACAGGTGGGGGTGGAAGGGGGAGCTCACCAGCATTTTGTTCTCTCTGGTCTTTAGGAACATGCCACTATCTTGGTTAGGTCTTCCCTCATGACTCTGTAGAACTACATCATTCAAGTAGAGGCAAGCAGAGGGAGTCACCACCTCCTGGCAAGCTTCCTCCCTTACTGCCTTGCTCTGTTTTCCATTGGACTCCTCACCTTCTTAACACGCTGAACAACTTGCTAACTTACTCAATCAAACATCTGGCTTCTCCAACTTGAAAATAGACTTCATTGCACAGGGCTATTTTACCATTTTTTCAAAGCTAAATCCCCCAAATTTATAGCAATTCTAGGTGCATAGTAGACCTTCAGTGAATATTTGGTGAGTAAATGAATAAATCCAGGAGTAGAAAAAAATATAGTCTTGATTAAATCAATTACTACAGAATATTGTCAAGATCCATCTGTGCTCTGTCTATCATTCTCAGTTGGACTTCAATCTAAAGTAGAAACCTCATGGTCACATGATGGCTACACTGGTACCACTCATTACATCTTGATAGGACAATGGCCAAAAACTGAAAGCCAGAAAAGCCTCCATTAGAAACTAGAAAACATTCACAGAATTTCTGAAATAACCTATCCTTATACCTCACTGGCTAGAACTTGACCATGGAAACAAGCAATTAGTGTTAAGTTGAAAGGAAGTTCATTGAATAGCCAACATGTCAAAAATCTCTCCCAAAGTAGGAAAAAGGATCATGATCCTCAAGTGGCACTTGAACCAACATGGTGCTCCAAAGTCAAAGAAGAAAGTGAACAGAGAGAGAGCAGGGCCATGTCTGCTGTGTGCTCAGACCCCACTGCTCTAAACTACTGACCCGAACCATAGTAAATAAAAAGCCTTCTAAAGAACTTCTAATAATAATGTCCTTGAATGTACACACACCAAAAAAAGGTGAAGTGAATCCATATCAGGTAGAGGTAACTGAATTACTTCACATTCAAGTACATTCAGGGACCATCACTCAGCTAGAGGCTGGCAAAGGGAGCTTCTCCTGTATAACCTTTAGAGGGAAATTGCTTTGAGCATGAAGGACAGTGACCTAAATAAACCCTTCTGTGAAATAATCCATGCCAGGAATGTCCACTTAAATTTCAAGCTGCATTGATGTATCCATGCTAGAAAGACGAT
>NW_008329134.1:3760125-3769116 GCF_000622305.1 Nannospalax galili
TTTAAACAGAATACATCTATACATTGGCCTACATGCTGAAGAAAAAAAAATTTAATTATCAAAATCTGAACAAGTCTGAGACATGAGGACATTTTTGAGGACTGGGAAGGTAACAGGCATGCTTCACAGATGCCTGGGACTTGGTACTCTAAAGTGAAGGACTGAGTCTGTGGAGCACTCACCCAAGGGTGCAGGTCTTCCTTGTAGATAAAATAACAATCATGTATTCCACTCAAGTTCATGGCCAACATGATAAATGAAAGACAGAACAATATGAGCACCTTACTGGTTAGATAGGCTGAATACTCAATTACATCATTTGTAACTGTCAAAAGTCTGAGTTGGGAAAGAACATAAGATCCCATCTCTCACATGGAAAAGAAACCACATCAACATGATAAATGAAAGACAGAACAATATGAGCACCTTACTGGTAAGATAGGCTGAATACTCAATTACATCATTTGTAACTGTCAAAATTTGAGTTGGGAAAGAACATAAGATCCCATCTCTCACATGGAAAAGAAACCACAGTAAGGAATGAATAAACAATAAGGCTATTGACTAAGGATCCACCTATCTTTTATTGACTGAGAGCTCAAAGAAAAATCAAGACTCAGAATGTATCACATGACTTAAACATTGAGTGCACTGATGGCAGGTGGCCTGGGTCCTTTGGGCACAGACATCACTGGTGATTCTGGTCAGGTCAGCCTCAGCATGATCTGAGAGTGCACAGCACGTTCACAGGGACCCTTTTAACCATCATTTCTATTATCAGCATCCTTTTATTCATTCTGTATGAGAAACCATTACCACATCCATATCATCGACTATTACTTACAAACAGAATGAGAAGAACTTATATCCACACAAAGTCCATGAGGGTATAGTATGCTCTCTAATATACTGATCATCAGTTTTACAGAGGAAATGCTCTACAACAAAAAAGGAGAAAAGCAGAAAGAAGTAAAGAATTCATTGACATCAACTCTGCTTTCCATAGTTTTTAGGTGCTATTTTATTTTTATTCCCAAACACATTAATTACATTTTATTTATGTGTCTTCATTTGGGTTTCGAATACAAAAGATACATGTGTTTGGAGAACTAGCTGTCAGATACATTTTCCAGAACTTTCCCAACCTGTATTCATCTACCAGAAATGAAATTGAATTGGATAATGACAGAATGTGTTTATTACTTTCAATTTGCCACAAAGGGTTTATAGAGCATTGGTATACCAAATCATAGGTTCATGCTAATATGTGAAATATAAACATGTACTCCATCCTCAGAATGTGTTATTTATTAAGTGTCATTGACAACAGAGCATACAAGAGAAGAGTAAGTCATACTTACTGTAAAATAAGACAAGTAAGTATCATTTGTGGGGAATTGAAAAATAAAATAGCCTTGTAAGTCCAAACACAATCAGAGTCTTCAAAATCAAAAATCACAAAAATGGAATATATCAAAATCTCCTTCACTTGATATATTCAATAACAGGCTAGTCTCCATTTCACAGGTATATTAAGAGACCCAGTGCATACAATGACTGAGTATAAAGAAAAATAACCTTTAATGTCTATCTCTTGGGTGATCAGGATTTTGTGGCTATTCAAATTATCAGTAACATCAAGTCATTACCACCTAAATTAGTGGACTATTTCTCCCTAAACATATCTGTGAAATTTAAAAACTCAGGACATCTGAATCCATAATGTCCTGGATTGTGGAAAACTATTACATATATTTTTCTGTCTTTGGTAGTAGTGTTGACTCATCTGACACAGCTTTTCCCCAAATTTCCTCTCTGACTTTTGGGTCACAGGTCAGTTGGTGACTCATCTCATTTTTTTGGGGGGGGGATGATATTGCTATGTCTATGTGGCTGATACTACAATTTTTTCCTTTAAAAAATTAAAGATGAAAATATTTCAATTAAAAGGTTTACCTAGTCAAAAAAAAATTCTTTTTTCCCCAAAAGTTCACCAGACCGTCTGACACGATGTGAAAGGTTCTGAACCTGTGCCTCAGTGGCTTTTTATTTATTTTTCCAAAAGCTCAGTGAATATTAGAAAGAAAAGGTAAAATCCAGCCTAAATACCAAAGTAACACATACAGAGCTCATTACTCAGAAAAGTTAGTGTTTAGTTAAGTGGACACCTGAGAAAGTAGGAACTAGGACTTGGATCATTGCTTCCATTCTAATACCTTTTCCTGGATACACTTGTCATCTGCAATAAGAAACCATTAGAACTTCTCATAAATAAAAACCTGGATAATGTAATCTCTATATCATCAATCTATAATTATGTATCCATCATCAAATATTAAGTTCATGTTGTATACAAAACACTGAGTGTGCTGTGGAGGTAGAGCAGGATTCGACGGCTGAGTGGCAGATGTTCTGTAATAAAATCATTTTTAGAACACTTTAAAGCAAGTAGCTGAGAGGGAAAGACATGAACTGATGCAATTCCACGAGGCAATCTTCGATCACTTGACTTACACTATGACAAGAGTGCTCGCAAGAGAAAGTCCACAGACTAGAGTGGTCATGATGGATTTCATAGAAGAATAGGTCTTACAGGATACATGGAATTTTAAAAAGCATTTTTCTCGATTAAATATAACACAGAAACATAAAAATAGATAAAGTGAAAAATCAAATACTCAGGGAGCCTCAGGGTTCAAAATAAATTCTTCCTTTTATCCTCACAGATACCTGCTCCACTAAATATGATGGCAATCACACCCTCGCTTTGATTTCTATTGTTGCTACTAAAGTATGCATTCCTAAACAGCAGTTTACTTTTGCTTATTTTTTAAGTGTCACTTGGAATCATCAGCGTTTTGTACCTGCCTGCTTCTTGGATGTCTTGCTTCAGTACTTGCCTATGAGACACATGGGCTCCTTTGCTTATTTTTAGTGCTGTAGTTGTTCTATGCTCATATAATTGATTAATTCTTTCTTTCTCTGACATGGTGTTGAGGCATCCCCAAGTTTTTCGCTATTTGTAACAACATTTCTACTTTCAAGATCTTTATATTTATATTCTGGTGCATAGAACCACACATGAGCACTTAATTGCTAGGTCATGTTTATGTTTAACTTTCTGAGGTGATGCTGATTTTCACTGGTCTGTTAACACTATTCATTCTTCCCTAATGGGCAAGGTGTTTCCATGGCTCTACATCCTCGCTGATATTCAATACTGTCAGAAGTTTTCATTTTAATCCATCTAATGAGTGGTCTGTAATTACTGGTAATCATTGTTCATGATGGTTTTCATTTTGTTCTCTCATTGCTAATAAAGTTATGCATGTTTTCATATTTTTATTAGCTGTTGACATACTTTTTTGTAAACCAACTGTTCTAATATTTTGACCACATTTGCCTTTTCTCTGCTATTTATTTGGAGTTTCTTACATACAGTTACAATTAGCCCTTCATAGGCTCTATGTCCTGTATATATATTTTTTTTCAGGCTCTATGGTTTGTCCTGTCACTCTTCAGGGTGTCTTTTGATAAAGAAATGACCCTCATTTTAAGAGACTCTCGATTTATCAATCTTGTTCATTGTGGCTCAAATTTGTAGGGGGAAGTATCAATATTTTATAGGAAGAAGCAGAGGCAAAGCCACAGAACTAGCAAAGCTCAAATTCTGCTTGCCTAGAACTGTAGAAGAAATGCATGGGACTGGTCTGAATGACTTTAAATATGAAGCAAAAGTGCCTGAACTTCTGGAAGATACTATGAAAGCTATTAAGCGAGAAAATCATCAACCAATGGTTCATTTCAGTTCTAGAAGCGTAATAACCACAATGACTGGCACAGCAAACTACCTCTATTCGTGCCGTGGTGACACACTTATCTAGGGGGTAATCAACAGCTATCTAATTGAACTTGGAGCCCGCTCAATGGGTGGAAACTCATGGGTGTCACTGTAAACACAACCAAATACACATGGCTGTAAGGGCTATAGAGCCTAGAGAAAACCCTATCTCTGTCATATCTCTAGGCAAATTAAGTTTCTTACTGTATGTTAAATATGGATCCTTATATTTACAGACAAATGTGCCATACACCAATAATCAAAGAAGCTTCTTTTTGCAACAGATGGAAGTTGTTGCAGAGTTCCACAACTGGTCACACACAGAGAATATATGTCTGAGAGATGCATAGCCCCAAATGACACATCTACAGTGGATCTGCTATACTTAATGCTCATGGAACACAGCAAAACAGGGTAGAGAGAATACTAATACATCCCTCGACTTTCATCAGCAAAGCTTCCTCATACAACAGAGGGTGACGCACACAGAAGGCCACAACTGGCCAAGTTTTAGAGAATAAGAGACTGCAGAGTGTGTGTCTCTGGATAGGACTCCTATATTAAACCTCACCCACAGCTCAGGGACCATTGCAGAAAAGGGGGTGGAAAGATTTTAAGAGCCAGGGTTAGAACATGTACACAAGGAAACAGAGACTTTCAGGCCACTGAAAACTTGCTCATATGAACTTGTAGCAAAGTTGACAGCATGCACAAGACCCATGCCAACTCAATCAGACAAAAACCCAGCATGGAGTGGAGGAAATGGACAGCAGGCCCTAAGCCCTAGCCAAGGAGCTATTGGCAAGAGATTACTGTGGGTGAGGGAGACCAGATCTTCTTTAAGAAAGTGACTTTAGATAGACTGACTAGACTCCAGTGGATGAACTTGCACCGAGGGACACCAGGATAGAAATGCTTGACCAGATAGGACTTAACATACATGGCAGAATACCTAAAATCTGGTGAGGGAGGCCATGAGGGAGTGGGGAGGGGAGAGTGGATCTATATTTGATTAAGATGTATTATATGAAATGTACAAAACTCAATAAAAATATTAAAAATGGAAAAAAGTATTACTTTAAAGATAAGAAGAATCATTGATCTACCAACATTAATCTGTCTGGTGATTTTATTTGTGAGTTCATTACAATTGAAAAGCAATGAAAAGTCTATAGGTGTTTGCCTATAGACTTGCCAGGGAAAGGTTTAGCTGGGAAGTGCCATGATCAGAAAGGTGCTTTCAATAGTTCAATTCCCTGATGATAGTTTTAACTGGAGAAAGGAAGCCTTCACAATAGGGAAATCAGCTCTTATCATTAGGATGGAAAAGAGCAAAGGATACACAGGCTGAAGTGATGAACAAGGCTTATCACACAAACCACCTGGGACATACACATTTAGGTTGTTCACACTTAAGAGAATAAATTTTTGACTCACAATTATGAGTTCCAGAAAGCCTGAGCTCTGACCCATCAGGCAGATACAAGAAAAAGAGAAGAAAGAAGGAATGAGCAAACATGTAAAGGCATAAAAAACTGAAATTGGCAGGTTATATACAGTTCAAGGTAAAAATAAGATTAGTTAGATGAGATGAGGCCAGAAAATGAAGACTATCCAGGGCTTTAAAAAGGTAAAAGTATGCCGTTATATTAGTGTTCCCCAGAGAAATAGAACCAATAGGATGAATATATATATTCAGCTGTCATTGAAATAGTAACAACAATTGCTCACATCTGAGAGACTGAGAGCTGCTCAGTCAACAAGGCTGGGCACCTCAGCAGTCCCAACCTGGTGCTGAAAAACCCAGAGGGTTCCTGAAGAGTCCCTGATCCTCAGTCACCAATGGAAGTCTGGAAATGCTGATTCTGATGTCAGCAAAGGAGTCAGCAGCAGCAACAGGGTAAACAACGAGAGGGAAGGCCAACTGAGAAAAGAGCGAATAATCTGTCTGCCGAGTCCTTTTTATCTGGGCTGCTACCAGATGTGTGCCACCCATATTTGGGGTGGGTCTTCCCACATCAATTAAGGCAACCAGGACAACTCCTCAGTCCAGGCTCCCTACTTAGGTGGTTCTAATTTATGGCAAGTTGACACTAAAATCAATCATCACAGCAGTGATAACAAAGGATCCTGAAATTCCAGTGGCTGAATGTAATGTCAGTTCTTGCTCACATGCAATGCCCTGCAGATAGGGGAGTTTCTGTTCTAGGGATAACTTGCTTCCTGCCCATCCATGCAGTGACCTGGGATACCAGTCTGCTTTTTTAGAAAGGATTTTTCTTTCCTTTCCTTTTGTTTTTTTATTTGTTTGTTCATTTGTTTGTTTGGGGGGGAGTTTTTTTGGTTTTCTTGTTTTGAAAACTAAGTTTACAAAGTTGCAAAAGTCAAGATAGCATATATGATGTTTTTCATGCCCTCCCAGAAACAATGCATATACTGTGACCTCTATGTCCCCATGTACAAATGGCCACCATACTCTAACATCTTTCAACACTGTTTACTTTTACTCATGCTAGATCTTGGACCTCTACTACTTTCCAGTTCATGAGAATTTCCAGTGCTTTTCTTTGTTGGAATTATCTTTCTTGACTGAGACTAATTAAAGTAAACAATTAAGAGAAGGTGCTGTCATCTTGGAGAGTCTTGCAATGCAGCCTATGCTAGACTCATACTTGCTATGTAGCCCAGGCAGGTTTTGAACTTGCAAATCTACTTTCTCAGCTTTCCAAGCTTGGGGAGTAAATGTATGCACTGCTACACAACGCAAGATATTTTTATTTTGTAGAACGTATTAAATGTACAAAGTGGTAGATTTCATTGTGACATTTATTCATTCACATAAACTTTCACACATTGCCCTAATTACCCTCATTTACTTCTCCCCCTCCTCCTGTCCCCCTTTCTTGGTAGTGTCTTTTCTACTTTCAAGGCTTTTTTTCTGGGCTCCTCATTTAAGAGAAAACATGTGATACTTGGCTTTCTAGCACATGGTTTTCTTTTCTAGTCTAATTTGCTCAACATAATGATCTTCAGTCCTATTCATTACCCTGCACGTGAAATGACTTTGTTCTTCTCTGTGGCTCACCAGTACTTCCCTGTGTATACATGCCACATTTTCTTTATCGACACACAGGTTGACGGACTCCTAGGCTCATTTTATAGCTTGGTTGTTGTAAATAGTGTAGCAATAAATATGGATGTGCAGCCCACTCTACTGCATGCTGATTTTGTCTTCTTTGGGAAAATATCCACGAGTGCTGTTGCTGGATCATACAGTTGTTCAACTTTTAGTGTTTGGGGAACCTCCACAGTGATTTCCTTAGTGGTGGACTATTTACGATCTCACCACAGTTGCATAAGAGTTCTTTCCCCACACATCCTCGTCGGCATTTGTTATTTTTTGTTTCCTTGGTGATGGTCAATCACACAGCTAAGCATTTTCATAGATTTATTGGTCATTTCTATTTCATCTTTTAAGAACCATCTACTCAATTCATGTGCCCACCTATTGATCAGATTACTTGCTCTTTTAGAGTTCAATTATTATATGTTCTGGATAGTAACCCTTTCTCAGATGAACGGCTCACAAAGACTTTCTCCCATCTGCACACTGTCTCTTCATGGCATCATTTCCTTCTCACTTCAGAAGTTTCTTTTTTCCACTAGATAACTCTAGCATTTATTTCTTTTTAATTTTAAATATTTTATTAGCATTGTTTAAGAAACAACATGATTACATTGGAAAACTTTGCATAGGTTAGAGAATTTGGAAAGGGCACTCACATTATAGGAACAGTGACAAATTTCACATATTGTTGAAGTTTGGTAGTACTATTTTGTCAGTAATTAATATTCAAAAATTATAATAGACATAGAATCTTGAATTTATATTCTAAAATGTAATTACATATTTTTAGTTTGAGGATTATATCAATTTAGTTATTACAGTATTTTTTTTTTTTTTAACTTTCCAGACTGTGATTTTTTTTCTTTCTAGAAGTTCAATTAGGGCATAGGTGAAGGTACAGAAGAGCAATTAATTAAAACCTCTTGGTTCCTGGTAATGGGAGATGTCCAACATCAAACCTGGATACCCACGACCATATGTGGAGTGAAGACCATAGCTGGTCCTTAGGGTAGGTGGAAGGGTTTTTTCCAGAGAATCAATGCCTAGAAGACCAGAATCTGTAAGTAACAGAGTCCTGCCCTGTGCACTCATAAAAGGCAAAGCTTCTGCTATACATAACCTGGGACCCCAGAGGAGAGGGTTGTGGGAAGTGTCTTCAGAGAAGACTGAAACTGTTGCCAAACATCAGGAAGTCCTCCATCCTCTACTCTGCTCCACCCTCAGCCTGCCACCAGAGGAATGGGGAGCTGTGGTTCATGGTAGGGGACCAAAGCTTCAGACTTAGGTAATGCTGGCAAAACAGAACTTGAGTTCACTAGAGTGGACCACAACTCTGGCTCATGAGGGCAAGGCACTGCTCCATCTCCCAGGATGAAACCATAGCCAGCTCACAAGAAGGGACCACTGCTCCAGCTTCAAGGGTGGGACAACAGCTCCAGCTTCCGGGGTGGGGGTGGGGGCGGGAACCACAGCTCCAGCTCACAGGAGGGAACCACAGCTCCAGGTTTGTAGGAGGGGGCCACAGTTCCAGGTTCGTGGGGGGGGGGGCAGAGATCCAGTACACAGGAGGGAACCAGAACTCTAGCTCCCAGGAGAGGACCGCTGCCCCAGGTTCACAGGAGGGAACGGAGGGTCCCAGGTTCATGGGAAGGGACCAAGGCTCCAGCTAATGAGAGAGGACCACAACCTAGCTCCCAGGAGGGAACCTCGGCTGCAAGTTCACAGGAGGGGACCACAGCTCCAGGCTCATGTGAGAGGACTACAGCTCCGGGTTCTTGGGAGGGGACCACAGCTACAATCAGCTATCATTTTTTAAAGTATCTCACTGTTCATAGATGACAGCATACAAAAAAAATTTTTTTTCTGGTCTTTTTGAGACAAGGTTTCCTTGTAGCAGCCGCTGGCCTAGTTTCACTAATGGAGACCAGGCTGGCCTCGAACTCACAGAGATCCTCCTGTCTCTGCCTCCTGAGTGCTGGGATTAAATGCATGCGCCACCACACCCGACTCAGCGTACAGAATT
>NW_008329134.1:3769242-3770357 GCF_000622305.1 Nannospalax galili
GTGTGTCTTCCGGCTTTAGATGATCCAATCAAGAAGATCTCTTTCATTTCAGTTAATCTTAGATCAAATCAAGTTGACACCCAGGATTAGCCATCACAGGTACATTAACAGATACCAAAAGAGAAGAAGACCTGGTGTCCTGCTCTATTCACTCTCTGCCTTATTTCTTTGAAACAGGTTGACTCACTGAACCTGGCACTAGATTGGTGGCCAGCAATTCTCCTGTCTCTGCCCCACCACATCACTGGTGCTACAGATAGGAACATGGGCACACTCAGTTTCTCATGTTGGTGCTAGGAATTTAAACTCAAGTCCTCATGTGTGTTCCACAATTGTGTTTAACCCATTGAGCCATCTCACCAGCCTCCTTATGTTCAACAAGGATATAGTCTGTAGTACTATCTGTTAAAGACGGTTTGGTTTTTTCCCAGTGTATATTTTTGACAACTCTGTCAAAAATCAGATTTCTATAGGTGATTGGGCTTATTTATGGATCCTCTATTCCATTGATCCATATATTTGTTTCTATACCAACACTGTGCTGTTTTATCACTATGACTCTATAATTTTTGCTTGGAAATGGCTAGTCAGGATCTTTTGTGCTTCCATATGAGCTATAGAATTTTTTTTCCAGTTCTGTGGAAAATGTCACTGGTGCTTAAGTAAAGATTACATTGCATCTGTACCTCACTTTTGATAATACAGTAGTTTTTGTTTTTGTTTTTGTTTTTTACAATAACTAATTCTGCTGATCCATAAATGTGGCAGGACTTTTGACCCTCCAATATCTTCTTCAATTTGTTTCTGTGATGCTTTAAAATTTTCATTATAAAGATTTTTTTCACCTCATTTGTTAGGTTTGGTCCTAAGTTTTTTTCATCTTTTTGAAACTAGTATTAATTGAAATGTTTTCTGATTTATTTCTCAGTGGAATCATTGTAAGTGTCTAAAACATTACTGAGTTTTATATGTTGATTTTGTATCCTTCCAGTTAGCTGAATTTACTTGGCATTCTTGAGTTTTTAGGGCCTTCTAATTATAGAATCCTATTACTACAAATAGGGATAATTTGATTTCTTCTTTCCCTATTTACACCCTCCTTTTATCTTTTATTT
>NW_008329134.1:3770541-3770852 GCF_000622305.1 Nannospalax galili
TATATATATATATGTCTTTATTATGTTGTTATATAATCCTCCTATTAATAGGCTTTTAGGACTTTTCTCATAAATGGATGTGGAATTCTGTCAATGCTTTTTCCATATTCATTGATGTGATCAAATGATTTTTGTCTTTAGTTATATTTTATGTCCTATATTATATTCATTGGTTTGCCAAGTTGAATCATTCTTGAATCCCTGGAATAAAATCAACACAACCATGGTTTATGATTTCCTGAATATGTTGTTGAATTCAGCGTGCCACTATTTTCTTGAGGATATTTTCCATTTATGTTCAACAAGGATGT
>NW_008329134.1:3770882-3781545 GCF_000622305.1 Nannospalax galili
TTCTTATCTGTATATTGTCAGAGTAATATTAGCTTTATAGAATGAGTTTGGAAGTTATTTTTTCCTTTTATATTCCTTGAAATACTTTGAGGAGCATTGCTGTTTCTTCTTTTTTAAAGGTCTTATACAATTCCATGTGACTTTTTTGTCAATAAAATATAGACCATATGACCTGACACAATTAGGCCTTTAAAAACTGATGAATAAGCCTAATGTCTGAGAAGTATAGTCCCTTGAACTCTTAAAGAATACTGATCAAAGTCCATATACAAAGTTATTTAGCCGGGTGTGGTGGAGCACGCCTTTAATCCCAGGACTCAGGAGGCAGAGGTAGGTGGATCCCTATGAGTTCAAGGCCAGCCTGGTCTACATAGTGAGTTCCAGGACAGCTGAGGCTACAGGGAGACTCTGTCTCAAAAAGACAAAAAAAAAAGTTATTTAGACAATTATTTCTCATTGATAATTTGGTTCTGAATCAGAAAGTGTTGCTAAGATGTAATACTTCAAATCTTGGTCTGCAATACTGTAGCATCCACCTATAGCTAAGGGAGATAAACCACTATTGCTCTAAAATGATGGCCAAATTTGTTTTTTCCCCCTATCTAGAAGCCTTTAAGAGGGAACTGTCACTGATTCTAACCACTCCAACAGCTTTCAAAATGCCTGAAAGCAAATCTGAATCCATCACTCTTGAGTCCATCCTTTGCAGACAAAAGAAAAATGAGGAGGAACCCAATAGAGGGATGCTTTTGGAAGCTCTCGTCAAGAAACTCCAATGGACTCTGATATGAACATCTGAAATTTGCTCTGTTCTCACTTTTTTCTGGTGCCCTGTCTAGAACTTGTAATGTTAACTAATCTTGCCTTTACTTCTCCTTCACATCTCCTATTTATTATTTAAGGACTTTCTTTCCTGCCCCCCTATCACCCTGATTCCCTATTGGCAATCTGGGTAATCTCTTCAGAGGATGGTATGATAAGAATAGGAGGTCGGAATTGGTTAGACAGTGTAAAAAGATCCCAAAGAAAAGTAGCCAGTTTCTTGGCTAAAAGTCAAAGCACCCTGATTCCCTATTGGCAATCTGGGTAATCTCTTCAGAGGATGGTGTGATAAGAATAGGAGGTCGGAATTGGCTAGACAGTGTAAAAAGATCCCAAAGAAAAGTAGCCAGTTTTTTGGCTAAAAGTCAAAATGTCCTTGGGCCTCTTAGCAACATACTCTGTTCCAAACGCCAAAAATGTCAAAAGTATTTGGAAGCTTGTACCTAATCCTTAAAAGATTTTAGGGTTACCTCTTCAGAGGGGGGAATGTTAGAGTAGCAAAAAGCCCCATAAAAATAAAAGAAGAAAGAGTACATGAAGTTATCAGAAAAAAAGTGATGGGGAGATATGGGAGGAGTTGGAGGGGAGGGAGTGGGCATGGAATTGACCAAAACACCTTATATGCTTATATCCCTGTATGAAATTCTCAAAAAATTATTTTTAAAAAACTGATGATTAATTTTCCATGTATCCTTACTGATCCCCTTGCATTTGGTGGCAGTCAGCAGTGAAGTCTCCCCATCTTATATTCCTGAAAAAGGATATGAAGCTCTACTCTCAATCAGCAAATTTTTTAAAAGGTTAAAAAATAAGTTAAAAAAATAATTATCTCCACAAAGATTGTCTTATGGTAAGAATGGTTATTCCCTCCCTCGGGCAATCTGCATTCTTTCTGTGCCTTCTTTCTTAGGCTGTGTGCCCCTTGGAGAGCAGAAAGGCTGAGGAGATTCATTACTTCCTTTTACTAAAAAGGAAGTGTTGCTTGGCAGTCAGTTGGAGTTATTTAGGACTAAAGCAGGTAGACATGGCTTTCAGGTTTCCTGTTTGCTAATATAATGCAGTATAGAGGCCACGTTTCCTTGGCTAGACTTTACTTCAGACAGAGGACCTCAACATGCGTCTAGGAGTAGGCTGACTCTGAGTCCTGCTGCTCTTCTATTCCTGGACCCCATTGTGAAGCCATTACAGAGGGCAGGGCACAGAACTGGAGGGGGCAGGGCATGTACTATACTTTGTAACATGAGGCTGAGTGCCTGCATGCCATGGCCCCTGCTCAGTCTTCAGGGCCTCTTTGGCTGCCTCTAAGCTGCCTATCTGGAAGGAAAAATGGACTCTATTCCATTTTACATATGTGAGTTTTTCAAGTTTGTTTCTACTGTCTTCTGCCATACTGAACCATAAGGTAAACCCTGGATGTAACAGCCTGGTAACACTGCCTCTAAGTTCCACAGAAAGGAAAAATATAAAACTCATGTTTTCCAAAATAACAGGCTTGGATGGTCCCTTCTCAAAATTTCTCTCCCGTCCAGTACCACACTTTAACCTTGAGAAAGGCAAAGTACTTGGTTCTCGTGCTATGCAGTTCCCAAACCAGTCATGTCCATGCCACCATCTGTTTTTCATCACTTTCTGTGCTGCTTGTCCCACTGTCCTTCTCCCTCTTTCCCTTCCTGTGACTCTTCCCCTGTGCTGTGCTGCCAGGTAACACAGTCTCAACACAGACAGGGCCAGTTTCTGAGCAAGTACGGGAGGAATAGTAGTGCTCTGACAATGGCTTTCTGTTTCTACCCCAGTAGTTTTAGGACAGCACTGACACCTTACAAGAAGATAAGGGTATTGGAAAGACTTTCGTATTTGTAGGGAAAATGTCTTCAGTTTAGTTTCAGGTTCTTGAATAGAAAAGCATCTAAATATTAATATCTAAGTATGTAGATGACTTCCTGGAAATAGATACTGAAGATACTCATTTCAAGGCCTTCTTTTACAATATTATATATTAAAATCAATTACCTTTTCACATATAATGACATTTCTTAATATTGCTATAGTTACATGTATATTAAGCTCTCTTCAGTTTTATCAAATATTTATGTGCACAAATATCTGAAGATCAACTAAATTCTTCAAACACCAACTTCAAAAGCTTCTCTTAGCCTCATTGTCTACAGACTAAAAACCCAGGTTCCTAATAGAGCATTTAGCTTTCCAAAGTCTTATTTTGCCTTTCCTTACAATACTGCCTAGTCAGCTCATCAAACTGCCTTCCTCTCAGATAGGATGTATCATGGAGGTTATGAATAAGTATATAAGAGCCTTCATTTTTCCCTGAGAAAATATAAATTTACTTATAGGATTAGTCTTGATTTTTACCTTAATGGCTATGTCAGTAACATAAATAATAGCTAAAAACCTTGCTCAATCTCATTTCATGTGAATACACAAACTTTAATAACAACTATTCCCAGTTGATTCAAATTGGACAGTCACCTGCTTTATTGTCAATAAAAATTTCATTAATTTATGGGTCAGAAACCATGGGTCAACGAGAAGATTTTCCGTCACCTGTCTTATTGCAGAGCCATATTTTCTCCCATGTGTCTGTATTATGAAGAGTAGTTTTAAATTTCTGATATGGGTTAGCCTATGGAGCTGCTATATACAGCAACTGCTTTCTGTACACTGACTACTTTGCTATTCTCTGACTGATAGAGATCCCTGTTTAACCAAGGATGATACAATCTGTTCTATGTTTGAAAGTCAACTTGAGAGGCAAGCAACTAGTTCTCCGTCCTTTGTGAATTTTTCTAAAATGTTCACCACTCAGGACTCGTATGAGATTTATTGAAACATGTCTCCTTGCTCAAGGTACTAATATTTACTACTAGAATTCTTTCACCTTGGATATCTGCATAGCATCTGGTAGATTCCTTTAACCATATTTAAACTTCTGTTTCCCTGATAGTCTGTTCAACTTTGGTTGAAGAACAATAATTTTGTCATGCAGTTGTTCAGGTAAATACCTCAGAGGTATCTTGTGTCTTGATTTTTCTCAAAATTTATCCAACCTCTCAGGATATTTTGTGAGCTTCTTCATCAAAATATACCCATAATCTGACCCCTTCAAGTTTGGGCTCTTTCTTAACTCATAGCTTGTCTGCCTTTTCCTCTGTAGTCTCCATTACAAAAATCATAAATCAGAGTGATTCCAAGCACTATAAAACATAAATTAGATTGCATCAGGCCCCACTCCATGCAATGCCCCCCACAATTCATTCAAAGAAAAATCAAGGTCTGAGCCACGACCTACACAGTCTAGTCCTTGACTTCTTGCCATTTTTTTCCTACTTTCCTTTCACATGGATTTCCTGGTGTTCATTGTACATTCCAGGCCTGGGTTTTCTTAGTACATTGGCACTAACTCATCCCCTCCCTAGAATGTTCTCCCCATACCCCAATAAACATGGGTTCTAAGGATTCATAATATTAGGCAAGTAAAAATGCTTCATCAAGTATAAGGTCTCAAATAAATGTAAGGTTCTTAACTACTGGTTATCCTATTAAGAAATACCTACTGCCATTGTTCCTTTTCTCTTTCAAATACATTTGACATGTCTATGTACTGGTATCTTGCTAAACTAGAAGCACAACAAAACTTTGGTCACAGAATTGGTGCAATAATAAATCCTGGAACAGCAGGATTAACACAGTAAGGACAAATGGTTTGAGTCTCAATATCAGGAGGGAAAGGTCTTCTTTTGTACAGTTTTATAAAAACAAATTTTATGTCTTGGGCCAGCATGCAAGATGCTACTAAATGTGCTGCTCAGGACACATTCCTTGTAATTCAAGAACACAGAAATGATGTGCATAACCATCAGGAATATTCATCTTTCTTCCAAAGCAAGGCCTAGGAGTGTAGGTTTGATATGGCAAGACCATGACTTCAAATGTCTGTGAGACACTGACCTAGGAGAATCCCAGGAGGCTAAGATATGCATCTTCCATTGTGAGACAGAGCCCCAACACAGAGAAAACAACTGCAAATTCTGGTTCTTGTTGTTTTGTTTCATTTGTTGAGATAGGTTCTTCCTGTGTAGCCCAGACAAGCATCAAACTCACTGTATCACTCATGCTGGCCTTGACTCCTAATCCTCCCGCTTCAGACTCTGGGATTTTAGATTTATAGTAGTGCATGGGTTTATAACTGGGAACTTCAGATACAGGCATGGTAAGCAAAGTCCTGAGTGTGAATTAGCTCACCTAGAGTGATGATAGGAGGGAGAAGGTTGCTTGGAATAGAAGCCTCAGAAACTTGAACATCAATGATTGCATAGAACAGGGTTCCCAGAGAGAAACCTTCAAGACAGGCAAAGAGAGGGAGGAAAGGATTGGGAAAACCTGGTGCCAGGGAGCACAGGAAAAAGGCTGTCAGGAAAGAGGCAGCAATCAGTAGTGTCAGAACTCACTGGGAGGTCCAGAAACAGGGGGTTGAAAAGTCTCCATTATATTTAACACAAGAGCTCAATTAGTCATGCTCTGTCCTCCAGAAATTCCACTCAGTAGTATGTTCTCCTGAAAGAGTCTAAAGTGAGTAAAAGGTTTATGTCAAAGTGGTTTTCTTTGCTGTCTCCTTGCTAAATGTTTTAATAACAATCACCCGAACCCCACATGCTGAAACTTCAGGAGTATTTTTAATATCAATTTATCACAACAAAACTGAAATCTTACTTTTGAAAATGCTTTAATGGCATATGAAATAGAGATTGATATACTAAAACATTAATGGTGTTTCAGAGACTTACAATTATAAATGATTGTGTTTTCCCCTTTATGATTTCCTGTGTTTTCTAAATATTTCTGTACTAAGAATGCCTAATTTTATAGATAGGGGAAAACATTATTTAAAGCATTTTTTTTCTTCTAAAAGGATTAGAGGATGCATCTTTGCTGGCCACACACAACAGGCTTTCACTGAGTTCTTTCTGACAAGCTGAAAACAGAAGTCCAAAACATTACTGTGAATCAATGTAGATTTATTTAGTACATAATGACTTTTAAAGTACTTGAACTATTTCAGATGACAAAGTAAGTTTTAAATGGAAAACAATTATTCCAAACTCTAAACTCAGTTGCTACCATGTTTCTATTCCACAGGCAAGCAAATACAGAAACTCTTGATATTTATATATTATAGAAAAGCAATGTTTTAAAATAAAAGTGCAATTGATAAAAAGAAAAGAAGTATGAAATATGTTTGAGAGAAACAAGATGTTCATTTAAGCCTAAGGAATTTCAGAATGTTATAAAAAGCCAAACGCAAAAAGACCAGGTATTTTTCTTTCTGTAACAGATGAGCTCTGATCCAACAGGGTCTTATGAAGGCGAACCCATCCTATGACATCAGACCCATGAACAATAACCATCAGGTCTCACAGATTCATGGTGAAGTACCTCAAGTTGTCCAAAAAAAAAAAAAAAAAAAAAAAAAAAAAAACCCATTCTTAAACTTTGACTATAGGCTCTGGGTACTGTACCCTGCTGCAGTTTGATTCAAAAAGAGCTTTCTCCATTCCATTCTGCCTGGAAATTGAAAAGCCAACAAATGACTTCAGAGCCAAATGGGCATTGGAATGTGTGATGCTGTCTGTGTCTTTCTATTTCTGGTCAAGAGAAGACACATGCTAATTGAGAAGGCACTCATGGATACATCTGTTAGTAGTTACCCAAATTAGTGTGAGACAAAGAATAGAAGCCGTCATCTGGCCCAAGGACCGAACCTCTCCAAACAGGGCACAGGGAGTCAATTACTTTGTTCTGCTGACCAGCCCCAATAACAGACATATCTTGTTCGAACAGCAATACTTGTTTGACGTCATTTTAGAACTCACTCAAAACTTATGATCTATTCAAAATAGTTTTTTCATTTTAATATTTTTAATGAGTTTTGTGCATTTAATATAATATATCTTAATCAAATTGAGATCCCCTCCCTCATTCCTGGCCCCATATCTCCACACCAGATTTCAGGTATTCTGTCACATATGTTAAGTCCTATCCTGTCAAGCATTTCTATTCAGGTGTCCCTTGGCAAAAGTTCATCTACTGCAATTTGGTAAGTCTATCTAGAGTCTAAGGCTAGTAACCAAAACATCAAACTAGTTCTTTATAAATGTGCTAGAATCTATTTTTGATGTTTGCAATCAACAGACTTGGCAAAAAAACAATGCATAGCTACAGATCATGTAATGATGATATTATATTATTTAACATCTACGAAAGACTTAGTATGTGTGGGAGACAAGCTTGAGCCTAGGGTGATATTGCAACTGTTGGAGTCACGTGGTTTCCAGGTATCCAGGCTCTATAATCTGAAACCCAGTATGTTAATGAGGCATCCTACCAGCTATTCTGTGATAGTATGTTAAGTCTGTTATGCTAATAAGATGCTAAATCTGTTATGCTAATAAGGTATCCTACTTACTGTACTGTGATAGGATGCTACACCTGTTATGCTAATGAGGTATCCTACTTGCTGTGCTGTGATTGGACCACTACCCCATATAAGCTTGTGCCTTCTTGCAATAAACCAGACCTGTGTCACTGAACGTGGTCTCCTGTGTCTGAATGTGGCTCCACTGACACAGTCTCCTCACCAGCCCTGGGGTTCAGGACCGGGCAGAAGCAGCAACAACAGGAGGCAGCACAAGGCAAGCAGAAGAGCTGCCTCAGCACCGGGCAAGCAGAAGAGTGGCCTGAGCCCAAGGCAAGTGGAGGAGCAGCCTCGACACCCATGAGAATGAAGGAGTGGCACCCACGAGAACAGAGGAGCGGCCACCACTGATGGTGACCGCAAATATGTCCCTCATTTTAGTTACACTATCAGATTTAAATTTCCCAAGAAACTGATAAAGTTGATATTTTAATGCTCATTTTGTTGGAAAAGTCTGATATAAGATTGATCAGTTAACCTATTAAATTTGACTCATGATTGATAGAAACCAGATTTGAAGTTGGAGGTTAGGATGGAGCTCATTGTTACAGTGACTGCCTGGTGGTACAGATGAGGCCTAGATTCCATCCTCAGCACTGGGGAAAAATTGCTGAACCTAGGAAGTTTGACTTGAAAGTTTCGGCCTTTATGACTCTATGGTATCTCTACCCTTCTTCTGTAGGTATTTGGGATTATCCACATTGTATCAGTCTGAGAATCGAATCAAGACAGCCTTGGAATTATATTACAGAGGGTTGAGGGAGAAGTACTATTCATAGAAGAGCAAAATTTCTGGATCAAGAACTATGACATGTTTGTCAATCATGGAGGCAACGCATTTCTACTAGAAAGTAAGACTGGTTATGCAGAAGGTAAGACTGTGAAGACCTAAGGAAATTGGTCACAAACTGGTTGCTTTAAAAGAACTGTGAAAATGAGATGAAAAATGCTGTTTTATCTGACTAAAATCTAATGGTGAGCAAAATGTCCAAGAGGTATCACTTTCAGGTGTTGTTACCAGGGCCTTCTCAATCCTAACAGAATCCACAGCTTCTCCTACTCACAGGTGAAGGCAAATGAACCGCTGCTTATCGCACTATAGAAAGCAGAGATCTAATGAATCCTTGAAACTGTGTGTCCGTTAACCTTATCCTGCACAGTCATTTTAAAGGTCTGGCTGGGTACCTTTAGGAGGCTTTTGAGCTTTATTCTAATTACATAGTAGTTAATCGACTATTCCAGTAAATAATTTATTGTATTCATCATCAATATTTATAGAGATTTTCCATTTAGACTTCCAAGGGTATAATGGTATTCTCTCTAAGAACATAGAAGAAAGAAAACTCATTGTATTTTTTCCTAGCATCTTACACATAATTTTACTTTAATTGTATCTATTGCTGATGGTCCTACATCCTTTTAGTAAAAAATGTAATGCAAATTCCACAAAGAAATGTTTTCATCATGTTTTAAGAGAACAAATGATTCAACAAAGTTAATATCATGCAAAAGTTATTTATCTAGATCATCCAAAAACATAATATAGAAAACCTCTAGGATTTTGAAATAACCCAACTCTGATACCATAAAGCATAAAGAAAACTTGGTTCATCTATGACTTACTCTGGAGTTTATACCACTGGCTCACAGTTAAGAAGGGTTTTCTACAGAACACTAAATCATTATAATAAATAGGAAATATAATTCTGCAGTTCCCTACTTACAAGTGAGGAATATAAATCTGAAGTTGAAACTGGTACATTAGCTGGGCATGGTGGCACACACCTTTAGTCCCAGTACTCCAGAGACAGAGGCAGGAGGATCTCTGTGAGATCTAGGATAACCAAATCTACATAGTAAGTTCCAGGGTCAGCTAGAGGAAGACCCTCTCATAAAAAGACCCCCAGATGACCCACAGGCCTCTCTCTGACCCGCAGGACTCTCTTCAGGTAAGTCGATCGAGGCTTACTTGCCTTGACTCCCCCAGCCTCATTTACCCTCCCATCTCCCCCGCAGGTCTCTCCTCCTAGCCTGGGTCCCATCCCATTCCTTGTCTTGGTGCTGCAGACACCTGGGGAACCACCACTGCTTCCTGATCCTGTGCATCCAGAACAACTCAGTTCCTTCTCAGGTCCCCAAGAGCAGTCTGGGCCTGGCCCCACCCTCACCTCCCTCTGCTTCCCTGGGCCTGCAAGACCCACCTGCCTCTCTCCTGGGTAAGTTAATGGTGCCCTTCCTGCCTTGACTCCCCCAACCTCATTCATGCTCCCATCTCCCCCGCAGGTCTCTCCTCCTAGCCTGGATCCTGTCCCATTCCTTCTCTTGACGCCCCAGACACCTGGGAAACCACCACTGCTTCCTGATCCCCTGTATCCAGACCAACCCAGCTCTTTCTCATGGTCCCCAGGAGCACTCTGGGCATGGTCCCACCCTCACCTCCCTCTGGTTCCCTGGGCTGCACAGCCTGCCACACTCTTTCCTGGACACAGGGGCTGACCTCTCAGCCCAAAGCCACACTGCTTCCTGATCCCTTATATCCAGACGGACCCAATTCCTTCTACAGGTCCCCAGGAGACCTCTGGGCCTGGTCCCACCCTCACATCCCTCTGCTTCCCTGGGCTGCACAACCAGCCAGCCTCTTTCCTGGACAACCAGGCTGGCTTTTCCTCTTCCTGATCCTTTGCATCCAGACCAACCCAGTTCATCAGCGCAGTCCCCAGAAGACCTTAGGGCCTCTCCCCACCCCCATCTCCCTTTGCACCTCTGGGTGGCATGGCCACCAGCTGCCCCAGACTAGCAACTTTCCTGGGCCCTGCTCCGAGGCCAGACCAACCCCCAAATTCCTAAGGCCAAAATCTTTCCTGGAGGGATCCAGACCTTAAGAGAAAGCCTGAGAGCATCTGATCCTCATCTGACTTGGGCCTCTGTGGGGACTCCTGAAGACAAAAGCTATCTGGCCACTCCAATATAAAATCAAAAGAGAGAAACAGAAGCCAGGCCAAACAAGTAAACCACAAAGGCACTTAAATTTTACAAAAAGAAGCAGACCTAAACTCAACAAAGGAAGGCTTGAGTCGCACACAAAAATCAGAAACTACAAAAGAAATTCACATGTCAAAGTCACAGAGGAAAAATAATAACATGAAAAATCAAAATAATGTATCCCCACCAAGTACCATCAGTCCTCTAGAGGAGTACAATGAGAAACCCCTACAGATAATGCAGGACATGGGACTCAAAAGAACAATTATGATAAAAGAATTCAGTGAATTTAAATAATGCACAAAGAAAGAAATCAAAGAACTGAAAGAAGATAGGGATAAACTTCTGAATGAATTCAGAAGAGAGAAA
>NW_008329134.1:3782214-3782977 GCF_000622305.1 Nannospalax galili
AATTACAGCTGACTTTTCAGTAAAACTATGAAAGCCAGAAGAGCTTGGACCAAAGCACTCCCAGTTTTAAATGGCCACAGATGCAAACCTAGATTACTTTACCCAGCCAAAATGTCTGTTACAGTTAAAGGGGAAAGAAAAATATTCCATGATATAAATAGGCTGAAAGGATTCATGTCCACATAACAAGCCCTTCGAGGGGTTCTGGAAGCAATACAAAGAGCTAAAGAAAGGAATGACTATACCCAAAGGGGTTGCAGAAAGAATATAAATGAAGGCATAACTGTGGAAAAGTACAGCTATATCAAGAATGTAAACAGAAATAAAACTGACAGGATTCAATACACATCTTTCATTAATAACTTTAAACATTAATGGACTGAACTCCCCAGTCAAAAGACACAGACTAGATAAATGGATTAAGAAACAAAACCCATCTTTTTGTTGTCTGCAAGAAACTCATCTCACTTTCAAGGACAGACACTAAATTAAAGTGAAAGGATGGAAAAAAAAATATCCCAAGCGAATGGTACTAAGAAAAAGCAGGCATAGCAATTCTAATATCTGATAATTTAGACTTTAAACTAAAATGAATCAGAAGAGACAAAGAGGGCCACTTCATTTTGATCAAAGGAACAATGAATCAAGAAGGTATTACACTCATGAATATCTATTCACCAAACTCTGGTGTGCCCAACTTCATAAAAACAATACTACAGGACATTAAGACCCAGATTAATCCCAACTCATTAATAGTAGGGGA
>NW_008329134.1:3783117-3784478 GCF_000622305.1 Nannospalax galili
AAAAGGACATACTTTCTACTCAGCACCCCAGGCAATCTTCTCCAAAATCAACCATATACTGGGACACAAAACATACCTCAACAAATACAAAAAGATTGAAATAATTCCATGCATTCTGTCAGACCACAATGCAATAAAGCTTACAATCAACACCGGAAGAAGCCCTAACCACTACATGAACACAGGGAAATTAAACAACACACTCCTGAGTGATGAATGGGCCAAAAGAGAAACTAAGAAAGAAATAAAAGCATTCCTGGAACTAAATGAAAAGGACAATACAACACAACAAAACCTCTGGGACACGCTGAAAGCAGTCCTTAGAGGGAAGTTTATAGTTCTAAGTGCCTACATGAAAAAATCAGAACACAAATAAATGACTTAACATTGCAACTCAAGACACTTGAAAAGCAACAGCAAAGGAAACTCAAGGCCAGCAGACAAGAAGAAATGACAAATATCAGGGCAGAAATTAATGAAATTGAAACAAAGAAAACAATACAAAGAATCATCAAATCCAAGAGCTGGTTCTCTGAAAGGATAAACAAGATTGACAGACTGCTAGCCCAGTTAACCGAAAGAAAGAGCACCTCAAAATCAACAAAATCACAGATGAAAGGGGAAACATCACAACAGACAACAGAAAGATACAGAACATTATAAGGGAATACTTTAAAAACCTATATGCTACTAAATTTGAAAACCTAAAAGAAATGGATGGATATCTAAAGGCATGGGAACCACCAAAACTAAACCAAGAAGAGATTAACAGCTAAAACAGACCCATAACACCAAAAGAAATTGAAACAGTAATACAAAACCTCCCGACTAAAAACAGCCCAGGAACAGATGGATTTACAGCAGAATTCCATCAGTATTTAAAGAAGATCTACATGCAATACACTTAATTTATTCAAAAAGACAGAAATGGAGGGAGACCTTCCAAATTCCTTCTATGAAGCCAATATCACTCTAATGCCAAAGCCAGGTAAAGATACAACCAAAAAAGAAAACTATAGACCCATATCCTTAATGAACGTAGATGGAAAAATTCTCAATGAAATACTTGCAAATCACATACAGACACACATCAAAAAGATCAACCACCATGATCAAGTTGGCTTCATTCCAGAGATACAGGGATGGTTCAGGGTTGGGATTTTATGACCTGGGTTCTTTCTCAGTACTCACATGGTAGAAGGTGAGAACTGATTCCCACAAGCTTTCCTCTGACCCCTACCTGTATGACATATACATATCAACAAATATGTTACCCAAACAGACTTGTCCTAATTGTATTTCTGTTGCAGTGATAAGATGCCCTGACCAAAAGCAGCTTAGGGGAGAAATGGTTTATTTTA
>NW_008329134.1:3784895-3785721 GCF_000622305.1 Nannospalax galili
CTCTGTGAGTTCAAGGCCAGCCTGGTCTACAGAGTGAGTTCCAGGCAGCTGGAGCTACAGGGAGACCCTGTCTAAAAAAAGACCCCAAAAAAAGAAAGAAAGAAATTTTTAAATCTTTAAAGAAAGAGATTGAGGAAGACATCATAAGATGGAAGGACCTCCCATGCTGATGGATTGGAAGAATTAATATTGGGAAAATGACCATCCTACTAAAAGCCATTTATAAATTCAATGCATTGTCAATCAGAGTCCCCATGACATTCTTCACAGAATTGGAAAAACACCATCCTAAGGTTCATATGGAAGCACAAAAGACCTTGGATAGCCAAAACAACCCTTTGCACTAAGAGCAATGCTGGGGGGATTACTATACCAGATTTCAAGCTGTATTATAGAGCTATAGTCATAAAAATAACATGGTACTGGCACAAAAATAGACCCATAGATCAATGGAACAAAATTGAAGACCCAAATATGAGTAACTGCAATTTCGGCCACCTGATATTTGACAAAGGGGCCAAGAATATTCATTGGAGGAAAGACAACATGTTCAGCAAATGGTGCTGGCAAAACTGGATCTGCACCTGTAGAAGAATGAAACTAATCCCCTACCTCTCACCCTGCACAAAAATCAGTTCCAAGTGGATCAAAGACCTCAATGTAAAGCCTGAAGATCTGAAACTGTTAGAAGAACACATTGGCAAAAACCTACAAGATATAAGCGTAGGAAAGGATTTTCTAAACCGGACATCAATTGCCCAGGAAACAAGGGCAAGAATTAACAAATGGGACCTCATTAAACTAAAAAGCTTCTGTACATCAAAGG
>NW_008329134.1:3786592-3799566 GCF_000622305.1 Nannospalax galili
GATTATGACTAGTAATAATCAGATACATACAGATTAGAGATGCATGCACCAACATCTCAGTGTTAGTAGCAAGAACAATGAGGAACAATTGTTCCTTTTTGCAAGGAGAAATATATTCTAAAATGAAATGAAGATCTTTTTAAAAGTTAAAAACTTATTCAATTTTATGTCTTATAGGGCTTATACTGAGTTCAATATTGTATAACTGTATTAATTCAACTGTGAACCTAGAAACTTGCAGCATCTTGTGAAAGAGATCTACTCTTGCTGTGGAGTATGTTACTGAATATGTTAAAGCTGTAGTGAAATGCTTCTAATCATGTAATTATTAAAAATTAAAAAAAAATATTTACTTCATGTTAAGTAGTAGAGGTGATAAACATTACCAGTGAAATCTACCTGATGATTTTACGTCTTCTTGGGGACTGAATCCCTCAAGAAAACCAACTCTACCTCCCCAGAAGCCGTCAGTTGCCAATAGCTCCCTCAGCTACGGGTGGGACTTCCCCTCCATGCTGGGATTTTGGCAGGCTTGATCTTGTGCAGGTTTCGGGTATACAGTCACAGCCACTATGAGTTCATATGTGCAACAGCCTGTCATATCTAGCAAATACTGTTCTTATGCGGATCACTACCTCTCGCTCTTATAATCTTTGTGTACCCTCTTCCTGGATGATCCCTGAGCCTTGAGGGCAGGGGTGTGATACGGATGTCCCAGTAGGGTGGAATTCCAGTCTTCTTCTCTGTGCACTGACCAATTGTGGGTCTCTGTATTTATCAATATCTACTGTGAAAACTAGGGGAATAAAGAATTTGATCTCATGTTAAAAAAAAACAAAAAAAACAAAAAAGCACCCCCCCAAAAAAATTGGTAGATTAATTTGTCAAACATTGCTGGCAACTGAGGACCATCAATCCTATTGACTCACCTTTAGACAGAAGTGCCCATGCCAGAGTCATTGGCTTACTACTTACCTAACAGGAAATGGTTGGTAATGAAAAGGTCAGGAGAGGCTGAGTGGGAACTCTGCATAATGTAGGTAAAGGATAGAGGCACCAGCATTTACTGATGCTTGTCATGTGAGAAGGAAACCTAATGTTACCCGATCTTTTCAGTTTTCAAGAGAAGGAAATTCTGGCTTTCCCTTTAAAACTTATCAAGGAGTTAACTTTTAAAATACTATGAGTCAAACTAAATTTATTATAGAATTTGAAGTCAGTCTGATGCTGTTAGCTTCAAACTACTAATCACAGAGACATAAAACCAGATGTCACGATTCAATTTCTATCAAGACATACTTCTTTTATCTTTTGATTGGGAAACAGGCTTCTCTTCTCTATAATGCAATAAGGGAAAGTTCACATGCTCTGGATTCATCTTTTAAAGTATACTGGCTAATTTGGTCTCAACAAATCTATCAGACACAGATTTGTGCATCGTAGAAAGATCTTAACCAACATGTCCAGAAGGCAATATAAAAATATTAGAAGTTTCAGCTTGGCAAGTTTAAATGCCCCCCTCCCCAAATGCCATAGGATAGGCAGCATATATCACATAGGCCAGAACTGAGATGCAGGCAACATTCTGTAACAAGAGACTGGGCTCTGGGTGATCGTGTGCCAGAGTAAAATTTTTGATAATGTTGTGAAAGGGAGATGATTACTTAGTGTATTAGTAACTCTTCTGTTGCTGTGATAGAAACACTGACCAAAGAAACTTATAGAAAGGAGAGTTTATTTGAGCTTACAATTCAAGGAGAAATATAATCCGTCATCATGGGGAGGCCTGGTGTTAGGAGGTAGTTGGAGCAGGAGCAGAAAGCAGAGCACTCACATGTTCAAGTAGACACTGGAAGCAAGAGCAACTGGAGATCTGGCAGGGCTTAAGAACTCTCTAAGACTGACCCAAGTGATGTGCTTCCTCCAGGATGGCCATACCTTCTAAGACCTCCCAAAACAGCACCATCAACTGGGGCCATAATGTCCAAATACTTGGAGCCTATGGGGGACATTTTCATTCAAATGACCACACTGAGGAATAACTAGCAGTCTGCCTAGAGGTCTTTTTCCCAAAGAAGAGCAAAGGAGTACATGTATTCATTCTCTCCTGTCCATCATCCCACAAAAGCAAAGGACAGTTATCTATTCTACCCTCTGTCCTAGTCACGTTAATCCTTTTAGAGATATGGATGGTGAGGATGAGTGGTAAGGATGCTCATGTTCCAATACTTTTTCCAGTCTACGTTATCCACCATGTATTGACTCTGGGTATGTCTAGTTGTATCCAAGGATAAATAATGCTGGAAAAAGACTTTTAGTTTTATTTTTAAAAACAAAATATAAAGCATCATTGCTAATCTTCTCAGCTTTGATGTGCTCTGAAACTCTCAATGTAAGTGTGAAAGAGGCAAGTCTTTCTCAAGAGAAGGCTGGGACACCAATTGCTTCTTTCTTCATATAAGTAATTACTATTTCTCAATTGCAGACCTTTAGGTTAAGAAGCAACAATTCAGTTACAATTCAATTGCAATTTACTACATGATGACTGAGTCTGAAGAGGGAAGAAAGGAAGGGAAGAAGAAAAGGATAGGAGGAAAAAGGACAGATGACGGAGAAAACCAAAGGCCTCTCACAGCATAATAATTTCTTCTCTGATACATTAAAACTCTACCCAAGTGATAGGAAGTTTATAATCATGAAGCAAGACTCCTACAGCTATGTATCAATGAAGTGTTTGTCAGATGGAGTTAGAATCTATATCCATATAATTTCTACTCACCTGTTCTAGTATGCCCTTGCCAGAACCAGGATTACAACTTCCACAAAGGATCACTGCATTGTATGAGTCTGTTTATTACATGATGGCAATGTTTGTGTACTTTGGAAAAAAAGACAAATTGCTCCTTAAGGTTTACAGGACAAAAATGTGTCCTCAGAAATCTCACTACCTCCTCAGAACTCACACAACTGACTGAGAAGAGTCAAACTAAAGGAAGGAAAGAAGGGGAGGAGATGGGACAGTAAGGGAAGAAAAAGGGAGGGGAGGGGAGGAGAGGGGAGGGGAGAGGGGAAGGGAAGGGAAGGGAAGGGAAGGAAAAAGGAAAGGAAAGAAAAGAGAAGCAAAAGGGAGCCAAAGAGGTAGGGGGAGAGAGAGATGGAAGAGAGAGAGGAGAGGAGAGGAGAGGAGAGGAGAGGAGAGGAGAGGAGAGATTTATCAGTATGTGCAAGATCCAAAAGGAAAGCGAATAATAGTAACTTAAAAATAGTTAACTTAATTTAGGTTAAAAGGCTCATCAAGTTGAGATCCTTTACTAGAACATATAGGTCTATGTTTAGATCTTAATCATTTTCTCCAAACCTTTTATGACTGCAAAATTCAGGCAGAGATTTCCATCATGAGATCTTCAGTATGATACACTCAGACTGTCATTACAGAATGGAGGGAACTGGTTTGGTAAAAATATTCCAGAAATAGTATGAATGTAGTTGTCACAGTACATGTGTTTTAACTTGAAAGGCAGACACTATGAAACCTTGCTTTATTTACACCCAGTATAGCTGAATGAGTTACACTGAGAGCAAGCAGCTCTGCTTTGTCAACCATGAGATGTTCAAACAGTCCTTGTGAGTTTTGACTAAGCAGCTGAAGTTACAGTTCATTGAAAGTTTTATGTATTTCTCCAATATGAACAGCCAAAGCAGACCTTCTCCCACCCAAATTATGATCTGGGCTTTGAAATATCTTGACTTCAATATTTGGAATGTATAAAATTATTTCATTATTCCTAGATTTCACTAAACATGTGTTTCTTTTTGGAAGAATTCTATGTGTGTGAATTTTCATTTTAATTAAGCTTTATAAGGTAGTGCATTTTTCTAGACATCTAGTCAACTATGGGAAAAGATAATAATGCTTTCCCAATTGCCTCAGTTTGACAAAAGAAGAATCATAACCAACAATTCTACATAGACAAGTTTCAAGTCATCAAAAGGAACCCATTAGTTGTCAGCCAGTAAGACTCGAAAAGAACAAAAAATTTGTCTCCTCTCACCTTTTCCATCTTAGGAAAACAGAGCTCACTAATTAGTTGGGGTAAAGATATCCAACTGTAATTCACATGTTTTTCAAATGTCAAACAAAAATCTCAATATTATAGGAAACAATAATGTAATAAAATAAACTAACTATTGAAGCTATTGTATCTTTAAATTTGTACGGCTTTCTCCCATACTTAACTAATTTTAATATCCATTTATACTTCTGGTAGCTACATGTCTATATGCAGTATATAGACATAAACATCCATGTGCTACTGTTGCACGTGCACATGCATATGCATACAAGTAAAGCTCTCTCTGTCTCTCTCTCACACACACACACACACACACAAACACATGCACACACACACACACAAACACATGCACACACACACACACACATGCACGCATACACACACACACACACACACACACACACACACAAGACTGTAGTAATCATGCTAAACACAATTGTACCTCTTTTTCATGATTGTAACTGACTCCTCCTTCCTGGATTCCATATTAAAATTGTCAAATGTGAGTGAATGAAGTCAAAATATGTGATCACATGAAGAACATGAGAATGGTCCAGTGTGTCCAATACATTCAATATTGCTTGAAATGCCCTTTAAATACAAATTTCATGGCAAAAAGTGGATTGGGTATTTGTGTTAAGTTCATTATATGAATAATTTTTCCAGCATTATTCACATTCTCCAAAGTAATATATTTTAAGAACCATAGAGAAGTTTAGATTGATTCAGTCTCTAAAATCTTAGAGTTACTATACCAATGTTTGTTTTGTTTAGAATTTATTGGGCTAATATACAACAAAGGATTGATGTCAACTTCCTTCTTAATAAAATGATGTCAGGCAGGCATCATTGTCTTTTGACTTGGACTCTGCTACTACCTATTCCTAACTGTCACGCCATCTTTCTAGTTCCATAGTAATGTGTGTGTGACTCTTTCTACCCAAGAGGTCATACTGAATGGCATTCCTGTTGACATACAGTTTACTTTATGAAAATTACTCTATTTTCTGTGCCAAAAATTCTATTTAAAACAGAGCCAATGCCTCATTCCAGGAAGAGGAAAGGATACCAAGAGTTTCCATGGCAATCAGTTGATGGAATTAAATCAGCAGGAAACCTCTTCAGAATGCAAAGCAGTGTTGCAAAACAGAGAGGCTTTAAATATCCAGGAAGTGTGTCATGGCTAAATGAGATGGAGATATGAATATCTCTACAATGTAAACTCTCCAACCCTAAAATAAACAACCAAAGCCAGCCTTTGTCCTACAAACTAAACTCCCAAACAACTGTCATTTTTGATCAAAACCTTTGTTCCAGTTGGTTTTAGGTCTTTTTTTTAATCCTTATCTCTTGTAATCAACATCATATAAAAATGTGAATTTACTTGTTTATGTAGACAGAAATTTTTCTATTATGTTCTTGCCATGAGATTTAATTTTATGAAACTATAAAAACTTCATAAGCTATGTTTTATCAATATGATGAGAAGAAACCCCAAAACTTATCTTAATCCAAGAAGAAAGAAGATAAATTTCTTAGTAGAGAGAAAGGGATTGCATTTTAGTACTCTCTATGGTAATTTACACTATTGATTGGTTTGAATATTATTCTACTTCCTGGTATCCCAAGAAAAGAAGAAACCTTGAAATCACAAGAAATAGTTAGAATAAACCAGGAATCCCCACTTTCTCACCAACTGCCACACTGTGTAACACTTTGCTTGGAAACATGGCTTCTAACTACACTGGCAACTATTTCCAGTGAGTCTTCATAACACCCAACGTAACTAAAAGTTTTTTCTTTTTTGAGGGTTGTTAGAGTGAGCATTTTAAAGCAAATGTATTTAAAATAAAATAAATTTAAACCATTCCTAAAGACCCACAAGTCTCTAACTTTTAAAGTTAAATCTTTACACTTATTCTAACTAAAGTTAGAGTCTTTTTTGATGGTGAGCACATAAACAAGGATATACATCTAGGAAGAGGAGGAATTTTTTAGACTGCTATTTCAGATTTCTAGCCCTAATTTCAACATTAATATTAGAGCATGGTCTCAATACTTAATATAATACAAACATTAGGGCACAGTTCTCTTGCCAGCTGCCCAATGTACCATTCCTGCTGTCATTATGCTGTGTCTTTTCAACTTTCTGGACCAGAAACAGCTTTACACAAGCACAGTTCAAGCATGGCACATCATATCATGTTGGGGAACCCTGCTGTTTAGGGTCGCAGTCTCTCCATATCCGGATAGCCGCCAGCCAGCTTGGCGCATAATGGAGAGACTCCCCTTTTCAGCGGGGCGCCTCCTACTCTCTTCCTTGCTCACCTTTGAAGTGCCCGTCACAGATGCCTTACTGGAAACATGACCTCTAGCATAGAAACTGCCAGGTTTTTTCCTATATGATAATCAGGCATTGTCTGACAGCCTGATAGAAGCCCACCGCCTCATGTAAATAAAGCATCCTACAGAGCACCTATCAGCTGAGGCTTTTGCTACTGCCTCCACACTATAAATCTTCTAGTTTCACCCCAATAAAGTGGAGCTGTATCACTGAGATCATTGAACTTGGCTGATCTGTGTCTCACTGCGCCTGCAACCAGCCTGTGATTCAGTCTCCCCAGAGGAGCTGTCCCCAGTCAACATTCACTGGCGAAGAGTCTGTGTTCGCCATTCCTGCACCTCCCCCGCCCTCGTGGTTCGGTGGCCAACGACCCACGAGCTGAGGGGGAGCGCCCCGCAGCTAGCCTGAGCCCCCTGCAGATTGGCGCAGCCCACCCGGCAGCTTGCAGCCACCCGCAGAGCCACCAGCGCCCGGCAGCCTGCCTTGGCGCAGAACCTGCACTCCCGCCGCGGACCCACCGATCTGCAGAGCTGCCGGCGCCCAGCAGCCGTGGAGAGCCAGAGACCCCCCAGCAGAGAGACCTGCACACAACACCAACACACATCTATACATACCAACTACCATGCACACTGAGAAAATAGACCCAAAGTATAATGCCACATATAGTACACACTGTTCTCACACCAACCTGACAGTGATTATAAACTCTAGATTTTCCTAGTGCTGTGTGACATTTCCTGGGGCATTTATGACTTTTCACTCCAGATAGAGAGGGTAACAACAAACCAAAGAAATGATTCATTCAGGTCCACCTTGGTGAACCAGTGAGTTTATTAGAGTTCCTTACAGGAATGTGTGTGACATGGGCAGATACATCACCAAAAAGCCTTGTCTTGACATGAACCACAACTAAGAAAAGTTGCATCCCTGGATTCTTCACCCCAAGCCAACATTCTACCACTTCCTGTATAATTTAGCAATTTCTAATCATGTGCAACTGGGGCAAGATTGCATCCAACTGGGGAAGGAAGCCAGGTGAGGGTCAGATGAGTCTGCCTATCCTTCTAGGAAGAAATACTAATAGGCACAATCTTATGACAGTTGCATGCAGAAAAATCACAGCTGCTCCAGTTTCAAGATAGCAATGTCTGTGTTATGCCTGAAGATATGGTTCTACAATACTGAGTCACTGGCCATAAGGTCCTACCCCAATTCTGTGGCTCTCCCAAGTCAGTCTTACTAGAGATAAAATATCACAAAATCTCTGTCTTAGTTTCATTTTTCTGTTGTAGTGATAAAATACCTGACAAAAGCAACTTAAGAAAGAAAGGGTTTATTTAGTTCACAATTCTAGGTAACAGTGCATCATTGTAGGGAAGTCAAGGTGACAGGATTTGAGGCAGCTGGTCACATCACATCCACAGTCAGGAGCAGAGAACAATGAATGCATACATTTGTGCTAAGGTTTAGCTCACTTTCCCTACTGTTCTGCAGTTCAGAGTCCCCTCCCTAGGGAATGGTGCCCCCTACAGTGGGTGGGTCTTGCCACCTCAATTAATGTAATCAAGATAATCTCCCAAAGATGCGCCCACAGGCCAACCTGATCTAGACAACCCCTCATTGTGATTCCCTTCCCAAGTGATTCTAGATTCTGTCATGTTGACAATTAAAACCGACCATCACTTCTCTTTAAGCATAACCTCTTAAAAGTATACTCTAATTTGGAAAATGTTTTTTTCTATATACTAGCTAGAAAGAAAAGCAAGGGCTTTTCTTTGATTGACTCAGCAGACCCCGAGACAAAAATTAAAATACTTGTGGTTTATTTGGGAAATGACCCCAAGAACAGGGATGGAATAAGGAAGTAAAACAAAGAAGCAAGGAAGTCTACATAGCTAACATCTGTACTTTTTATTGTTCAAAATTTCATACATGCCTATCATGCATTTTAAACAAATACACCCCCAATTCCCTCCCCTCCAATCCCTCCTCTATCCTATCTCTCAACTGCATGTGCTCTTAACACTGTCTGAATGTGCATGGGCTTAGGACCATCTTCTGTAGCCTGGGTAGCCTCTCAGGGGCTGTACCCCTGAAAGAAACTGACTCACCCTCCCTCATCAAACATCGATTGCCAGTAGCTTCTCAGAAAGGTGGGATTTCATGATCCCCTTCCTGATCCATGCTAGAATTTGGGCTGGTCTGATCTTGCGCAGGTCTTGTGCATGCAGTCATATCCTCTTGTGAGTTCCTGTGTGCAATGGCATGGTCATGTCCAGCAAATATTATTTCACTGAAAATGTCTACTATGTCTAGCTCTTATAATCTTTCAACTGTCTCTTCCACAATGATCCCTGAGCCTCAAGGGGAATGGGTGTGATATAGCTGTCCCATGTAGAGCTGAGAGTGCCACAGTTACTTGTTCTCTGCAGATTGATCAGTTGTGAGTCTCTGTATTAAACACCATCTACTGTAAAAAGAAGCTTCTCTAATTAGGGTTGACAGAAGCACTAACCTATGGGAATAAGGATAAGAACTTAGGGGCAGTTTATTATTATGTATAGGTAGCAAAATAATGGTATTAGGTTCTCCCTAGAGCCTATGCACAGCCAGCCATGGGTTTTGCCCAGTTAATGTACCAGGCATGACTTTTGAGCAGACTTGAAATCCAATCTGAAAGTGGTTGGTTATTCTCATAATATTCATGCCACTATTGCATATCTTTCCAGATCAGTCATTATTGTAGTTTGTAGGGTTCATAACTGGATCAGATTATTGATTATTTTTCTCCTCTGGTAGCATGTGTAACACCTTCCAAAACTATGAAAGCTAGCCAGTAAGGATGAAACTTCCAAGTGAGTACCAGTTTTATTTTTCTATATCCTGTAACTCAAGCGTGTGGTGTCTTCAGTAATACAGTCTTACCAAGTTCTGGTGGATAACAAAGAGCAATGGAAATAGCCTGTAATGTTTGGGGAATGTCTGTAGGACTGTACTACCAACAACTCCAAGATAGCAACCCATACCTGACACTGGGCTTTCTATTTCATACACTATGGTATCCAGGGTAGGCATTGTACCCCTTTGGAGACTAATTCTATTTAAATCCCTTTTATATGTATATATTTTAGGAAACTTATACATCAGCAGGTTTCCATGTGAAAATTTGAAAGGTCTTCCGTTTTAGTTATCCCCCCCCCTCCCCCGCAATATCCTGTCAGGTCAGGGAACATTTTTATAGTCCTTTATGTCTGTATTTTTAATGATTATATACCACTGTAGGAATCTGGGCTCTGTTCTTTTGCGATCCTATAAAAATCTGTGGAAAACATTTTTTAGAACTGTCCAGGCAAGAAATCTGGGGTCCTTATCCACCAGCTCTCACCCTTTATTGGTTAAGGGTTACCCCCTGAGGTATTAACTCCCTCATATCTCTGACCTGCATTTCTTGGACCTAACACATTCATGTGGTCTGAGAATGCTCTCGGGCATAAAAACACAGAAAGCCTCACTTATTCTAACAGTTGAATGACTCAGATGCTCATAAATGTTAATGATTCGGTGTTTTCTGGTACCATCTGCAATATCTGGGAAATTTTAGCAAAGCAGACCATCTTACTCAGTAGCACTCCATCAAGAGACCTGTTTTTATCTAGCTACTGGAAATAATTAAATTTTCCCTATACTAATGAATAGAGATCCTACTGACACAATATCTGAGTATGAGGACTTGGGTTCAATTCCCAACACCCACATGGCAGCTAACAACCATCTGTAGCTTCATTTCCAGGAGATGTGACAGCCTCTTCTGAGCTCCACAAGCTTTGCACAAAACCAGTGCACCTACCTACATGCATAATAAAATATATTTTAAAATATTATTTAATAATAAAATAGTTTTTGCTACTAACACTGAGATGTTGGCACATGTGTCTCTCATCTGTATGTATCTGATTATTACTAGTCATAACCAGTTGCACTCATATCTTGGTGCCTGTGTATGTTTATAAAGTCATCGGGTAGATTTCAGTGGCAATGTTTATCACCTCTACTAATTAACATGACATAAATTTTTATGATTCCTCCTCAAATATAATACATTTTTTAATTCATTGATTTGTGTGTGTGTGTATGTATCACACAGAACATCCCAAACCATCTTATTCAACTATACACCCACTTCCCAGATGGCATTCTCCCATAGCCTCCCTGCCCCCACTAGAACCCTTATACTCTGTTATCCCTGATACTGTCTGCTGTGTTGTCAGCCCCCCTAGCCATTCCCCACTACTTGTCCATCTGATGAATCTAGTCAGCCTCTCTAAAGGTCTTTGTTTTAGGAAGATCAGCTGTTTCTCATCTAGTAGCAATCAGTGTCAATAAGATTGGAGTCTGCTATTCATTTTCCCAGTTCTATTCTGGGTTACTGTCTGAGAGTCCCTTGGGCCACCCTGGCCAACAATTCAAAACAAGGTATCTCCTATTTGGCCTTGTTGCTTGTTATGTAGCCTTTAGCTATACATATGGACTCTTAAAATTTATATTGGCCCCTTTAATCTTTGGTCATACTTTCCTTTTGGGTGTTTAAGGTCATACAGTTGGCCCAGGTAAATTTATTTTTACTCTTAAGGTCATTTGAGGATCTGTTCCTCAGGGGTCACATGGGCTTGGGAAGAGCCCCTGGCTCCTTTCTTTTACCAGTTCTGCCTGGGTGACGATAAGTCAAAGATCCTGCTTGATCATAGCTGGCTTCACTTGGAGGAAATGTTTCCTCTGTGTTGACCCTCCTCTTTGTAGACGGGACTCTAGTTCAAATGCATCTGATGGTGTTTCCTTGGCCTCCTTGATCAAGAGGACAGGTGACTCACCACAATTACAGGACATGTTTGGAGATGCTCATAGTCCCCTGGAACTAGTCGACCTAGGAGGGCAAGGAGAAAAAAACTGTCATTTATGTCCCTCTGACCAAATTAGTATAGGCCTCAAAGTACGTCTGTTAAACATCTAAGAAGGTTAGTTCCACCAATCTGGTACTTTTAATTACTGTGTGCCATTTAGATAAATCTTGGGCAAACACCTATTGTTCTCAGATAAACCTTACCTAGACATATATTTCTTGAGCTGGTATGTATTATTTGTCAGTAGGTTGTTGGATTAATATGTTTCCCTCTGGTTCTTAAAACTAGCTAGGCCTTATTTATCTCTCACATTGTCTAACACCTCCATCATTGTTTCCCCCAATAAAGGTGCCCCATTTTTTCCCCTTTCTCCCTTAATAATACCCTTTGCCTATAGTCCTACTTCTCTTTATCTCCTTTCACTTTATCCCCTAGGTTCCTTCTATACCCTTCCCTCCTCCCTCCATTAAACTGTTTCAATTTCATTTTGTGTTATGGGTATGTTTAAGCTGTTAATCTCTTTTTGGTTTAGTTTTGGTGGTTCCCATGCCTGTTTTTCATGTTATTATTTTTTCTCTGTGATTTTGACATGTGAAATTCTTTTGTAGTTTCTGACTCATGTGTGATACTCGGGCCTTCAAGTTTAGTTCTGCTTCTTTTTTTGAACTTTATGTGTCTTTGTGGTTTACTTTTTGGGTATGAAGCTTGCATTCATTGATTCTTTGTATTCTTTTGCTTAGATTTCATTAATTTCTGCCCTGATTTTTGTTATTTCTTCTTGTCTGCTGGCTTTGGGTTTCATTTGTCGTTGCTTTTCAAGTGTCTTGAGTTGCGATGTTAAGTCATTTACTTGTGTTCTTTCTGATTTTTTGATGTAGGCACTTAGAACTATAAGCTTTCCTCTAAGGACAGCTTTCAGTGTGTTCCAGAGATTTTGTTGTGTTGTATTGTCCTTTTCATTTAGTTCCAGGAATACTTTTACTCCTTTCTTAATTTCTCTTTTGATCCATTCATCACTTACAAGTGTGTTGTTTAATCTCCATGTGTTCATGTGATGACTAGGGCTTCTTCCAGTGTTGATTATAAGCTTTACTGCATTGTGGTCTGATAGAATGTATGGAATTATTTCAATCTTTTTGTATTTGTTGAGGTTTGTTTTGTGTCCCAGAATATGGTTGATTTTGGAGAAAGTTCCAGGGGGTGCTGAATGGAAAGTATGTCCTTTGGTGCTTGGGTGGAATACTCGGTAGATGTCTGTTAAGTCCATTTGATATATGGTATTGTTTAATTCAGATATCTCTCTGTTAACTTTCTGCTCTGTTGACCTATCTAATGGAGACAGTGGGATACTATTAATCAGTTGGGATTAACCTGGGTCTTAAAGTCCTGCAGTATTGTTTTTATGAAGTTGCATGCACCAGAGTTTGATGAATATATGTTCATGATTGTAATATCTTCTTGGTTAATTGTTCCATTGATCAGAATCAAGTGACCCTCCTTATCTCTTCTGATTAGCTTTACTTTGTAGTCTGTTTTGTCAGATATTAGAATTGAAACCCCTGCTTGTTTTTTAGTGCCATTTGCTTGGAATATTCTTTTCCATCCTTTTACCTTAAGGTAGTGCCTGTCCTTAAAGGTGGGATGGGTTTCTTGCAGAGA
>NW_008329134.1:3799743-3831175 GCF_000622305.1 Nannospalax galili
TTTGGCTAGGTATAGTAATCTGGGTTGGCATCTGTGGTCATTTAAAACTGGGAATACTTTGGTCCAGGTTCTTCTGGCTTTCATAGTTTCCACTGAAAAGACAGCTATAATCCTAATGGGTTTTCCTTTATATGTGACTTGTTGTTTCTCTTTTGCAGCTTTCAGTATTGTCTCTTTATTTTGTACATTTACTGTTTTTACTATGATGTGCCATGGAGAGTTTCTTTTCTGGTCCTGTCTGGTGTTCTATATGCTTCCTGTATTTATATGGGCATGACTTTCTTTAATTTTGGGAAATTTTCTTCTACAATTCTGTTGAGGATCTAGTCCATACCATTATCTTGGGATTCTTCTCCTTCCTGTGTGCCTATGATTCAGAAGTTTGGTCTTTATATGGTATCACACAATTCCCGCATATTCCATTCTTGTGCTTTCTTAAATTTTTCATAGTCTTGGCTTGAGTGGTCTAGTTTGTCCACTTTATTTTCCACTCTTGATATTCTGTTTTCCATTTTATTCATCCTATTGGTGAGGCTTTCTCCTGTCTTTTCTAATTGGCTTACTGAGTGTTTCACTGCCTTCTTCATTTCAGCCGGAGTAGACTTCAATGTTTCTAGGTCTTTTCTTAATTCATTCAGAAGTTTATCCTTATCATCCTTCAGTTCTTTGATTTCTCTGTTTGTGTGTCCTTTAAATTCACTGAATTATTTTATCCTGTTTATAATTTTTCTTTTGAGTTCCATATCCTGCATTATCTCTAGAGAGTTCTCATTGTACTCCTCTGGAGGACTATTGGTATTTGGTGGGGATATGTTATTTTGTTTTTTTATGTTATTATTTTTTCTCTGTGATTTTGACATGTGACTTTCTTTTGTAGTTTCTGATTCTTGTGTGAGTCAAGCCTTCAAGTTTAGGTCTGCTTCTTCTTTGTAAACTTTATGTGTCTTTGTGGTTTACTTTTGGGGCATGAAAAAATGGTTCCTCTAGGCTTCCGGTTCTCTCTTTTGATTTTATATTGGAGTGGCCAGATTGCTTTTGTCTTCAGGAGTTCCCACAGAGGCCCAAGTCAGAGGAGGATTAGATGCTCTCAGGCTTTCTCTTAAGATCTGGATCCCTCCAGGAAAGATTTTGGCCTCAGGAATTTGGGGGTTGAACTGGCCTTGGAGCAGGGACCAGGAAAGATGCTGGTCTCAGGCAGCTGGTGGCCATGCCACCCAGAGATGCAAAGGGAGATGGGGGTGGGGAGAGGCCCCAAGGGATCCTGAAGTCTGCACTGAGGAACAGGGTTGGTGTGGATGCAAAGGATCAGGAAGAAGAAAGGTCAGCCAGGGTGTCAGGGAAAGAGGCTGGCAGGTTGTGCAGCCCAGGGAAGCAGAGGGAGGTGAGGGTGGGACCAGGCCCAGTGGGCTCCTGGGGACCAGGAGAAGGAACTGGGTTGGTCTGGATGCAAAGGATCAGGAAGCAGTGGTGGTTCCCCGCCCCTCGTGTCTGGGGCACCAAAACAAAGAATGGGACAGCACCCAGGCTAGAAGGAGGGACGGCCTGGGGACACGGGAGGGTGAATGAGACTGGTAGAGTCAAGGTATGGAGGGCGCCATTGACTTACCCAGGAGAGAGGCAAGCGGGTCATGCAGGCCCAGGGAAGCAGAGGGAGCTGAGGGCAGGAGCAGGCCCAGAGGGCTCATGGGGACCTCGTGAAGGATCTGGGTCCCTCTGGATGCAAGGGATCAGGGAGGAGTGGTGGTCCCAGGCAAGAGGTCATCTCCCAGCATCCAGGAGAGGCTGGTGGGCCATACAGTCCAAGGATATTTATATAACTGATGAAAATTTAAGTTATAAATTAGGCATAGTGGCCAGGTATGGTGTTACACACCTTGATTCCCAGCTCTTAGAAGGTAGAGGTAAGCAGGTTTCTCTTTGTTTGAGGACAACCTGGTCTATATAGTGAGTTCCAGGCCAGCCTGGGCTGCACACCCTCCCTATCATGGCTGCAAAACTTTCTACCCTCTCTATATTGACATCTCTTGAGATCACATGGAGTTGAGATAGAATTACATATGGCTAGAAGGGAGCAAACAAGTGGCTGGAATCTCAGGTAAGGGACTTATGACCCTTCCCCACCACTACCTAAGAGGGACTATCAGCAGGCCCATCTTTCGGGTCTCTTGCCAGTAATGCACAGCTGCTCTGATTAAGATGGCAATGGCTGCTGTCCTCAGAGAACAGGTTTCCACAACATCATGTACAACCATGGGTGACTAAAGTTATATAAAATATATTCATGGATTGGGAAGATGAGTATATCCACCTTAAAATAGAAAACAAGTGTTACAGCTATGGCATAGATACTTAGCACTACACAGTAAAACTTGAGCAAGACTAATATTATATACTCATAATATTCTCTTTATCTAAGACTAGTTTATCAACAAATATACCATAAAAGCAATTCCTACCTGTAAATATCTATATTCATAAGTTTGTGTTATATATTAATGTTACCAAGCAATCCTTCATCCATTACGCATCTTATAATTCCTGTCCCCCAAATTTTGGCTATTAATAGATTATTCATTTTCTAATATCATTCTAATGTATCATTGAACAGGGTATTTTAATATACATTTTAGAATAGGAATATTATTCATGACTTGGTTATGTTTACAAAGAGTTGAAGTTCACAGTATAAAACCCTTTATTTTCTAGGTTGTGACTCCATTTAAATGTAATCATTCATATTGTTTCTCAGAAGTTAAAACTTTACCACTAGAAACTAAAGTAAACTGTTGTTAAGCAATATACTATCATCTTTGGGGTTTCATAAGGATTTTCAAACGGTAAATGAGAAAACACCTAACCACATTTAGAAGTCTGAATTAATATTGCTTTACTACCAGTAAACCAGTCTTGACCTAGTACATGCCAAAGGAAAAACAACTGTCTTAAAGGAAAAGCAACCTTGTCTTCTTGGTAACATTAAAATAGTTCCTCATTTTAAAGTAATGTTTTGAATGTTCAAAAGCATTTTCTCTGTGTTATATTTTAAGAGCTCATTTTATCTTCAAAAAAATCTAATGCACTAAGAATTATTATTTTTGACTTACAGATGAAGAAACTGAGACCCACAGAATGTGTGTGTGTGTCCTGCCCCAGTTCTCACAGTGGATTCAATTTCTGCGTGTGACAACCTTCAAGTTACCGTCTATTTTTGTCTAATAATATCTGGTGAGAGAAGCCCTCACCATGGTTTGGAGCAAGCAAACGGGCTCTTTGTAGCCTCCATTTGAGGCTAATACTCTTAGACAACAGGAAAACCACAGAGAGACTGCAGTTTATAGTTTGCAATCCATGACAGCCCAATATTAATATAAGAAACCTGGCATAAGCACCTAAAGAAAAAAATAATTTTTATTCCTCCTGCCACCCCCAAAATTTAACTCAACCACATAAAATACCAGCCCTGTTCCAGTCAAAGCTTGACAAAGTCGAAGTGAATAGCAAACAAATTCCTACGGAAGGGTTACCAAGGCAATGTGCTTTGGAGCTATGTAGGTGACTGAAAACTGTACCCAAGCTGGTGGCTTTAGATGGTTACTGTATTTTTCATGAGGGTAGCATTTAAAATCTATTCTTGATTATTTTTTAAATATTTTATTATTTTTATTTTCTGTGTATGAGTGTCTTAACCTGCATGTAGGTAAGTGCACCCATGTCATGCAATGCCCATGGAGATCAGAAGAGGGTGTGGGATTCTACTGAAACAGGAGTTACAGACAGTTGTTAGCCACCGTGTGGGTGTTGGAAATCGGACCTGGGTCCTCTGCAAGAGTAGCCAGTGCTCTTAACTGCTGAGACATCTGTCCAGCCCCCCATTTTTGATTATTAAGATACAGAATAGAAAAAGGGTTACAAATCTAGATTTTAAACTTTAAACAACATCCTTGGCTTCTCTAACACAATTTGTACTTGCGCCTTTATAAAACTGGACAATGACAGGGCAGGGGCGATACTGTATGTGGAGAATTAAGCATGTGGTCTGTGTATGTCTATGACATGAAGCAGTTAGCACACCCTGAAAATAAAGAGGCCTCACTGAGACTTGAGTGGTAGAGGTGGTAACAGAGTTTAGGAAGTTGTAGAAATGAAAGCTAGAGCATTAAAGCCCACATTGTGTTGGGCACGGATAGAGCTAGAGCCTGAAGGTTCTGCCACTTGCACTTGACTTGCTATGATCTAAGTAAATAGCCCTTCCTCTCCCTCAAAAGCAGTTCTGGCATGACCAAAACCAACGGTATAACAATTGTCTTTCAATGTTTCCTAATGGCGCTGAAATCCACAGCCCATCAGCCAATCCCTTATCAGAGAAAACAGCAAGCAGAGTGAAAGCTGAAATAGTCGTTTACCATATGAGAAAATGATCACACAGAGAGAAACATTCAAATAAAGCATGAATAAGTCCTGTCTCTTTGGGAAATTATGTTTCTACCAACAATAATAGTCTCAGAAAAAAAATTCCAAGTGGATTAAGTAGTGCAGTGTAAAACATAAAACCAAAGAGAATGTATCTAAGCATTTTTTGTTCTTCAGGTGGGCAAAGCCTTTCTAAGCATTGCTTAAAATGGGCATATAAAAAGTTATTAGCAAATTTAACTATATCGAACATTGAAAATTTCTATAAATTAAAATGAATATGAAATAAGTTAAAATAGCCATAAATACATGCGTACATATAAACATATGTTAAGAAATTGTTATTCTACACAAATAGTCAAATATAAATGCAGTTAAGCATAGTTAAAGAAATAAAAACTAATTCAATGCTCTATTGCTTTCCTTATCAGATGAAGAAAATAAAAAATAGTGTAATAGTCTCAATGCATTCATGAGAAAAATCAAATGCAAGTACAATATGTCTTTCTGGGCTCAATGGGGGTAGCTCAGTAGTAGAGTGCTTGCCTAGCATATGTAAGCTTTTAGGTTCAGTCTGCAGTACCACAAATACAAATAAAATTTTAAAAGTAAAAATATATGTTTCTGAAGACTTTTGGATAATAAAGATTTATAGTTCTCTATACAGCCAGGCATGATGGCACACACCTTTATTCTCAGCACTCGGGAGGCAGAGGCAGGCAGATCTCCATGAGTTGGAGGCCAGCCTGCCCTACATAGTGAGTTCCAGGCCAGCTGGGGCTACAGGGAGACCCCGTCTCAAAAAGACCAAAAAAAAAAAAAAAAAAAGAATCTATACTCTGATTTTAAAATTCCATTTTGAGGAATTTATCCTAAGCTAATTCTCAGACATATCTGTAAAAATTTTAACTATGAAATATACATTTCAACATTATTGATGATAGTAAAAGATTTCAAAACAACACAAGTATCCAAGATTATAGGATTGGTTAAATGACCACAGAGATTTTAATACAATGGAGCAGTATAGTCATACAAAATCATAATTTGCTAATTATCATTTACCTGGAAATATTTATCACATACTGTTGTAAATTATCAATTGACTCCAATTTTGCTAAACTAAGATGCTAATACATATGTATTATGACTATGTGCATATTTACATATATAATATGGAAGAAGAAGGGGAAGATACAACTGTAAGTAATAGGATTATAATCTGGCTTTATAATTTCAAAAACGAATATATTTCTATATATGAACTTTGACAAAGAGCAACTAAAAAGTGAAAAGAGGGGCCAGGAAGATGGCTCAGCAGCTAAAGGCATTTGCAGCCAAGATTGTCTGAGCTGTGCAAGATGATAGAACTGACCCCCACAAGAGGTCCTCTGACCTCCACACATGCACTTCAGCACATACACGCATACCCCCCCTAAAAATATATAATTTGAAAATTAAAACAAAAAAGTGAATAGAAGAGGAAAGAGGCCAGCACAAGCACAAAGCAGGTCGCAGTGGAGCCAAGGAGAAGCGAGGAGGAGGAGGGGGGGGGGAGGAGGAGGAGGAGGAATAGAGGGGGAGGGGGAGGAGGGATCTGTAAAATCAGGAGGGAAGATAAAACCTTCAGTTGGCTTTCTCTTAATTAGAGGTCCAGCCAATTCACTTGTGGATCCTCAACACTGTTTGATATGGGGATATTGCTACGAGGTAAGTTTCTTTCAATTTCTAGTCATTTCCATTGGGGGGGTGGGTACAAGGAAAGGGAAGTGGCTGGCTCAGATATGCTTCCCATGAGCCGTTGGGCCCTCAAGGGGCCGGGGACTGGGAGCAGAGGAAGAGTCCTGGTTTTCCTAAGAGACTGGCTGTCAGCAGCCTTTTCTCTCATTTCAATCTCTTCATAGGTCTCCCTCTTCCTGCCCTATTGGAATGCTATCTGCTGAAGGACACATTCGCAGTCCCTGCCCTAAAATGTAAATGACATACCTAGACTATAAATAACAGATACTGATGTGTATAAACGCAATTTGAAGTTTTACCTCAGATCAATTTTTCAAAACCATAGCTAATGGCATAGAAGAAATGTTGGGGATGGAAAACAAGTAACAGGGCGGTTGACAGAACGTGGAGTACGTGCTGAAAAGGCAGTAGGAGCTCAAAAGGCTCCAAGTTCTTCGAGTGTTAGATACAACGTGATCAGTGCCCGCTGTCTGAGGGAAATCACTGCACAACCCTTTTGATGGAAAGCTTGGCGACCGTGGAGTTCCTGCAAGCAGGCTGCCAGCGGCCTTTGTACAGAAACAGCCTGTGTTCTTGCTTGTGTCCCTCACCCGCGGCCAGAACATCTGAGCCCTGCCGCCCTGTCTATGATGTGAATGGGGAGGGGTTTTTTGCTTTGTTTTGTTTTGTTTTCAGTTATAGCTGAGAACCACGATCAGAGTCTGGACTGTCTTTACAGCTGCCATTACATCTCACCCACAACCTGAAATTCTGAGTTAGGTGGCCATCTCCCTAGCCCTGGCCCAAAACCAGTGTGTGTGTGTGGCTGATGACAGAGATGTACCCAGAGTCTCACTAAGATTCTACCTCAGTCATCTTTCAGCCATGCTTCCTTTTGGAGACATGGAAGCCTTCATGATAATACACTAGTTACAATATAAATCTAATTATCCTTATTAGCTATTCTGTTTTTCTTGACAAATTAACATTTGATAGACTTGATAATTCTATTTAGAGACCTTGCTTTGGGAAAAACAACCCTGAACAAATGGCTAAATTCCCTAAGCTTACCTCAGACATAATTATGTGATATATGGTGCAGACTGCTTTGGTATTTTGGTAAATGGGATTAAGGTTTCTAGATTCTCTCTCTCTTTTTCCCTCTCTCCATTCTCTCTCATTAACAAGAATATAGATGAGGGCAAATAGGTTTAATCTAAAGCCCTTTGAAATATAGAATTCTAGGGAAATATCTACCCTGGGTGACCCCAAAGTTCCTTTTGACTTTTCTGAGCAAGCCTCAGCTCTACAGGAAAAAATGTCTTGTGATATAGAAAAGTTGCAATGTTTTCATTATCTCAGACTCCATCTAAGCAGGAATAGAACAGAAAGAATTCTAATGCCACTTCCTGTCTCCCCGGGTTAGCTCTAATACTTCAGCAATGACCACAGAATAGATGTGCAGATTGTTAAAGCACTAGCTAGTGTGGCCCCATAGATCCTGTTTCGATTTGAAACAGCAAATGCCACTAATCCCATTAAGAAAGTTCAGCTTCCCAGGTCACTGAAGGAAAATGTCTCTCAGGAGAGGTTCTGACCTGATAAAAGTAAGGCCCAAGTCTCTCCAGTACAGTGGTTGATGGACCTCTCAATCAGAAAAATGAGAACAGTAGAAGTCTACACACACACACACACACACACATACACACGACTTTGCTGATTGGAAATCTGATTGATCATTGACTTCACCATCTTATGAACAAACTAAATGTATTTCCATATATGTATCTTTACATTTGTGACTTTTCTCTGCCTGGAAACGACTTTGCATTGGAAATCTGATTGATCATTGACTTCACCATCTTATGAACAAACTAAATGTATTTCCATATATGTATCTTTACATTTGTGACTTTTCTCTGCCTGGAATATCTCTATTCTGTATTTTCTGCTAAAACAATGTATGCCCAGGCACATTCCAAAGACTTTGTTCTTTTGTGAAAATTTTTCCAGTGGTTAAGACTGTTTTATTTCTTTTCCTCCACATAACCTCATGCACTGTTGTTTAGCTTATCGTTTGTTGTCTGTATTCACTCATCCATCCAATCAAAACTCATTTATCCAATCAACAACTGTGCTGGGCATCATATCCATCCCTGGGTACACAAGGGTGATCAAAACTGAGACAGAACTATCCTTGTGAACTTTAAATTGTGATATTTCTAAGTGAGGAGAAGTCCTAAGGGACTATGAATGGATCCACATAGGAGCCATTCTTTAACTGTGGGGTCAGTGTGGTAGATGGTAAAGAAAGTTTGTCTAATATCTTTTGGACAGCCCCACTTCCTGATGATAGTTTTCTATACTGTAAAAGCAGCTTTCTTTAGGTAGAAATCTTAACTATAGAGGACAAAACTCTAGTGCATCCTTAGTCTCTCCTCCTAAAGGTGCTTCCCACTTCTGGACTTTACCTCCTCCAGGCTAAGTGCACAGACTGCCTGGGGATGAGATAGCATGCAGGATCTTGTGATTCACATCCCTCATATGTTGAAGCTTCCACACTGTTGCCCCTTTTCATCCAGACCTACATTGAAATACTCAAGTGTGAGGAACGGGATCTGGATCCCTGAATGGTCATCAGTACCCTGGGTTAGGCAACTGACAAGTATTGAGGTCATTGCAAAGCTGACCTTAACAAATAGGAAATGGATATGGGAAGGAACCAGATAAAAGTCTCTTCTTTTTCTCTGTATTAATTCTCAGGTAATTCCAAAATTTCCCATTTCTCTTTTCAGCCATTCAAGTATAACATGCCAGCGGACACCTTTCCTGAGCTAATACAGCAGAAACTGGGCAGAAATGTGTCTCACCATGCTGCTCCCCCTGCACCTTTCCCTCACCCTGGTCTTCATCCTTGGATGTGTGCCTGTCAAGATGATGGCGCTTGAATCCTTGTTTTAAAGTTTTCTCTCTGAATAACCTGGTTTAACAGACTTATATTTCCTAGATTCCTTTGCAATTAGAAATGGAGACACATCTGGCACTAGTCATATGAACCATTAATTTGGCCATAGATAGAAGCCATATGAGTGTGTGGTCACTAGCAGGAGCATCTTTAAATAGGTGCTATCATGGACCCACATCCAATATCCATGAATGATACTGCCAACCAGCAACAGCAGCTGCTGTGGTATCTGTACTGAAGGAGTCTGTGGTGTACTGAGTATGCTACAAGCTGTATCACTAGACTTTGCAATGAAGGAGCTTAGTGCCCACTCATTCTGAAGATTCTGTAATCTCATATTCTACGATAAATATTTCTTTTGAAATTAAATACCGAGGATTCTATTTTCAACAAGGAATCCTGACCAATAGAAGGCTGGCCTACCCAAGACCTATCCTTTCTATTCCATGATAAACATCAAAAAATAATAAAACTGAGATTTGTGCATTCCTAGTCTCTCCTGCTGCTCAAGACACCCCTGTGACTAGTGCTACCTGGGAGGTGGAGGGGGGACATTGTGATCAAGGCTTCACTTCCTGAATAAAAAGAAAAGGACTTACCTTCATCTTTCCATCATTTCCTGTGTCACAAACAAATGATCCACCATCTTCCATGGGAGTCATCTCACAACCATAGGAGACTGGGTCAAAGCCTTAAAGATGCAGAATAGAAAGAAGGAAACTGGGGCATGGGGGACAGGGTGATATGGTGCACTCAGGGGATGCTGCCCAGCTCCTCAGATACCATGCTGCCTTCTGTGTAGCAGGCTGGACTACGGCCCCCAGATTTTGCCATGGGAAGAGTGGGGTGTCACGTCGAAGACTTCTATTAGAAAACAGAAAACCTTCATTTTTGTATTAGCTTTGCAATTAACTTGCCTTTTTGAACTTGAACATCATGTTTTCATCTATACTTGGGATTCAAATATTGCATGCTTCACAGGAATGTAAAATCTAACTGTCAGTATATGTGAATAAGTTTCACAATATCTTAAGTGTCATCTTAATGTCTGGGCTTTTTCTGAAAATTTTTGGATATTGAAATACATTAAAAGTATCAAAACAGCTGGATGTGGTGGTGCACGCCTTTAATCCCAGAACTCAGGAGGCAAAGGCAGGTAGAATCCTGTGAATTTAAGGGAGGCCTTGCCTATGTAATAAATTCAAGGCCAGACAGGGTTACGTAGTCTCACATATATATATTATACCTGCTATCATTGTCTATACTGAGTACCTGCAGGCATAAGAAATCAGTCAAAGAGCTATTTTCCCCTAATTCTTATGAAGCCCTGGTATCCGTCTGTAAAAATATTCCATGTAGTCATTACCATTTCTACCAATGTTGACACCAGAATATAAACCTATTCACAATTCTAAGACTACAAGATCTTTAAAATCTAATCCATTTAAAACATACAAATTAAAATATATGCATGGGAGTAAGGCATAAAAAATTATAAACCTTATGCTATTTTAAAGATTATATATAGTGGTTATGTTACATATGTAATATACAGTTAATGTATGTGAAGAATGAGTCCAGTGCAAGATTACTAATATAAATTTTAAAATGAGCTACAGAACTGAACAGAGAATTCTCAAAAGAAGATATGCAAATGGCTACTAAGCATTTTTAAAGTGCTCAACAACACTTGTCAAGAGGGAAACACAAAACTACTTTGATATTCCATCTTATCCCAGTCAGAGTGGCTGTTATCAAGAAAACAAATGAACCAAATTTGGAGATGATGTGAAGAAAGGGAACCCTTTCCCCTGTTGGTCGGAGTGTAAACTGGTTCAGGCACTGTGGAAAAACAATGTGAAGGTTTCTCAGAAAGGTAAAAATATAATTACCATGTTATCTCACTATAACACCCCTGAGTATACACCTGATGGACTCTCTACCCTATGACAGAAATCCCTGCACATCCATGTTTATTGCTGTTGCATCTACAATAACTAGTGAATGGAATCAGAGTAGATGTCTATCAACTCATGAATGTATATAAAAATGTACATATATATAATTTTTTCAGCACTAAGAAAATGAAATTATTAAATTTATGTGAAAATGTAAAGAGCTGGAAAATGATATACTGGGCCTGATAACTCTTCAAATGTTTATATTTCCATGTTTCAGTTGGAGTGAGTGCCTAAAGAGACCAAGGAGAAAGACAGGAGCCATGGGGTGGGAAAGCTTTAAAGGTGGGACATGAAAGTAAGGGGGAACAGCAGTGTGGAAAGGTACGGAAATGGAAATGGGCAGAGAGTAAGGGAAAGGTGGGAGCTGGAGGACAGTTAACTCACACCTTTAATCCCAGCACTCGGGAGGCAGAAGCAAGCAGATCTCTGTGAGTTCAAGGCCAGCCTGGTCTACATAGTGAGTTCCAGGCCATCTGGGACTACAGGGAGACCCTGTCTCAAAAAGACCCCCCCCCAAAAAAAAGAATATATCAAAAAGCCATATAGAACATATAGAAACCTACTACTTTACAAGCTAACTTTAAAAAATAATTTAAAAATAAATAAAAGAAGTTTTTAAAAATTTATCCTACTACCAGGTATGAGATATTTGCCAATGAGTAGTAGGCTGGTAGGCCCCAGAGGTGCCTCAAATAACACAGGTTATTGCCATTGTTCTTGGTTGCACACCAGAACTAAATGGTAAGACTTTACTTGCTGAAGACAGCATAATTCTTTGGATACATGGCACAGGAAAATCAACCCAGAACCGAGCTAGAAACTCTCTGCCTGCTAGTCATCATTCATAGTGCTAGAAGATGCAATGCAGGTTGCTGTGGAAGAAGCGTCATCAATGGTCTTTCCCAGCTGTGAGCTCTGTGCTACAATACCAACCTGTTAGACAAAATATATCCATTTTGTAGTAGTGGCATGTTGCGGTGGGGGTAACCAGCTACTTTCTAATTGGAGTTGAGGCCCATTCTTCAGAAATTGATACATGCTTCATACTATATATTTGGACAAAAAACTATGGCTAGGGAGGCCATGGGCCCTAGGGAAGAATTACTGTTGCTTTGCTAAATGGACATATAGCCAAGTTGTCTTCTAAATATTCATATTTATACTCATAAACTAGTACTGCTCTTCACCTTGGGCAGAAAAGCTTTATAGAGAAAGCAACAGTGAAAGCAGAGTCTCATAACTGGTCAGGGTACTGAGAATAAGTGACTGCCAAGTACTCAATCCAAACAGGACGCTTATATCACTCCTTCCAAGGCCTGGGGAACATTGTGGAAGAGAGGATGGAAATAATCTAAGAGCCAGAGAATGGGGAGGAATGCAACAAAATATTGTCCTCTGGACGGAACATGGGCATTGTACTCATGAACACACAGCAGCTTTGGATACCTACACAAGACCTGTCAGTAGTCCATCATGAATGGGGTGGAAGCTCACGAGGCTCTACCCCTCCATGAGGAGCTAGTGACAGTTAACTGTTGGCCCAGAAATGAGTGTAATTTTCTTCGGTGCTGTAACCATTGATAAGTTGCCCATTCTCTAGTAAATAACCCCCTATCCATGCTCACACAGTAACTTTCTGGGTCCAAAATAATAAGATAAATAAATAGAAGAAACAAATAAACAAGAAGTGAAGGAGGGAGTCTAGTTGGTTAGAATAAGGTCAGCATGGATATAAGAGAGGGTGACTAGGAGAGAATATGAACACAGGACATTGTGTATATATCTCAAATGTCAAAAATGATGTTAAATTCAAAACACATTAGAAAAAATTTCAGCATAATTCTGCTATTAGTATGCTTGTTTTATAAATATGATGCACTATGTTATTCAACATGTTAAGACTCAGTTTAACTATTCCAACTAAAGCATGTATTTCTCTTTAGCACGTTCCTTTCACTTGTTTGTAAGGTCCACACTACTCCTTCCACGCGCCTTCCACTCATTTGCTTTTCTCTTCTCTCTCTCATTTTTCCAGTTCCTCTCTTTCGCCCTTCTTCTGCTTGTCTCTTTGTTACGTTCTTTCATTTCCTTCTTTTTCTAAATATTCATTAAAACACTAAACACATGGGTTTTCAGTTTAAAAAATTTAAATAACCTCCACAAAAGCAATGAAGAATGTAGTATTTATCTTATAAATAAGATTAAACATCTACAAACACAAAGGGGATCTGGCAATAATAACTTTAGGAAATGCTGTTTGCTGTTTGTTGTAAAATCCAGGAATAGATGACAGTTAAGCACTCTCCAAAATCTCCAGCAATTAACAATTTACTCAAAATCACCTGGCAGTTTGAGTCAAAGATCTCTAATTTCCATGTAGCAGGTTCCAACTTCAAGATTTAACTTCCCATCTGTAAGCACTGGATACATCTCTTAGGTCATCAACTATTGGGAGAGGAGTTCTACTCACTCACATAGGCGGAGGCACAGGCTGCCATCCTCAAACCCAGTCTAGCACTAACTCTGGGAAGCAGGTCACCTGTTTCTTCACCTCAGGTTTCCCAAGTCTGAAGGCTCCAAGCCTGGTTCTCCTACATAAATGCCCGTCCTTAAGCAACTACTCCCGGGTGAAAGATATTGCCCACAGGTTTCTTACGTAAATACAACTAGAATCAGTTTGGGTCAAACACAGTTTTGTTGCTCTCATTAACAAAGGTATTCCAGCAAATCTCCTGAGTTACTACTCCATCCTAGTTCAATCTTTATGTTATGGATTTCTTGCCTTTCAACTTCACATGAGTAATTCATGAGTTGGAAATGAACCCCATATCTTAAGTCTCAGTTTCCCATTATCTACATGTAGGAGAAACAGATCAAATGGAATCTCTCTCCTTCCCCTGCTTCCACAGAAGGAATGAAGCTGGTGGGGAGAAAAAATAGGAAAGTATAAAAATTTTTAACTTGACAACTTTTATTTTTCATACTCTAGAGTTCTCTAGAAATAATTCTTTCATTCCAATAGATTCCGTAAAAGGAAATGTTATTGTCATTAAGAAATGAAAAATCTAGTCATAGAATCAGTCTTGCAAACATGCACCCATAGTTACACTGATTAGCACATCCAAGAACCAGATATCCATTTGGCCTGGCACCAAAAGTCAATGTCTGGAAAAACAATAGTCATTTAAATTCTAATCCACATTTTCTGATACAGTAAAGAATTTCTAAAGACTGTTCATGCCAATTACATTCAGATGCATCAACATTATGATATTATTAAAAGTGAGAGAAAGAAGACAAGTCAAATCCCATTATCATAAACGAGATTTCATGTTTCCATGCTAAACAGTTAGCTCGTTCACTGTGCATAGCTGTCATTTCAATAATAGGCTGAATTCCAGGACACAAAGAATCTTAATGGAAGCAATGATTGCCCATTGAAATATCCGTGTACTGAATCTAAGACATCAGAATTCAGAAGTGTAAAGACTTACAGCTAAATTACAGCAGAATATTTAAATAACCAATGAGTTATACAAAATATAAGTTAGTAGAAAACATGAATGCAAGTGAAATTATACTCTTCACTCGCTATAGTAGAGAGCACTGTAGAAGGATAGTACACTTGTGTACAATACAAATAGCAGTGGCCATGACTTTGCTCAGAGATATAAGTTACTCCTGCAAAGTTCATTCCAGTCTGAGTGAAACTAAAACATTTAATGTCTCAGTAAAACTCTTCCAGCCTGGCCTGAACTTCAAGGCTCATTCTGTCTCAACTGAACCAGTTCTGGTTAAAATTTATAGTATACTTGTATTAAAAGAAAGAATTACTAAGTACCTAGAGAATGTGCATGAGTCTTGGCTCTAATTTCCACTTAACTATGTTGGGGATATGCTAGAAAGTTTTGTTTTAAGATGCCAAAAGCTTGGCTGGAGAGATGGTTCAGCGGTTAAGAACACTGATTGTTCTTGTAGAAGACCCAGGTTCAAATCCCAGCACCCACATGGCAGCTAACAACTGTCTGAAATTCCAGTTCCAGGGGATCCGATGGCTTCTTCTGTCCTCCACAGTCATTGCACGGCATGGGTACACTTACATATATGCAGGCAATACACACACACATAAAATAAAAATAACAAATAAATAAAAAAGATGTCAAAAGCACACAGTGGAGAAAAGACAGTTCCTTCAGTACATAGTGCTGGCAAGATTGAGTCTGAAGACACAGAGCTCAAACTACATCCTTTTCTCTTTCCATACCAAAAATTCAACTCAAAATGGTTCAAAGATCTAAAATCTTAAATTTGAAACTACAAAACCAGTACCAGAAAACAAAGAGGAAACACTTCAAGAGACTGGAATTGGCAACGACAATTTTAGTTAGCACATCAAAGGCACAGGCCACAGAAGTAAGTAAGATGAATGAGGATGCACCAGATGAGAAGCTCCAGCCTGGCAAAGAAAGCAACCAACAGGATTAAGGAAATATTTATAAACAGTACATGTGACAGGGCTGACTGACATCCAGACTAACAAAGGAAATGAGAAGAGGAACACTGAAAAACAATGTAGCCTGGAGAGATGGCTCAGCGGTTAAGAGCACTAGTTGCTCTTCCAGAGGACCTGGGTTCCGTTCCCAGTGCCCACATGACAAATACAAGTATCTGTAACTCCAGGCTCAACAGATCCAATGCTCTCCTCTGGCTCCCATGGGCATTACATACACATGTTGCACTTATATACATATAGGCAAAACACTCATACATGTAAAAATTAATAATAATTTAAAAAACAATGTTTAACTTGAAAATACAGATAATCAACTTAGTGTACACAATAAATCAACATGATGCAGAAAGTAAGTTCTACTAGGGTCCAACTTCCAGTGTAAACTGCCCATAGATCAACTATGATTTTGGTTGGCATGACACCATTGTAAATTTTTTTTGTCTCTGGTTCTCCTTATGCAATTAACAGTATTATTTTACTAAACTATGTTATAGAGACATTTAATTATCAAAGTCAGCATGTTTTCTATATCATTTTTCCATAAATACATTTCAGAACACCTTTTTAACTTTTTTATTTATTATTGTGTATGTGCATGTATGATAGAGGGGGCACTGTGCCACAGTGAGTGCATGGAGGTCAGAGGACAAATTTATATAGAGTTGGTTCTCTCCTTTCACCTTGAGTGAGATCTGGATCCAACTTTGGTCATCGGATTTGGGAACCAAGTGCTTCTACCTACTGAACCATCTCACTGGCCCAATTTCTTGCTAACTTATCAGAACCACACACATAGACTCAGTTTCTTTTACTGAATTGAATTCCACACACTACGTTAAAGGACATTGTAAAGACAAGCTGTGCAAGTGTTACCAAGTACACTCCTAATAGCAGGAAATCAGATCCTGCTTACTTTACATGCATACTGTAGCTTTCTAGTATACTAATACCATATACTGGGTTTTTTAAAAAAGATACAGAGGGAAAACTTCTCTCAGAAGTCAATGCAAAGGAAGCTCTGCTCCCTAAAAAAAAGGTTTCCTTTCATGTTACAGTCACTATGAATACAAATACAGGTCATTTTTATCCCTTTGCTTTTCAGAAAGGAATGTAAAGAAGTCTAAATATTTTACCTTCTTGTATCATGTTAGTGGAGCTCAAATGATATCCTCCTGAACTCTATAAAGAGCTCCACTCTAGACCACTAACTGCTGAAACATCCTTACTAAACACAGGACTCTCTTTCCCTGATTCTTCAAGCTTGGCCAGTAGCCACAGGCCCTGATAGAGTAACTCATCTGACCTGTATCTCCTCACAAATCATCTATTGTCAGATGCTATGGGAATTACAGCATCAGAAAATGTATTGGGAAAATGAATTTGAGACTTTTTGAAAGAGAAATAAAAGGAGAGAGTGTGTGCACTCATGCATGTATATTGTATACATGTGTGGGGTACATGTATGGTGACTAAAGGTCAACATAGGGTGTCTTCCTCAATAACATTTGGCCTTGATTTTTTTTCAGAGAGGGTCTTTCAGTGAGTCTGGTGCTCACCCTTTCAGCTGGGCAGGTTGGCTCAGAATCTTTGCTTCCCTGGCATTTGGGGCTATAGATGTGAGCCACGTGCCTGGCTTTTACATGGGGGAGACTGAGGTCCTCATGCTTGTCCAGCAAATTACCCACTGAGCCATCTCTCCAGCTGCCAATTTGAGACTTCTAATGCTAACATGTAATCCCTTTTTTTAAGACTTCAATAATCTTTCTTTGGTCATTTATGCATTAATTTTGAGAAATTCTTTTGATTAAGACTCTCCATTGCTCAGTTTTATTAGCCAAGGAACCTATTAGGATTACTGTTTAAGTTGATAATCCAGTGATACTTACAAGAAAGTGATCATTGGAAGAGGGGGAACTGTAAATTGGACTCTACAACCTCAGTCTTCAAATGAGCCCTTCAGAGGATCAGACCCCTATGAGGAATGCTGACTAGGAGGAATGAAGATGGGGCTTGGTATATAGAGAATGGCTATCCAAGTTGTCTTCCAGCCCAGCCCCTCAAAGACAATTTCCTCATAAGGGGTAGGGAAATGACTTCTGTTACAAATGTGAATCTTACCTAAGCATGTAACCAAAGTTAATCTTATGTTTTGAGATTGGTTAACACAATCTCAAATTGTTTATAATGTAAACAATCTTACTAGGTCTTGGGCTCCTCTTATAAACTAAACATAGAACTTTAATTCCCCATTACCTTTTCCTGACCCTGACCCAGAATAATGTATGAGTGTGTATGTTCTGAAAATATCAATGCTGAGCTCAGTGAATATCAAGTATCATTGAAAACAAGGAATTAGCTTTTGTTTATATTGCAAACAACAGGTACATCTGTTTGTAGTTGTGTGTGCTGTTCTGGGTCAGTAGGGGGTCAGAAAGAGAAAATCTTCCCTGATAAGGCAGGTTCCTCATTCCTCCCCCATATCATGCTGGATGAACTGTTTCAATAAATACAGTGCAAGCCCTTTGCTCAGTTCTAGGAGAAATGAGAAGGAACAATTTCTTAGAATAGATTGGGCTCACTCTTGATTCTAACTGATGCCACAGGGTCAGGATGTCTTTGTTCAGGCACTACCACAATGTGGCATTTCTCTACCACATTGTGTTGTCCTGCATGAGAAAGAGACTCTCTACTCTGAACACACATATTGGCAATGGGTGTGGTATTCCTAGGTGGTCTCCCATCCAAGTATTCCCAGCCTGCCTCCCATAGGAGCACTAACCAGACCCAACCATGCCTATCTTCTCAGATCAGACAAGATCACGCAAATACAAGGTGTGTGCTTAAAGTAGGAAGCTGTGTTTAAAATGAATTCAGGGGCTGTAGAGGTGCTCCATAGTTAAGAGTATGCACTGCTCTTACAGAGGAGCAGAGTTAGGCTCCCAGCACCAAACTCCAGCTCCATGGGGTCTGACACCCTCTTCTGACCACCATGAACATTACACTCACAGGTATAACCTCACACTCAATTTAAAATTTAAATACACTCAATTTAAATACACATAATTTTAAAAATAAAATCTTTTAGATTAATCTCAAGGCACACTCTGTCACTAAAATAATAGTAGAAAAGCAAGAAAATGGATCATTCTGGGTTTTGACTAACAAATAAGATCAATACATGACACAATGATATTTGTCACAAATCTCTTCATGACCACAGTTGGAGCAGAGCCAAAAAGATGATATAGGAAAGATGACCTAAATGCCAAGGGCTAAGACTAGGGGTGATGAAAAATTCTTAGGAACAAAATATGAGTAGATGCTGGAAAACAAAAACAGAATTTCTTAGAGAAGAAGGTGGAGTCTGAAGTCAAAAAGAGGAATCCACCATCCCAGCATGACTGCTCATCATCCATCCATGCAGCCCAAGGCAGTGGGCAGAACCTGCCAAGTTAAGGACTTCTACTTTGAAAGAGTGAGAATCACGCAAATATTAGACTTCATGGTAAGACAATGGCTCCAGAAGGGACAGCTGCTTACTTATGTCTAAAGGTAACAGCACTGATGGCTGAGTGGACTCGAAGCTAATGACAGGCCAGGCTTACTGAGACACTCCTCTAAGCAAAATCAATGAGGGCAATGGTAACAGATTTGAAAAGCATTGGATTTGATAGAAGCAAAAACACATGCTCTTGACTGAAGTTGAAGGGCATCACAAGATACTCATTCAACATCTATGACTCAACAAGAGCATTCCATGTATTAGGGACTTTGCTTGGTGCCAAAAAAACAAAATGGCAAATAAAAACAGGCATGGCTTCATTGTGCTCTTGGAAAACAGCAGGGAGGAGAGAATGACTTGTTATTTAATAGTTACTAAAATGACATATTGCTTGAGGCAATGCTAAGATCTATGAAGGAAAAGTTCATTTTGAAAGTAAACCCAACAGGATACCTAGGAGGGCATCACACATTTTGAGCTATATAGGATGCATGAGAGTTAAGTACAGAAAGGGACATCTGAGAATATTTCTGGTGGAGAAAGTATAGGATGGGGACAGGAGCTTGCCAAGGGTCTTTAAAGACTTCTGTGGGTTTCATCACAAATGGTGGTGCTAGGGGAGAGAAGACACAGACAGAAAAGCAAATCTAAGGGCAGCGGTGGCAGAAAGAGAGAAGTGTGTTGTATTTCAGACAGTTCCAAGTTTAGGATGTCTATAAGATACTGCTCTAGCCTTCCGTCCAGAGCAGGCAGGTAGCTAGAGCTGGAAAGTGAAATGCATTTATCAGTGTCCATGTGATATGCTTTATTTGTGGCTAGTGAAATCACCATGTAGATATAAAAACAATAGCAACAACAACAAAGATAAAGAATGGGGCCCCAGAGAGAAAGCGATGATTAAGAAACAAATCTAGTTAAAATACAGATTACCTGAGACTGAAAAGTGGTCAAAAAACCTAGAAAACTAACAAAGGGAGCTAACACCATAGCAATTAGAGACAGCAATTTCCATCCAGAAGATGGTTCTGTGGATCAGAAGATGGTCAAGAATGATAAGCAATAAGAGCCCTTGCTTGCTCAAGTCTCAGGTCACAGGCAATGTTAGCAGATGAGGTTCCATTCAGGAGATATCAGAAAAGCTACTAAGCAATGAAACAAAAGTAAATTCCACAACCACTAAGAACCAAAGAAAAGCATTTCTATAGCTCTTGGTCATCCTTAAACTTCTTATAATGTCTTTTACCTTCCTGAGTTTGCAAAGCCAAATTCTATGGTGAGATGCTGAATGTACGACGGCTGACAAGTTTTTAACTAGCCTCGTCATTTTTGTAAAAGTGTAAATCTGGTATAACATGAAAGAGCAATATTTTCATTTTTGTGATTTCCTTGTAGAATCAGATTTGGTTTTCAGAAAGGCCAAAGTTACATTTGTGGGGAAGATATCATCTTAGGTACACAGCAGATTCCAAGAGAGGAGTCAAGTAGTGTGGGTGGTTAGGCAAATATTCCTCCCTTGGTTCCGGTACTTTCCACTGGACTTTCGCCTTCTCAGTCTGAACTTGCCTATTGGGGAAGCAGAAAATGTGGTAGTAACATGTGTCAGCAAGTGTATGCTTATTTCAAAACAGTACAAAAGAATGAGGCATGCAGGGCACGATGACTCTACATCTAAAAAACCAAATGGCCCTCGCAGACTGAAGGGCAAACATGAATTTTACAGTAAGGCTTTCAGCTTTTAAACATCTTTATGAAGCATAGTTGAGCTGAAAAGAATGTTCATATTTAATGTGTACAATTAAATGCAATGTTCTTGTTACAACAGTCACCTAGATAGACATGTCTGTCTCATACCTGCTAAAGCCACCTTTGTTTTGTTTCCACTGTTTTGTGGTAAGAACACAAAAGGAGATCTGTGCTGTTAAATTGTGAAGTGTACAACACCACATGGTTATAGCTTTAGGCTTGTGCTGAATAGCAGAAGGCATTTTTCAGGGTGGTCAATTCCTGAGTGGGTGGATGTGGGCGTCCTCCAAGAGAGGGCCCCCTTCTACAACTTAGGGGCAAGGAAGGGACCCTGCTGCAGGGGGTGATTCTCCAGGGGTGGGAAAGGAGATCCTTGAGCAAGGTCCCACATTTGGGGCCTACTCTGACCTTGGGGAGACCCTCGCACTGCCCCCTTACCAAAGCCACTGGAGTAGGCAGAGAGTGCAAACTGCTGAGTCAGGGATGCAAAATCGCCTCTTTGACCCCACAGCCCACTGCCCCAACCAGCCCCCATTGCCCCTCCTCCTGCAGGCTGGGCACACACACACCAAAATGCAGAGGGACAGACAGGCAGCGACCCGATGACAACTTTTATTCCTCTAGCATAGCTGAAACTTTATATCTGTTGAACAGCAGCTGGCCTGCTCCTTCTGGCAATAACTACTGCAGTCTCTGATCCCATGAGTTCGCTTGTGAAAGGTTTATTTCACCTAGCACAATATTTGCCAGGTTCACCTACCCTGTCACAAGTGAAAACACATACTATTTTAGTGTGTGTATATGTCACATCCTCTCTATCCATTCGTTTGTAGGTGGACCTGAGTTTCCATTTCTTGACTATTGTGAAGAATTCTATAATGGACATGGGAAGGCAGGGTTCTCTCAGAGCTCCTCATTCAGTTCTTTTGTACACACACCCAAAAGTAAGAAATGAAACCACACTGCTATTGATGGATTTTTTAAGAATGTTTTTATGCTTTAAAGCTATACATACTTCTTAACTCATGTTCCAGGAGCAAGTTTCCTCCTCATTACACTCAAGTATGAGGGAAGCAAGCACACACGCACACACATACACACGTGTGCACACACATGCACTCACTACACACAGACACATGCATGTGCAAGTGCATGCAAACATGTATATGGACATGAATGCACTCACCCACACATATATGCATGTGCTTATACATATGTATGCATCCATACATATACATGCCTACACATACATGCATGCACATTTACATATACACAGACGCCACAAGAAAACAGGCCATACACAACTCTCCAAGCTAATGATGAAGAAACAGAGCACGTAATTTATCTCCAGATTAATTACTTATATATTACTTGCTTCTGGAAAACTTCACACTCCAAAGATTTAATGCTTAATTTTCCAGAGTTTGAGAGTGGAAATATATGGCTGAGATATTTGTAAAAGTTGCACTGAACTGATTTTATTTTAAGCTGCACCTTTGCTCCATTTTGACTTCTTAGATTTTATTTCATTCCCATAAATCTCGTATAAACTCTTAGTAAACAAGTTTCTATGCCTGCTTAGCTGAGCCTTTAGAAGTGTTATGCAGATACTAATAAAAACAGCTACCAGGGCTGGAAAGATGGCTCAGTGGTTAAGAACACTGGTTGTTCTTGCAGAAGACCCAGGTTCAAATCCCGGCACCCACATAGTGGCTAACAACTGTCTGTAACTCCAGTTCCAGGGGATCCGATGGCCTCTCTGTCCTCCATGGGCTTTACACAACGTGGGTGCACTTACCTACATGCAGCCAATATACTCACACACATAAAATAAAAATAATAAATAAAATATTTAAAATAAATAGTTACCATTTCTCTTCTGCCCTGTAGTGCATAAAACATGCAGCAGGTGTTTATAGATATCACATTTTTGTTTTGTTTTGTTTTTTAATTTGTGTCTATATGTAGCTGTGTCTGTGTGTGGGTGTGTGCATGCTTGTGTAAGTGTACATGGAAGCCAGAGAGGGCATCACTGGAGCTGGTGTTACAGGAGGTTGTGAGACCCCTGACATGGGTGCTGGGAACAGAAAGCAGGCCCTCTGGAAGAGCAGCAATCATGCTTTATCACTGAATCATCTCCCCAGGTCGCTATCACATTTTAAAGACAAGAAAACTGAGACTGGAGAACTAAGGCAGCCAGCTCAAGGCAGAGCAGCAATTGTAAGAGCAGCAATGGAAACCTGGCATTGAAGTGGACCTGAGACTCTGCCCTTGGACACTGTGACCTCTGTTTTGCCAGCAGCTGAATGGAAAATGAGTTGGAAGCATGGTTACAATGCATCACAAAATGAGAGGAAAAAACAACTTATTAGCGTAGAAAGAAAAAAGAACTGTTAAAATATATGAAGCCAACGCTTCTTATGTGGTTTGGACATTTGTTGTTGCAGCTGAAAATGATTAAATTTAGAAATCCCAATCAAGTGTTCACAAAATGACTTCTACTCTGGAATGGGTCTCCACACTATAACCATTTTTAGAGCTATCTTAAGCAATATACTTAGCTTGACCATCCTTTCACTGGAACAGTTTCCCTTGGGTCTTTTTACTCTTCTCATCTTTAAAACTCCCCTGTTGCTTCTGTTTTCTGTAGGGTCTCCAACTCTCCATAGGCTCCACACAGTCACTGTTAAACCACTGAAGTCCTACTAAAGTTCACTAATTCCAACTACATTACCTGGCCATCCGCTGTGGGTGGGGGACTACCAGGTGCTTTCTAACTCACTCCCCACTCAGAAGCCCCATTGTATTTCCAAATTTATTAACCAGTCACCGCACCTTGTTCTTATGGGGGAAACCTGTTTGTAGATGCCTTTTAGAGATCTCAACCTTGCTCGCTTTTGGCTCATTTGTATGTAAATTGCTACAACAGCAGAGGGTGCTTTGTTTTGAGAAAAAGCCTAGGCTACCCTTGGCTTGAAACTGACAGCTGCAAATATTGTCTGCAGCCACATAAAAACAAACACCCAAGGAGCACAATGTGAACAGGTGGCGATCCACCCCTTCCCAGCGATAGACATCACTGGAGCTAACATTATCACTGCAGGGCAGAAGCTGGTGCTTCACTAACCAAAAAAATAGCACAGGCCTGAGACTTAGGATCAAAGCAAGCTGCAGTTCCCTGGAGGAATCAGGATATGATTTAATACATATGCTTTTAGAGAGGACACCCTCAGATCATGTATATATAACCCCAGACACTGCTGCGGAGCACCCTAATCTGGGCTACACCCTCTGAGCACCAAAAGCATGCAGAGAAATAAGCCAGGCATTGCCTTCTCCCTTGTTTATGGTTTAAAGGTTGGAAACCTTGAAATGCCTCACATTTTTTCCAAATCAAGATATTTAGATCTCAAACGCTTTCATCTAACTCTAATATTTGGAATGTCTGAGTGCTACTTCCAGACTGAAGAGTTGTTTTTCAATTAATACCCTGGACTGAGGAATTTTCTGGCATCTGTCACTAAGGGACTAAACTGAAAGGAGATAAAATAAACTTAAAAAAAAAAAAGCATATTTTAATTAACTTCCGGTGAGATTTAAAAGCCAGCCTAAACCACAAAATACCAGTTTCTGAAACACAACGCTCTTTCACTTTTGCCAGACAGGGGGACTCCACTACACTTCTTTTTCATGTATTGCTTCTTTACAGAAGTGATAGGTTCATAAACAAGGAAGTACTCTGAAAAAACAATTTTCAGAAGACATAGGGTGGTATCAGCAGCTCTAAATTGTTTTGAATTAACTGGTTAAAATGAAAACATAAACATACCTCACTAGCAATGGTCTTAAAAATCTAGATAGGTCAAGGCCATTTTAAGGCTGCACTGTTTCTCTAAATAGTATAACAAAACTCAAGGTTAGAGAGATAGCTCAACAGTTAAGCACACTTAACTGCTCTTCCAGAAATCCAGGCTTGGTTCCCAGCACAGATAGAGAGACTAACAGCTATTGTAACTGCAATTCCAGGGAATCTGGTGCACTATTCTGGCCTCTGTGGGCATTGCACACATGTGCTACACTTACATCATACAAGCAAAACACTCATGCACATAAAATAAAAAATAAAATAATATAACAAAATGCATTGGATGTTTCAACAAGCGATACTTGCTACCTCCCAAGGTGTATATAAATTGCCTGTACTACTTCTGTCTCAGTTTGCCTCACCCCTACCTATATCCTCACATACTATATTAACTATAAGCAATAACAGGGCCTGGAGAGCTGGCTCAGCAGTTAAGAACACCTACTACAGCTCTTACAAACTGAGACAAAAGTTCAATTTCCAGAATCCATGTAGGGCAGTTCACAACGACTTGTAACTTCAGCTCTGGGGAATCCAACAGTCTTCTGGCAACCTCATTCATCTGCACATAACCACACATAGACACCACACACACACACACACACACACACACACACACACACTCACACACAGACATATAATTAAAAACTAAAATTCTTAAAACAACAACAAAAAACTTACAAGTGACATGCCTGGTATTTGGAGAAAGTCTGCCATCATGTTATCATCAGGTTATATTAATTTATCCTTATTTTTTCCTATTATCAATATGTTCTTTAGACTTTGTTTAACTATCTCAAACTTTTTTCCACATTATAAAAGAGGAAATTTTATGTTGGAAATTCTTTGCATGTGCTGAAATCTTGCCCAGAAAAGAAGCATTATTCCTTCACCCATAAAAGTAGCCCAATGAGATAAGAACTATTCACAGGATGTTAATTTAATACTTGTATTTAGCAGAGTTGCCAAAAATGAGATTTGCAGTTTTATACCAAGAAAACTGACTCAGTTTGGCCATGTACTATTTCTTAAATCTGCCTTGAATTGTGACCTCAGTCAAATATGTGTTCCATTTTTTCAATGATGATGTCATAGTGTTTGCTAATTTGCTATCTGAAGAATTAGCAATGGCTATTACATTTTATTTGCTATTGTAGAGTTTACTTAATCTAATTGCTATGTTACTCTACTTTTTATTACTTTAACAAAATACCTGAGGCAGGCTAACATAATATAGAAAAGAGGTTTATTTAGCTCTCAGTTACAGAGATTCTAAAGCATCTACTTGGTTCAGGTGTCAGGATCAATTTGGTTCATCCCGGTAAAGACTTCATGACAAAGAGGAGGAGGACATGTGAGAGAGAGAGAGATCACTTCACCAACTGCAGAGAGAGAGCAATTCTGGGGTCAGGTTCACCTTTATAAGAGTTGGCTCTCATGGTCACAAGAGCTCAGCAATGGGTCATAAGAGCTAAAGGTTCAGCATTCCCTCCACCCAACCACATGAAGGACCAGGCCCCTGAGGGACAAATCACAGCCTAGTCATGGCAACTGTGATATATGAGGGAGAGTTCAGCAACTTTTGAAAGAGTATGTTGAAAAACATGGTAACATGTAGCCTGCATTCATGTCAAGGACTAGTAATATGTAACATGTGAGTTTAATCATGTGGTGGTTCACCTATATAATGGTCTGTGACTCTTTAAGTCTTTACCTTTAAGGACTCATCCTGGAGGCATCTAACAAACACTAATTTCCTACTCATCCTTATGGACATGTTAGTGAGGGAAGGAATCAGATTCTTTCCCTAGAGCAGTACCCATGTCAGACTCACAGTACATGGTCATCTATATGTTGTACATGCTTTGGAAAGCAGCATAAACTCTTAATTTGGAAGAATGAAGATTCTCTTCCTAAATGACTATTAATATCAATGATTGCCTCCACTCTTTTTTCTCTCCTTTGATCATCATGCTTGAATTGATATAAAGTGGCCAGATTACATCATCCTTCCAGACTGGCCCCCTGTGCAACCTTAGATTGATTCTGCTCCTTCATCTACATTTGGGAGTATTTGAACACCTGGACTCAAAGAACAAACAAAAAATCAAAAATGAAAAGAGTTCAGAAACTCCCTTCAGTTCTTAATTTAAAACATTGACACATTTGTAGAAATCAGATGAAAACACCAAAGTACATCAGGTTTAGAACAATCAGAGAACTGGGACAAACGGATGCCTGTCTAAACATTTCTGGGTTTTGTTTCTGGTGATCAGGACTTTCTCTGCCCCATTAATGCCTCATTCTACAGTAAGGTTAACTATTTCCTCAGGGGCAAGAGAAGGTGAGGTGTTCAGAGGATCCTAAACTGGAATATTCTCAAAGCTTTTCTATGACACAAACAAAATATTCAACAATTTGAGGGGTGGATTATTCCTTTCTTCTGGAAAAATGTGCCAATGGACTTTTTCATTGTACACAACTCCTCTTCACAAGTGGCAATAGTTGAGAGTTCTACTTCAGGACACTAAAATTGCTAGAAGATGAAGTTACTAATGGTGATGTTAGAGGCAGAACTACACCTGTGCAGACCAGGTTATATTTGAAGGAAACATGGCTAACCAAGAAAGGAAAAAACAATGAGCAGATGGCAGGGGTTCTGTCCAGCCTGTTGCATGGACTCTAAGAGGGAGTTGGTAGGATTCAGAAGGGGCCATTACCAATTGCATTGGATTTGTGAGCATGAGTAGACCCATCATCGGCCTGAAGCACAAGGAGATGATGAAATTTTTTATCTATTTCATATCTGGCCACTTTTTCAAAGTCTCATAACTCTTCAGGTAAATATTTAGTGTGCATCATAGTATCTTTTTAATATTTTATTTATTATTTTTATTTTTATATGTATGAGCACATCGCCTGCATGTATGTGAGTGCACCCATTCTGTGCAATGCCATCAAGGTCAGAAGAGGGCTTCGGATTCCCCTGGAACTGGAGTTAAGGACAGTTCGTAGCTGCCATGTGGGTGCTGGGAATCAAACCCAGGTCCTCTGCAAGAGCACTCAGTGCTCTTAACTGCTGAGCCATCTCTCCAGCCCTGCGATCATAGTAGCTTATCTGAGGAGAACACCACCTGGTTCTTGTGCAAACCAATCCTTCCTGTTTTATTTCCTCCCTTGCTTTTTCAGCAGCAAAGTAAGCCTTATACTTATTTGAATGATGAAATGAATACTGAGCTTTTGGAGGAGTTTTAAGAAATATGGGGAACTGAAGAATGATTGCAGTAACATAAGTGTAATAAAATGATGAGTAAAACAGGATGATGCTCCTAAAATAGAACAAGAGTAATAGTTAAAGAATATTTCATACTTTAAAAAATTATCATATGAAGAAGACTAGTAGGCAACAAAGTTACTCTGCACTTTACCATGAACGCATTGGAATAGTGAGCACTGATCAAGTGTACCACATTATTAAAGAAACAGAACATACTGCAATGTAAGACACTGAGAAGAGGGTTTTAACAAGTAAATCATTCTGAATTCCTAATTTACGAATAGTGCAGAGTACACAGATGAAGAGAGAGTAGTAGCACTTTTAAATACACTACCAGGTCTCTCCAGTCACACACACAGTCTTGCTAATGTCATTTCTCATAACAGTGATACCTGCATAAAGCTTTCACAGTGTGAATTAATTACAAATATGCGGTAGAACTGATTCCAGAGCAATGTCAGGAGGTTATTGACACTAAAAACTCCTGAAAGTGGTTAATACTTTGGTCAATATGGTCTGTGCAATGATGGGTTTGGAACAATTCGTTGGCATCTGGTGGGTGCCTCAATGGGTACACAGCTGAAGAAAATGACTGCTTCTCCTCCAGAACCCATCAAGAACCAATAGTTTGGTAGGGAGGGATAGGGACCGATGAGACCCTCACCAACCTGTGATTAACTGTTGATAGACCCAGCCTTGTGCAGACACATTGCAGGCAGCCACGGGTGTCGTGAAGTCATGACTATGTCGGCTGTGCCATGAAAGGAAGACAGTATTTCACAGCCTCTTCCCCATCATCCAGCTCATACATTCTTCCTACCCACCTTCTTCCAAGATGATCCCTGAGCCTTACATAGGGTGATATAAATGTCCTGTTTAGGGCTGAGAATTCAACTGTCACTTATTCTCAGCACCTTGAACAGTTGTGCATCTGTGCAATCACTGTTCACTACGAAAGACAGTCTTCTCTAAGTCTGCGACTAGCATTTGTCTATGGGTGCTAATTCCATTATGTTAATCCCAATCTACTTCTGACTCTGTACACACACGGCCCACCCTTTCACGTTCATTTATCACTCCCAGTTCCATCTTTATACATAGGTGGAATCCAATTTAAATGTCAAAGCAATGTTTTGACTTTGCCTTGAAACAGAAGAATTAATAGGCAGAGGAGAAGAAATTGGAGGTACAGATGGCAAGTTTCCAGAGACAGGAAACTGCACTTTTCCCTTTCAATGCAATAAGTAAGTGCACCAAAAGATCATGCAGTGCACAGCACCTTCATTCCACCGCTGGCTAGGCACCCACTGGAAGCCAGCAATCAAGGTATGCAAAACTCAGGAAGTCATATTGCTGATATTACTGATGATACTGGTGTGCCTGCCCCATTTCTACCAATAAATCAAGTTCCCTGTTCCCTCTTCCACCCACAAGTTCCCAACACACAAATCTTTCTCATCCTTAGCTTAGCTTGTCTCACCTGTTTGAAAAAGGAGTCACAGTGCCTCTAATTGCTTACAAAGACAGACCACAAGGGAAATTGCAATTCATTTTTCAAACCGACCGCTTGTTCCCCTAGTCTGGTGAATACACACACACACACACACACACACACACACACACACACACACAAAGAATAAAATTGGTGTTGGAAATTTACAGCCTCACACATTCTAGACATGTGATCCACTGGCCTATACTCTTATAGCCCAACGGGATATTTTAAAGAAAGCAAAAGAAAATTTTAGGAAAATTATTTAACAAAAAATTAGCTAAAACACAAGAAAATTTGTAAAACTGTATCACTATCATCTTAATTCAGGAAATGATGTTTCTGAGAAGTCTTTTTCAGATCACTTTTGGGATGACTGGCTGCACTGGTATTTATAAGGTCTGTGAGCTACCAAAAAACCTGTTCTTTTATGTCACTAGTGGATGTTGCATTAATGTCCTTTTTATGCTTTCAAGAACTATATCACTGAATATTCTTTATCCTTCATCTCTACATTTGAATGTCTAAGTTAGAATTTAAGCAAACACAACAACGAAAAAAAAAAAACCAGACATGGTTTCTACCTAAAAATGCTCACAAGGAATTTAGGTTAATTACAACTCCAGTTATATTCCAGAAAAGTCTTTGTGGAATTTCATTCTGACATTTCTGTACATGCATAATTGTACTTTGATCATGTTCATCCCCTCTCTTATATTTTCTTATCTTCCCTCTCCCCCTGCCACTGTCTCTAAAGCCCCTTTTGCTTCCTCCTTTCTTCCTAGATTCCACTAAGTGTTCTCTATCAGTCCTATTACAAAGAATGAAGTTATCCAAAAATTGAGTAACTACTACATACACAAAAGTTTAGTAAATACTTTAGTAAAGTAAAACTGTCTTTTAAAGATGCAATTTAAGTTCTCTTACGCTAATATTGTAAGTATATTTTCTTAGTTGCATCTCCTTACCTTCTGTTCTTAAATTCCATTGTCTTTTTCTAACTATCCTATTTTCAAATGGTCCAGAGATCATTAAAACAGTGAAGTAGGAAAGAGACAGAGGGTCTGGACTGTGTTGATGGAAGGAAGCCACTTTTATGCACTCTTTTAGGCTCTCAGAAATGAATGTCTGTTGCCAATGATTTTATCCCAGACGCAGTCTGATTTTGACAAGGCTGGCACCAGGCGTGAGCCTCCGCTATGCCTCTCTGCTCTGCCCATTCACTCAGACATCTGCAAAAACTGAGTTATGAATAAACTTTTATTGGTCAGTTTTTGAGAAGTATTTTCCCCTCTTTTAGTTTCAGGACCCAGGTCTTGAGTAACTTTTCTGAGACTGTGCTGCTGGTGTACCTGTTGATCTGACTGGCACTGTAGAGACCGCAAGAGTGGTCCCAGTGTCCATTCTCCCCAATCCCACCCTGCAGGTGACTTTTATATACCAATTCACTCAAAGTGGAGAGAAGAATCTCCCACGCATTTCAGTATCTGTTTAACAAACAAACGTATTGATAGCTTTGTGTTATTTCTGATATAAAATTTAAGAACAATTCTCTGTTCAACTAATCCTGAACTTAGCACATCTAACATAAATAAAATCCTCTAGCTCCCACTATAGGAGGGTTTGGCTTACAAGTGAAAGGAAAGGAAAATACACTCACATGCAAGCTCAATTCCTGGTAGAGAATAAAAGTTTGTAAGAGTTCTGTTCTCCCAAAAGACCACTGAGTAAACTAGTCACATTTGAGCAGCTTCCTAGTAGAATTAGTAACAGAAGAGCACATCTTTTGTACTTTGTAGTAAAGACAATAGCTAATTTTTTTCAACAGCATCTTTATTTATTACATTGTCTATTTTCCTATTTGCTATATATTTAGATGCTATTAACATTACCCAAAAGCTCTAATTGATGAATTTTGATACACAGCTTGGGTTTAATTCCCATATATCATTGCATTCATTCACCCAATAAACATTATCAAGTTA
>NW_008329134.1:3831187-3842818 GCF_000622305.1 Nannospalax galili
TATATACAATATATGCATGCACATACACAAATACATGGAATATAGTTTCTTTTTCAATTTTTACCTTGAAATAGAGAAGTAAAGACCTGTATACACAGGTTTTCAGGTAAGTTACAAGTAACAGAAGAAACATCAGGGCGAAAGTAGTAGTAATTAATTATCGATTTTTTGAGAGAGGGTCTCCCTGTAGCCCTAGCTGGCCCAGAACTCACTATGTAGACCAGGCAGGCCTTGATCTCTCTGCCTGCCTCTGCCTCCCAAGTGCTAAGACTAAAGGCATGTACCACCATGCCTGGCCCAGTATATGAACATGATGCATTCTAGGAAGTCAGGAAGAATACATTTTTACATGTGGGAGAAGTAGAAGAGGAAGGGAAAAGAAGATCGTGGTCACTGTTGCTATGTAGTTAAAAAGGGAAGTCAAACAATGTCACTTCCTTAAGAATGAAACAGCTGGCTAAGAGAATAAGAGACTGCAGGATAGGACTCCTATATTAAACTTCACCCACTCACAGCTCAGGGACCATTGCGGAGGAAGGGGTGAAAAGACTGTAAGAGCCAGGGTTGGTTCATAAACATAGGGAAACAGGCTTTCAGGCCACTGGAAGCTTGCTCATGTGAACTTGCAGCAATGGTAGCATCATACACATGACTTATTCAGACTCATTCAGACAGTGCCCAAAATGGAGTCAGGGAAATGGGTGGTGGGCTCTGGCCTAAACCTGGGAACTGCTGGCAACTGATTACTGCTGGGTAGTAAGACCTTACTTGTAATCTCTAGATAGGCTGACTAGATGCCAGTGGATGAACTTGCATCAAAGGACATCTGGATACAAATGATTGACTAGATAAGACAACATATATGACAAAATGCATGCCATCTGGTGGGGGAGGCATGGCATAGGTGGGGGAGGGGACCTAAATTTGATTAAGAGCTATTGTATGAAATGCACAAAAACTCAATAAAAAAAATTAAAGAAAAAAATGAAAATACAAGAGAAAATCATGACTTTTAAATGAAATGATTTTTAGACACCAAAATCACAATCCACAGAGAAAATTATAATTAAGTTGAACTTTATCAAAATTAAGAGTTTGGCTCTCTGGTACATGAGAGTAGGGAATAGAAAAAAGTAAACAATATATCTGAAGGACTTTTATTTGGAATATATTAAGAATTTTCAAAATTCAGCACTATGAATACAAAGACCTCAGTTAAAATGTAGGCAAACGATTTGAGCAAACACTTCACTAAGAAGCTTTAGAATATTAAATAAACACGAGATTCTCAGCATCGTTAGTAATTAGAGAAACGCACACTGAAGGCAGGTACTGAGTAACTGGAACGCCCCTGTACTGCTAGTGAGAATACGAAACTGTGCACCTTGGTGGAAATGTTCTTTTTTAACTAACTTACCACATTACCTTGCCAACCAGGTCCAGGCATTTGCTCTAGAGAAATGGTGACCTATGTTCACATTAAACCAAATGTTTATATTGGTATAATTCATAACCACTACAAACTAGAAACTATCCAAGTGTTTTTCAATAAATGTGTAGTTGGAGGAGGCCAGGCAGATACAACTTCCAAGGACATGCCCTCAGAGACTCCTCCTACCACAGACAGGCCCTCAGTGACTCCGTCTCCCAATTGGCTGGTTCCTCCAATGGGTGGGGCCTAACATGGAGCATGGACTACGAAGGGGCTGCTGGGAGCCATCTTGTGATGGAAGCCAGGAGCTATGGGTAGCACGTGTGGTGTGGGGAACATGTAGCCAGCCGCAGCAGCTCAAAGACAGAATGGACTGACTCTTGTGGACCTGGGGTGAGATCGCTGGTCCCTGAGGCGTGAGCAAATGCTAGCGGGGATTATGGTAGTGGTGGCACAGTCTTTAGGTTTGGGTCGGAGTGTATGTATCATGAAGAGAATTCTGTGATAGATCATGTGACGAATAGGGTTACTGGGATGAAGAGGCATGAGAAGTAGTCGAATTATATGGCAGGCTCTGGGCTGCACCACCAGAGGCGTGGGGCTAGGCACTGGGTTCTCATCCCATTGTAAGTTAATAAATGCACATAAAATATATTATATGGTTTGTCTGGTAGTACAGGAGACCCAGAGGGAATTCAGGCCACACTTCTCCTACCAAGAACATATCCTCTGTGTCTCCTCCCACCTTATACCATCTCCCCATGAAGCCACCTGAGTCCACTAAGGATTAATCCCTTCACTGGGCAATTGACCTAAGAGATAGGCAATGACTTAACAGTCTCTGGAAGCATAATCACAGACACATTCAGAAATATGCCCTACTGATCCCCAGCTATTTCCTATTCCAGTCAAGCTGACAATCAAAAACTAGCCTCACAAAACCTAAAAACACAATGTCATTCATTGCAATGACACTGTTATTACTGCAGTTGCTATCTTTATATTGACAGGAGCAAAAGGCTTTGGTACAGCTTTGAATATGGACCTCACGCTGGATGTTCTTTAGTATGTGAAGAGTATTGTGGTGTGTTGTAAATTATTCTCAGAGGTAGGAGATATATGCTGAGGTATTTAGATGTAAATTTCACAATATTACCTTCGGCCAGCACAGCAAATGAAAGACCAAAAATATGTGAATATATAATATGTTTGTATCCATGTGTGGTCCTCTTCATTTTACTATCTTTGTAAATATACACACTTGAACAATTATTGTAAAATGCTGAGGGAAAACATCATTGAGAGTACACAAAAGCATCACCAGACAACAGAGGCACTACATGTATAACTTCTGATTGGATTGTTCTTGGATGCCTCTGTGAATTTCAGCTTCTTTTTACAGTTATCTGTGTTATATGTGACATCTTTCTGAGGGAGGTAAATGTGGATACATGGCATGGACTGAGGGTACCACCCAGCATTAGGAAGAAATGGGTCATGGAAACACTGAGCTCCAGAATCAGGGAATGAAAGCCTCAGAATGATACCACTCAGACTGTCATGACACTCACTAGAATAGGCCAAAAACTCTGGTGGGGATGGACCTGGGAGAGTCCCCAAACTGAGAAGCTATTCACACCGTTAAAGAAAACTGAATCTGAATCAGTGATAGTGATGGACAGGCAAGGGAAAAAGCAAGACAGCAATTAACTTCAGAGGCCAGGAAAAATGGGTGACAGTGGAATAAAATCATATTGTTTACTTATGAATCATCTGTCAATGTTGGGGGCCCCTGTTGTGTAAAAGTAGCAGTTTCTCCATGTCCGGATAGCCCACTGGCTCGGATTCAAATGCTGAGACTCCTTTTGTCAACAGAGTGCTTTCCTGACGTCTTCCTGACTCATCTTTTGAAGTAGCCACCACAGAAATACGGCCTCCGGCTCTGGAAATGCCAGGTTTTCCTGTGTGATTTTTCTGGCAGTCTGGCAGTCTGGCAGGAGCCCACTTCCATATGTAAATAGGGTATCTCACAAAGTACCTATCAGCTAAAGCTTTTACCACTACCCCCACGGTATAAAGTTTCCTGGTTTCCCCTCAATAATTGGAGCTGGATCACTGCCGAGCTGGAGCATGGGACATAGAGACTTGGAGCCAAGCAGAGTCACTTAATAAAGAGCTGTAACACGGAAAGCTGAATCCTGTGTCTCACTGCCTATGATCCAGTCTCTCTGGGGGGCGATATCCTTCCGTCATCAACTCACGGAAACCTAGCTTTAGCCCCTCCTACCTCTCCTCGTGACCCAACAGCTGACGGGTCCCGAACTTAGAGAGAGAGTACACGGGTGAAATTAGGGCGGAACTCGGCCGGGCAAGCCCCGGCAGCAGAGGGATCCACAGCGGAGAAGCAGGGAGAAGCAGAGAGCCAGCAACGCAGAGCAGAAGCGCCTGCGGGGCCCTCCGCCCTTCCAGGTGGTGCAGGGGACCTGCGCCACGCTAGCAGAGACTTTCAGCACCCAAGCGGCGGACAGCGATGCGGGACGCGACCAGACCTGCCGACCTTCCAGGTGGGCGCAGCGGAGAAGCCTGCGGGACGCGCCACCTTTCCAGGGTGCGCGCAGGGGACCGGCGCCACGAGATCCCCGCGCGCCCCATATGGCAATAGTGTTTACGATGTCCTAATAATTAAATACTGAAAAAAATGACCCAAACATTTGGACAAAGGATTTGGAGCAATGGAGCTGAAACTAAGCTCAAAGTTTTCTCTTTGAAGGCTAGTTCTCATAGTTCTAGAGAATACTATGCAAGATGCTAACAGAGACAGATCAATCAATGGTCCAACCCAGCTGTAAAGCCTAATAACCACAATGACTGGCACAGCAAACTATCTCTATTGGTGCAGCAGTGGCACTTTTATCTAGGGGGTGATCAACAGCTATCTAATTGGACTTAAAGCCATCTCAGTGGGGGTTGAGGGGGCACTCATGGGTGGCACTGTGTATGTAGCCAAACATACACAGCTGGGGAGGTCATAGATCCTAGAGAAAATCCTCTGTCATATCTCTAGAAAAATGAGGTTTCTTACTATATGCTAAATATGGATCCTTATACTTACAGACAAGTATATTACACCACTCATCAAAGAAGCTTCCTTTTGCAACAGAAGGAGGCTATTACAGAGTTTTACAACTGGTCACATATAGACAATATGTCTGAGAGATGTCCAGCCTTAAGTGACACATCTACAGTGGAACCTCTACACCTAAAGCTCGTGGAACATAATAGAACAAGGGACAGAGAGAATACTAATACATCCCTCAACTCTCACCAGAAAAGCTTCCTCATAAAACAGTGTGATGCACACAGAAGGCCACAAGTGGCTAAGTTTTAGAAAACAACAGACTATAGAGTGTGTGTCCCCAGATAAGACTCCTATATTAAAGCTTGCCCACCCACAGTTCAAGGACCATTGTGGAAGAGGAGGCAGAAAGATTGTAAAAGCAGGGTTGGTGCATGAACATAAGGAAAGGGAGGTTTTCAGGCAACTTGGAACTTGCTCATATGAAGACAGCAAGCACAAGGCCCACGCCAACTCAATCAGACAAAAACCCAGCATAGAACAAGGGAAAAGGGCAGCAGATCTCTTCCTTAATACTAGCGGAAGAACTCTTGGCAACTGATTACTGCAGGGTGAGGAAGAGTATATTTTCTTTAAGTGAGTGAGTCTAGATAGGCTGACTAGACTACAGTGGATGAACTTGCACCAAGGAACATCTGGATACAGATGCTTGACCAGATAAGACTTAACATATATGACAGAATACATGAAATCCAGTGGGGGGGGGTACCATGGGGAGCATGGGTAGGGGAAAAGGTCTAAATTTGATTAAGCTCTATTGTATGAAATGCACAAAAACTCAATAAAAATATTAAAAATAGATGACATGAAGTGAGTAGGGAGAAGGTGGAAGAGCAATGGAGGCAACAGCAAAGTAGCATAAAAGAGCAAGAATTGTCAGGGGGACCGTGCCAGTCAGACCAAGCAAGCCATTTGACACATATATGTGTGTGTGTATATACATATGTATGCATGTGTGTGCATGTGTGTGCACATATACATATGTATGTGTGTGCATGTATACATATGTATGAATGTGCGTGTGCATATGTAAACACATGTATGTATGCATGTGTGTGTGCATGTATATATATGTATGCTTATGTGTGTTTGTGTGTGTGTGTTTTGGGGCTGGAGATGTAGTTCAGTGGTAGAGTACTTGCCTAGCATGAACAAAGCCTTGGATTTTATCTATATCACAAAGAAAAAAAGAAATGTTTTTGAGAAATGTTTTTTTAAAAAAATGTTTTTTTAAAAATTTTATTTATTATTTCTATTTTATGTATATGTATATTGCCTTGCTTGTTGGTAAGTGCACCCATGTCATGCAATGCCTGCGAAGGACAGAAGAGGCCATCAGATCCCCTGTAACTGGAGTTACAGACAGTTGTTAGCTGCCATGTGGGTGCTGGGGTTTGAACCCGGGTCTTCTGCAAGAACAGTCAGTGTTCTTAACTGCTGAGCCATCTCTCCAGTCCTGAGAAGATAATTCCCTTTTTAAAAAGAAAATATGCCCAGAAAGATTCCAAAGATAATTCTCGTTGGTCATTCTTTCTTCTACCCAAGGATTTCTCTCACTAAAGACTCAGAGTCTGTTTCTGTGGCTAGTGGAATATTAGCAAATGATACATAACCAGTCTGCTTAAGTGCCTGTATGATTGGCCCTGCCCTCTCTTGTGCACCTGTGCCACTGTTATAAGCACATGCTAGAGTGGAGGAAAAGAGATGCCCAAGACAGAGTCCATGCTCCCAGAGCTAGAAGAATAAAGGCAGCCTGATCAGGAATCCACCAAGCTCCAGAAATGTGAGAGCCATCAACTGCAGCCTAAATGGACCTGCCAGAGACTAGAAATAAGCCACTAAAATTCTGGATCACTTGTGCTAGAATGTTGTAGCAGTAGCCCTGTCTTTAAACATCTGTAGAATGAAGCAACCATGCTCTTTAACAGCAAAAGAGGTGTGAGGAAAGCTTCCTCTCCAGTAAGGTGCGAATAAAGGAACTAGCTGATCTATTTGCATTGTCTAGCTTGGTCACATTCGTTTCTAGGAATCCCCCTGCCTTGCAAGCTGAGTTGACTTTTGTGGTTAAGTAGTTAAGTGAAAACAAACACTTTAGGGAGGAAGGAAATGGACCCAGTCATTATACTTTCAGCCAGCGCCAGTGTTTCCACTCTAACTGGGTCATGTGCTCCAGTGATGCTCTTGGTTGTCCTGCCGCTTAAGTCTTCGTTCTAAGGCATGCTTGTGGAGCCATCTATACTACCAGATAGCTTAGAGGAAATCTAAAAGAAAAAACAGAACTTCCTCTGGTTCCACAGAACTCAGATGTGACAGTCAACTGAGGAAACACTTCTCTTTTCCCTCCCAATGCTTTGATTTTGAAACAGTTTGGACTTTGCTTACCCATAGTGCCCACCTAGTCAGACTGCTGCAAAGGTCATGATCCACAGGAAATGTTGAAAGTGCTTGCCATTTGCTCAACATTTAGGTGGTGTCAGCTGCTGTCATTACTGGAGACTGTGGCAAAGCACATGAGTCAAACGAGATGGATCTGGCTTTATTAATCACATCAGTGATAGGAGAAGGGAGAGGCACATTGCTCCCATCCACCCACAATACAGTCCAGCTTGTTTATACTGAAACTCTCTCTGTATTACACCTGACAACTAGAGTTAGGGAAAAGAAAGAGAATTATATTAAGATGACAATCACAGCATTGACTGAGTTCCTCCTATCTGACTGTTGCTTTTCACGGTCTTTCCTTGCATAAATTATTCTATATTTGCTAAGGATTCCCTCACCTGACCTCTCAGGTCCAGATCCAAGGTATTTCCTGGAGTCCCCTGTGATAAGACTCTGCAGCTGCAGCTTCAGCAACAACAATCTTGCTGGCACCACTCACCTGCACTAGCACTGCCCAGAGTCACTTATCACTTGGGTAGAATGACTGAAAAGCTAAGGGGGAATAGGAAATTACTACGATCTAGTGATTAAGAATGTGAACACTGCATAGTCAGACCACACAGACCAAATCCAAAGCTCTGCCACTACGTAGCAAGCAAAGACGTAGCCCTCTTGGTCTCAATGGTCTTGTCTTCACAGTGGGGTTAAGCACAGCATCCACTGCAAAGGCTACTCTCTATATGTGATGATGGCAATACAGGTTTGCCACCATGCTAACATAATAGACATATTTTCCTCACTAAAAGTCCCATCTCCTTGTGTGTTCTTGTTATAGTGACTTTCTTCTATCTAACTTTCTGTAACTATCTTCTAAGGTATTGGTTTTTAATAGCCAAATTCTCTTAATTCAACCCTTTTCAAAACCAGGATTCAAATAGCATAAAGATACATTAGCTCCTTGTATCAGAAAAACATTGTGGCAGACAACGATGTACACAGATACTTCCATGCTCATTGCTGTAATTAGCTTCTTTCAGGTAGGAGGAAGAGATTCGGGCAGTATATTATTACCAGGATAGATGGTGGAGGGGCAACAGAAAGGAGGCAGGAAACCCAAACACTCACCTGTAGAAGAATGAAACTAGATCCTTATCTTTCACCTTGCACAAAAGTCAACTCCAAATGGATCAAAGACCTCAATGTGAAACTGGAAACCCTGACACTATTAGAAGAAAATGTGGGTAGAAACTTACAAGACATAGGTGTAGGAAAGGATTTTCTAAATCAGACAGCAGTTGCTAAGGAGTTAAGGTCAGCAATCAACAAGTGGGACCTCATTAAACTAAAAAGCTTCTGTACAGCAAACCAAACAATCAAAAAAGTGCAGAGAAAGCCCACAGAATGGAAAAAATCTTCACCAGTGACACATCTGACAGGGGTTTAACATCCAGGATATATAAAAACTCAAAAAACAAAGAAGCAAGAAACCAAATGACCCAATTAAAACATGGGCTAAAGATCTAAACAGAATTCACAAAGGAAGAAATAAAGATGAATAAGAAACATCTCAAAAAGTGTTCAACATCATTAGTAATTAGGGAAATGCAAATTAAAACCACCCTAAGGTGTCACCTTACCCCAATCAGACTGGCTAGGATCAAGAGAAAAAATGATACCAAATGCTGGCAAGGACGTGGAGAAAGGGGAACGCTCATTCACTGCTGGTGGGAATGCAAAGTCATGCAATCCTATGGAAAACAGTGTGCAGAACTCTTAAAAAACTAAAAATGAACCTATCATATGACCTGGTTATACTACTCCTTGGCATATACCCAAAGGACTCATCCTATTGTAGAGACACTTGTACAACCATGTTTGTTGGTGCCCTTTTTCACAATAGCTAAGCGATAGAAACAACCTAAGTGTCCCTCAACTGGATGAGTGGTTAACAAAACTGTGGTATATTTACACAATGGAGTTCTAGCCAGCAGTAAAGAAAGACAAAATAATGAAATTTGAAGGTAAATGGATGGATCTAGAAACTGTTATACTAAGTGAAGTAACTCAGACTCAGAAAAACAAACGACCTATGTTCTCCCTCATATGTGGCTCCTAGCACCAAATCCTTTTAGGTCCTTTTAATAAGATGATGCTATACAGAAGTCCCTTCTGCATGGAATAACTACCATCATCACGATGTCAGCTGAGCCTGCTCACTAAACATCCTCACAATTGGGCTTGTTGACAGTTGTGCTCATTCATTAAAGGAGGGCCAAGTAGGGTCATTGGACCCTCACTGGATATCTAGCCATTCTTCCCAGCCAACTGTATGTAATTTGACCCTGATCACACATGGCCTCCCGAACTTGGGGAGGGCTGAGATATACAATCTTGGGAAGGCTAGGAAGAGAAGGCATGACCCATACTGGATACAGGCTTTCCAGTGTGCATACCCTCAGATCATACATACAGCAACCCTCAGTTATCTCGGTAAGTAAGCTCAATAAACTCACTGGTTCCGCAGTAAAACTTTAATCAAATATTGGCTCAACACTAGAAGCTTGAGAGGGAATAAGCATTGCTTAGCTTCCCCAAGAAAAGAAGTCTCACAACAGATGGAAAATTTATTTCTTAATGCTATTATGTCTCATAATTATTTTTTTTAAAAGGAAAATGAGAGTGTAAAAGATGTTAAAAGGATACGGGAATGCAAATATTTTCCAAAATAGAAAAAATGAGAAGTCCTAAGCAAGTGATGGTCTGTGTAGGTTTGTTATGATATATAAAGAATGAGACAAAAAACAATATACACATAATCTTAAAATGTCTATGGTCATAGTTTAGTCAACTAGTTTAAGGAACAAAATATATATCTAGTCAAAGTTGATCTGAGAATATTTGGGTTTTTTACCCTTATCGACATAGCACATGATAGTTAAAAGTACCAGACTGGTGGAACTAACCTTATTGGATGTTTAACAGCCATAGTTTGAGACCTATACTAATGTGGTCAGAGGGATTGATATCTAGTTAAAGTTTATCTGAGAATATTTGGTTAAGTTCCAGGGGACTATGGAACGTCTCTCAAAATGTCCTTTAACTGTGGTGAGTCACTTGTCCTCTTGTTCAGGGAGGCCATGGAGACCCCACAATATGGACTTGAACCAGTGTCCAGTCTACAAAGAGGAGGGTCAACTCAGAGCAAATATCTCATTCATGCTTCCAAGTGAAGCCAGACATGCTCGAGCAGGACCTTTGACGTATCTTCACATAGATGGAACTGGTAAACCAGGAGCTCCTCCCAAGCCCATGTGACCGCTGAGGAACAGATCCTCAAATGACCTTAATTGTAAAAATAAATTGATTTATTTGGGTCAACTGTATGGTCTTAAACACCCAAAAGGAAAGTATAACCAAACAGTAAAGTCATCAGTGTACTTCTTTAAGAGTTCAAGAGATTACACTTCCCAGGCATTAGGCTTAAGTCTATATAAAAAGTTATTTAGAAAACTATTTCTCATTTTTTATTTTATTCCTAACCAAAAAGTGCTGCTAAGATGTAAGACTTCAAATCTTGGTCTCCAATACTGTAGTGCCCACCTGTAGCTAAAGGCGACAACCAGCTATTGTTCTAAAATGATAGATAAATTTGTTTTCTCTCCCTATCTAGAAGCCTTTGAGAGAGAACTGACACTGATTCTAACCACTCCAACATCTATCAAAATACCTGAAACCAAATCCTGAGTCCATCACTCTAGAGTCCAGTCTTGGAAGACAAAAGAAAAATGAGGAGGAACCCAATAGAGGGATGCTTTTGGAAGCCCTTGTAAAAAAAATTTCAAGGGACTCTCATATAAACATGTGAAAATTGTCCTGTTCTAACTTTTTTCTAGTTCCCTGTCTAGAACTTGTAATGCTAATTACTCTTGCCTTTTCTTCTCCTTCACATCTCCTATTCACGATTCAAAGACTTTCTTTTCCTCCTTGAGAAAAGAGTTATGCAATTTAAGAATCTTCTAGATAGACCCACTGAAGGGGTACTCCAATTGCCTCACCCTGTGGCATCCCTGTTTAGCATAGAAGAAGCCAGAGCAGTCTGCGTCCCGATTCTCTGTAGGCAATTTAGGTAACCTCTTCAAAGGATGGTGTGATGAGAATAGGAGGTAGGAATTTGCTAGGCAGTTGGAGTAAAAAGACACCAAAGTAGCCAGTTTCTTGGCTAAAGCTCACAATGTCCCTGGGCCTCTTAGCAACCTATTCCATTCCAAAGGCCAAAAATATCAAAAATACTTGGCAGCTTTTATCGAATCCTTAAAAGATTTTAGGGTTCCCTCTTCAGAAGGGGGTATGTTAGAGTAGCCAAAAGCCCCATTAAAAAAATAAATAAAGAAGAAGAAAGAGTACATGAAGTTATCAGAAAAAAAAGTGACGGGGAGATATGGGAGGAGTGGAGGGGAGAGAGTGGGCATTGATTTGATCAAAAGACCTTATATGCGCTCTCCTAGCCTGCACTACTATCCTCAGACCTCTTGGGGTAAGTCCCTCTTCAGAATGTTAGAGTAGCCAAAAGCCCCATTAAAAAAATAAATAAAGAAGAAGAAAGAGTACATGAAGTTATCAGAAAAAAAAGTGATGGGGAGATATGGGAGGAGTGGAGGGGAGAGAGTGGGCAGTGGGCATT
>NW_008329134.1:3845645-3861847 GCF_000622305.1 Nannospalax galili
AGGAGATGCAATTCTAATATTTAATAAAATAGACTTCAAACTAAAACTAATCAGAAGAGATAAAGAGGGCCACTTCATTCTGATCAAAGCAACAATTGACCAAGAAGATATTGCAATCATGAACATATATTCACCAAACACTGGTGTACCCAACTTTGTAAAAACAGTACTACAAGACTTCAAGACCAGATTAATCCCAACTCATTAATAGTAGGGGACTTCAATCCCCATTGTCTCCATTAGATAGGTCAACAGGACAGAGAATTAACAGAGAGACATCTGAATCAAACAATACTGTACCTCAAATGGGCCTAACAGACATCTACCAAATATTCCACCCAAGCACCAAAGAATATACTTTCTAGTCACCACCCCATGGAACTTTCTCCAAAATCCAACATATACCGGGGTACAAAATAAGCCTCAACAAATACAAAAAGATTGAAATAATTCCATGCATTCTATCAGACCACAATGCAATAAAGTTCAAAATCAACACTGGAAGAAACCCTAGTAACCACATGAACACATGCAGATTAAATAGCACACTCCTGAATGATGGATGGGTCAAAGTAGAAATTAAGAAAGAAATTAAAGTATTCCTGAAATGAAATGGAAAGGGCAATACAACACAACAAAACCTCTAGGACATGTTGAAAGCAATCCTTAGAGGGAAGTTTATAGCTCTAAGTGCCTACATTAAAAAATCTGAAAGAACACAATAAATGACTTAACATTGCAGCTCAAGACACTTGAAAAGCAACAATAAATGAAATCCAAACCCAGCAGACAAGAAGAAATAACAAAAATCAGAGCAGAAATTAATGAAATAGAAACAAAGAAAACAATACAAAGAATCAATAACTCCAAGAGTTGGTTCTTTGGAAAGATAAACAAGATTGACAGACCGCTAGCCCAGTTAACTAAAAGAAAGAGCACCTCCAAATCAAAAAAAATCAGCGATGAAAGGGGAAACATTACAACAAATACCAAAAAGATCCAGAACATTATAAGGGAATACTTTAAAAAACTTACACGCTACTAAATTTGAAAACCTAAAAGAAATGGACAAGTATCTAAAAGCATGGGAACCAAAAAAACTAAACCAAGAAGAGATCAACAGCTTAAACGGACCCATAAAACATAAGGAAATTGAAACAGTAATACAAAACCTCCTGACTGAAAAAAAAACCAGGACCAGATGGATTTACAGCAGAATTCTTCCAAACATTTAGAGATGTACATCCAATACTACTTAACTTATTCAAAAAGACAGAAATGGAAGGAGAACTTCCAAATTCCTTCTATGAAGCCAGCATCACTCTAATACCAAAGCCAGGTAAAGATACAACCAAAAAAAGAAAAAAAACTCTAGACACATATCCTTAATGAACATAGATGCAAAAATTCTCAACAAAATACTTACAAACCGCATACAGACACACATCAAAAAGATTATCCACCATGATCAAGTCAGCTTTATTTCAGAGATAGAGGGATGATTACATGTATGTAAGTCAATAAATGTCAAAAATCATATAAATGGATTCAAAAGACAAGAGCCACGTGGTCATCTCAAAAGATGCAGAGAAGGCCTTTAACAAAATTCAAAGTCCTAGAGGGAATTGGTCTGGAGGGAACATAGCTCAATATAATTAAAGCCATATACAACAAACCCACAGCCAACATCATTCTAAATGGAAAAAACTGGAAGCATTCCCATTAAAATCAGGAACCAAATAAGGCTGTCCAATACCTCCACTCCTTTTCAATATAGTGCTTAAAACTCTGGCTAGAGCAATAAGACAAGAGAAGGAAATTAAAGGAGTACTAATTGAAAAAGAAGAGGTCAAACTATCACTTTTTGCAGATGATATGATACTATACCTAAGAGATAGATGCCAAAAATTCTATCAGAAAACTCCTAGAAATTATTAACACGTTCAGTAAAGTAGCAGGTTACAAATATTAACCTACAAAAGTCTGTAGCCTTTCTATATACAAATAACAAGCAATCAGAGAAAGATTACATAGGAACACTCCCCTTCACAATAGCTGCAAAAAAAAAAAAATCTTGGCATAAACCTGACCAAAGACACCAAATACATCTACAATGAAAAATTTAAATCTTTAAAGAAAGATATTGAGGAAGACATCAGAAGATGGAAGAACCTCCATGCTCATGGATTGGAAGAATTAATGTTGTGAAAAATGACCATCCTACCAAAAGCCATTTATAGATTCAATGCAATGCCAATCAAATCCCCATGACATTCTTTACAGAATTGGAAAAAAACACCCTAAGATTCACATGGAAGCACAAAAGACCTCAGATAGCCAAAGCAACCCTGAACACTAAGAGCAATGCTGGGGGGATTACTATACCAGATTTTTATACTGTACTACAGAGCTATAGTCATAAAAACAACATGGTACTGCAACAAAAATAGACCCGGAGATCAATGGAACAAAATTGAGTACATGCAGTTTCAGCCACCTGGTATTAGACAAAGGGGCCTGGAGGAAAAGACAGCATGTTCAGCAAATAGTGCCGGCAAAACTGGATCGCCATCTGAGGAAGAATGAAACTAAACCCTATCTTTAACCTTGCACAAAAGTCAGCTCCAAGTGGATAAAAGACCTCAATGTGAAGCCTGAAACTCTGAAACTGATAGAAGAAAACATTGGCAATAACCTACACGATATAGGTGTAGGAACAGATTTTCTAAACAGGACATCAATTGCTCAGGAAACAAGGTCAAGAGTCAACAAATGGGACCTCATTAAACTAAAAAGCTTCTGTACATCAAAAGAAGCAACCAAGGAAGTAAAGAAAAACCCACAGAATGGGAGAAAATCTTCACCAGCAACACATCTGACAGAGGTTTAACATCCAGAATATATAACAAACTCAAAAAACAAAGAATCAAGAAAGGAAGTAACCCAATTAAAAGATAGACTAAGGAGCTGAACGGAGAGTTCTCAAAAGAATAAAGAAGCATCTTAAAAGGTGTTCAACATCACTAATAATTAGGGAAATGCAAATTAAAACCACTTTAAGATTTCATCTTACCCCAGTCAGACTGGCTAAGATCAAGAGAACAAATGATGCCAAATGTTGGAGAGGATGTGGGAAAAGGGGAACACTTATCCACTTATGGTGGGGCTGCAAACTTCTTCAATCCCAATGGAAAGCAGTGTGGAGAACTCTTAAAAACTAAGAATGAATGTACCATATGACCTGGTTATACCACTCCTTGGCATATACCAAAGGATTCATCCTATTGCACAGACACTTGTACATCCATGTTTGTTGCTGCTCTTTTCACAGTAGCTAAGAAATGAAAGCCACCTAAGTGTCCCTCAACTAATAAGTAGATAATGAAAATGTGGTCATTTATTCGATGGAGTTTTACTCAGCAGTAAAGAAAGATGAAATCATGGAATTTCCAGGTAAACGTATGGAACTAGAAACTGTTATACTAAGAGACATAACACAGACTCAGAAAAACAAACGTGTATGTTCTCCCTCATATGTGGATCCTAGCACCAAATCTTTCTAAGTGAGTATGTATCTAGACATAACTATAGGAACCAGGATAATGAAAATGAGCCAAGAAGGTAAAGGAAAAGAAAGAACCTGAAAGAAAAGAACCTTGGGAAACAGGTGTTACTAAGGGAGATATGGATAAAAATGGGGTTATTTAAATAGGAGGAGGGTTATACAAAGGACCTTGGGGATAAAGGGAAAGAAGGAGCTCAAAGAAGTGGGACCATAGGAGAAGGGTATTATCAAGGGAGAAACGGGGGAAATTGGGGCACTTTAAATGGGGAAATCATGATGGAAATGTTAGACAACATGAGAGATAAATAATGCCTAGCTAGTTTAAAAAAAATACAGAGGGAACCATATTAATCAAATAACCTACTGACGAATCATGCATACAACTAGCTCAAGGAATATAATATATGTCTAGGCAAAATTTATCTGAGAATGTTTGGCCTTTGCCCAATCTTTATCTACATAGCATATGGTAATTGAAAGTACCGGACTGGTGGAACTAACCTTCTTGGATGTTTAACAGCTATACTTTAAGGCCTATACTAATTTGATCAGAGGGACATAAAGGACATTTTTTGTTCCTTGCCCTCTTAGGTTGACTAAATTCCAGGGGACTATGAGCATCTCTCAAAATGTCCTGTAACTGTAGTGAGTCACCTGTCCTCTGGATCAAGGAGGCCATGAAGACCCCCACCAAATGGACTTGAACTAGTGTCCAGTCTACAAAGAGGAGGGTCAACACAGAGGAAACATTTCTTCCATGCTTCCAAGTGAAGCCAGCCACAGTCAAGCTGGACGGTTGACTTATCTTCACATAGATGGAACTGGTCAAAGAAAGGAGCCAAGGGCTCCTTGCAAGCCCATGTGACCCTTGGGGAACAGATCCTCAAACGACCTTAAGAGTAAAAATGAATTGGTTTATCTGGGTCAACTGTAGGATCTTAAGCACCCAAAAGGAAAGTATAACCAAAGATTAAAGGAATCAATATAATTCTTTAAGAGTCCATGTGTATAGCTAAAGGCTATATAACAAGAAACAATGCCAGACAGGAGATACATTTTTTTTGAGTCATTGGCCAAGGTGGCCCAAGAGACTCCCAGACAGTAACACAGCATAGAACTGGGAAAATGAACCGCAGACCTCAATCCTAAAGGAATATTGGCAACTGATTGCTGCTAGATGAGGAAGAACTGATCTTCCTAAAACAAGGATCTCTAGATAGGCTGACTAGATTAAGCGGATGGACAAGCACTGGAGAAGAGCTGGGGTGCCAACAACACAGTGGACAGTAACAGGGATTACAAAGTATATGGGCTCCAGTGTGTGTGTGTGGGGGGAGGCTATGGAAGGGTGCCATTTGGGATGTTGGTATATTGAAGAATTGAGCCTTTTAATGGAAAATATTTTTAAAATGACTTTACTTACATTACAAATATTCAACTTCTCAGGAAAGTTCTTGTTAATTAGTAAAGGTGAAAAACATTACCATTGAAATCTACCTGATGATTTTCTATCCATGCTCAGGTGCCAAGCATCTCAGAAAGTAACCAACTGTGACTAGTAATAATCAGATACATGGAGATTAGAGACGTGTATGCAAACATCAAAGTGTTAGGAACATTAAAAATGAGTTTTTCTGTATGGAAACAATATATTTTTTAAATGAAATGGAGATCTTTTTTAAAGGTTAAAACTTCATTCAATTTTATGTCCTATAGGGTTTATACTGGATATAATATAATATAACTGTATTAATTCAACTATGAACCTAAAAATTTACAGCCAATTTTGAAAGAGATGCTTCTTTGCTCTGGAAATTGTTACCGAATATGTTAATGCTATAAAGAAATGCTTCTTCTAATCATGTGGTTATTAAATAAATATTTTTTAAAAAAAGAATTCAGTGAATTATCTCTTCATTAGCATTTGTTAATTTAATAAGTGTCCAAATTATTAAGGAAAATTAACTCATATGTTGATTAACCCTGATGTTAACCATGATAAAGCTAATTGGCACTTATTTTCTATCTGGAAGATAGAATTACTTTATTTCTTTAACTATCTCTCCTCTCTATAAGTTGATACATTTTTATAGCTAATCTAAATTTCATTCTGTTTATGAAATCTGTGCCAAATAACTACTAATAATGATATACATTTATATTAGTACAGTATTTATGGATAATGTTATTCAATTATGTATTTGATTGGCTATTACCTTGTTACTTATTGTATTTGTTAACTGAGTCTTGTCAGTTCATTTACAACTTTCTTCAGTGCAAGGTCTTTATGGTTTTCTCCTTTTATATTTTTTCCTCTTCCTTTTGACCTACTGCTAAGCTGAGAAAAGATGTTTGATAAATACTCTGTTGCCCTAAAATTAATTCTAAGTATTTAGAGCCGAATAAAACCCCCGTTCTTCCCTCGGAACGCTACTACCACAATCTATTTAATCTTTCAGAAAAGACAGGAAATAAATTGCTTCTGAAGGGCCACACAAGAAGTTAGGTATGAAGCTAAAATTGAACCTCAATGTTTCAAACTAAGTCCTAAACTCAAAGTGAAAGGCCACGCAATTAATCTTCTTCTGTGTAATTAGATTGAGAAAGCTTTCAGAAGAGCAGAGCTGTTCTTGTCCTAAGGAAAGTCTGTGTGAATTCTTTGTAGAAAGCAAAGACCATGGATCTCATTAGAAGGTCCTGGGCCCAAGGAACTGGAGATACGGACAGTATAAACATTCCTGGAGGAGACACGTACTTTGTAGTCTGGGAGAAAAATCCTGCCTGCTATACCATGGGCACAAGGCTCTGCCACTCTGCCGTGTCGGCTGTTTTGTTGTGTGTGGACAGCTGAGAGTCATTTCCTCATTTTGATTCCAAACGAAGCTGGATACTCCCTTCTCATTTCTGAAAAGTAATATGTGTGAGAAGGTTGCTGGCATGTTTACCCAGTGGGCTTGGAGCCAGTCAGAGGCCGCCTACTTTTCTTGGTCCTTCCCCTGTTTCCCAACCTTCCCCTGTTCTAAGATGGCCAGATATGAAAAGTTGCCAGTCGAGATGCCAGCACTTCAAAGGGATGTCACAAGTGCACACAAAGGCTCGTTTGTTCCCCTCTTGGATGGAGACGCCAGTGGCTTCCAGGCACAGAGAATCGAAGTTTGTCTTCACTTGACTTTACGCCTGTACCATCTGGTCGATGGAGGAGCCATTCTTTCCATTCTGTAGCTTGTTCAAAGTGAGCCTGACTGGATAGAAGCCTTACAACCTGCCTCCACCATTAACTCATGCCTGCCTTTTTTAAGGTTATCTCCGCTTCTGGTGCCAGTTAAATGATACAAGTTCTCAAAATAAACTCCACTTAGCACTAAGAGCTGACATACTAGATCATAGATTTTTAGAGATAATAATAGTAGGGAACTGTCTGAGCATTTAAGTTTTATGTGTCATAAAGGTATTTTATTATGGTCTCATCAAACAGAGGTTAAAGAAAACAAAGCAGGTTCGATTTTACTATCAAAAGGTGTTTTTATTGATACTATTCTATTTTCACCTCGACTGTGGAATGTGAACCAGACATATTTTTAAGATTGGATGAGGTAGGACACAAGCATGTTGCATTTATAGTCACAGATTTGCTAAGGAATATGTGTCCTAATGATTATACCACAATCTGGCCCAGAGGTGAAGCTATTAAAAAAGAGAGAAGAGCTAGAGACCTTATGAAATGGAGTCTGTATATCTGCAGAATGGATTGCATTCTATCTATATAAGTCAAATTCAAGATCAGAGCCATTCATACTAACAAACCTGTATCTAATTAATTCTGCAGACCTCTGTAGTTCTATTAAGGAATCTTTCCAGTGCTTTCTGAGGCTTCGCTTGATAATGCCCTTTCTTAATGCTGAAGATAGGAAATGAGTTCACCAACACAAGAGATAACGTGTTTGGAGTCATGAACAATTTTTAATGAACACAGACATAAGATTTTTTTCTAATTTAAAATGTCCATGGTTATTTACAATCAAAGTCCACAACTAGATTTATCCCCTGCTTTCTGTGAAGCAACTCAATAATGAAAAATATATATGAAATATCGGGCAGTATAAGGTGGTGTCTGAGAGATGAAAAACAAAGTGACCCCTGTAGTGATCCCAGGTTGCTCCCTAGAGAGATTCCAGGACCAACCCAGGCAAGCAGGAAACTAGTGGGAGCCCAGAAGTGCCATGAGTTGAGCTAACAGAGCCAGCAGTCCAGAGAAACCAGACAGCTGGAACTCACATGCAGATTCCCAGAGGATGACAGCTGTGGAGAGAGATGTACACAGGGTCTCTCTAGAGCCTACAGCTGAAGTTAAACCAAGGAGTGAGGAGAAAGTATACAAGTCTGGGGAAAGACTCACCTGAGGGATCAATCCTAAAATCACACAAGAACTGGAATAGACTGGGTCCCTGGCAGTCACGGTAATTATTCATGGGACACCAAACAGAGCCTTCAAAGGGTTCTGTGTCAGGAATAGGGAAAGACCAGTCTGGGACTAAAAGCTATTCCAAGCCCCAGTAAGAACACTGAAAATGTACAAGGGTGAACTGCTGATTTCTCATGCCAGAGAGGGTTGTTGGAGGACCATCTGGTCACTCAACAAATACTCCTTTTTCATTATTCATTATGCAAGTAAAGGTTTGGATAGGGATTGTGACTCTTCCGGTTTCAGCATTTGATTCCTCAGTTATACAAATGTAAAGGAGGCCTCGAGTGAACGTGAAGTAGAGCATCGCTGATTGCTGCTTTCTCTTCTACTTTGTTCCATTTAGCAACAGACAAATTCAATGCTCTGGATGAAGTTATAAAACTTAATGTCCCTATAAGTTTAGTATGTGTTAGGGAACTTGTGATGGCAATACCAGAGATTGTTTACTTCCTTATTGTGAACAGTGTACCCATTGTTCAGCAAGATCACTGCATCCTTATTATGCAATGATCCACACAGTTTGATTAAAGCATTGTGCCTCCCAGAGACTGCACTGCTGAATTCTTACCTGAGACATCAGCTCACAGCTTGGTTTTGCTATTAATGAAAGCATGAATTTAATATAGTTTTTAATGTTAATTATTAGAATTAGAAGTTAGTCTTCTAAAGTTGGTCTCACGGGCTGGAGAGATGATGCAGTGGTTAAGAGCTGAGCTCCTGCAGCAGACCCAGGTTCGATTCCCAGCACTCACATGGCAGCTAATAATCATCTGTAACTCCAGTTCCAGGGGATCAGATGCCCTCTTCTGACCTCCACAGGCATTGCATGAAACAGGTGCACCTACCTACATGCAGGCATAACATTGATACCTATAAAAAATAAATTAAAAAAAAACTAAAGTTGGTCTTATAAGCCTTTTGCTGAAAAGATATCTTTATTCTTTTTTGTTTGAATTCTACCTTTTTGAATTGGAGGATTCCATACTATTAAAAAAAAACAAGAACCAAAATTATGATTTCACTCAGGATTTCCAATTGTCAAGATAAAAAAGGTCTCATTTTCCTAAAACTATGACAGCTCCAAATTAAATTGCTTCTACTTGCCCCCCAATCATGCAGGGAAGGACACAAGAACAAGACCCCATTTCTACCTGGTTGGTATTCTGTGATTTCTGGACTCAGCTGCTGAGGCTATAGATTGACTGCTGACTTCTCTGCTGATTGACTTTATTTTGAGAGGATTGCCTGAGAGACAGGTGCCTTGAGATTTCAGGGAATGCCTGGACAATTTCTGAGTCAAGGCTTCTCATCCCTGCCCTCTCGCTGCTGGTGATGGCTTGCCGCTCTCTAATGGTCTACACAGATGAGATCAAGCCTTAGTTAGGCTAGAACAACATTCTTCCTTGCCAATCTTTAACACATGGCTACCTGTAATACATCTGATGAAAAGTTAACAGGTTGACTCTAATACTATTTTCCAGTGAGAAAAAAAGTACATTTTCTCTCTTCCTGCATTTAGCCACAGAGCAGATAACACATATGGGTGATGAGGGGCGTGAGGATAAGACCTCTCTCCGGCTTTCTATCATTTCTGCTCTTATTGATTATCTACTACTTGGAGGGTACTGAGGGAGGAATGGGCCAGATTTCATTCTCTCTTACCTACTGTGGGTTCTGAAATGTTACTCATACCTAGTCAGTGATTTGTAATGCCAGGAACTCTGTCTTCCCACCCTAGTGGAGAGAAATAGCACTCTGGTGCAAAAGTAAAACCACTGTATCTTATTGAGATTTCATCACCAGACCACAGAATAAAAGGTTTTGAGACCACGCCCTCAAACCCAGAGTTTAGGATTACCAACCTGAGCTGGGCGTGGCACATGCCTTTAATCCCAGCACTCAGGAGGCAGACGTAGGTGGATCTCTGTGAGTTCAAGGCCAGCCCGGTCGATATAGTGAGTTCCAGGCTAGCTGGGGCTGAAGGGAGACCCTGTCTCAAAAAGACCAAAAAAAAATAAAAATTACCAACCTGCTTTGAATTTCTTTCATGGTTTCTTAAAATGTCATAGAAAATAGAACTTCTGAGATTCTTTAGAGCCCAGCACCTTTCATGTAAATAAACTTCTATCTGAAATGTGCAGCATTTTCTTCAGTTCTACTTCATTTTTCTTCCCTCTGCTAAATGCAAGGTAATGTAAGCCCATTATTTTAAATAGAATTATCCTGTTATCACTTTTTATGAGGACATTTCCATCCACCTATGAACCAAGCTGTGTGTGTGTATGCATATGTGTGTATAAGTATTTTACAGAGAGAAAAGAGACAGAAGGAAAGAGAGAGAGGGGGAAGGGGAGAGGAGAAAGAACGGAGCAAGGGGAGATCAATAAATGTTTACTGATGCTAATGATGATGGGAATGGAGGTGGTGATGGAGGATTGGGGGAAATATATTAGTATTGGTTATTTATCTACATCTTAAGGCTTTTCAATGTCTCCTGAATAATACTTGGAGTTTTCTTTCATTTTGTTATTTAGAAGGACTTACTTTGTGATGCTTCACTGTTTTCAAATTTCTCTCCAAAATACAACTGCTTCATTCTTTAAAGAAGAGCCAAAAGAATAGTTTTTAAGAATCCTTGCTAAGACAATGCAAGCTTTTAGGAATCCTTTAGAAAATACGTCTCCAAATCTGTAGCTCAAGACTGAAATGTCAAATGCAGGTTTGTGCCTTTAGCTGATCGTCACATACCAGGCCCAAACACAGGTGCTCTCAGGAGACAGTCTGCAAAACAATGAACCTCAATGTTTTGTGTGCACATCCTAAGATATGTCCTTGACTTCATTTTTTTTTCCTTCAAAGCAACCTCCATAAACAGAAACAGAGGGCTTTGTTCACCATCTACTTCCTAATTTCTACCTGTCAAACAGCATTTCAACATCCTAGGTGTGTGGTGACTTAATCCCACAGGAGAATATCTGTATCAGACTCAGTGCTGTGGCACCCAGGAGGAAAAAACATCTAAGGTTGTCAGTAGAAACTGATACTGTGACTAATGAAAGAAATGTCTTTAGCATTCTGCCGAGGCTTTGAGACAAGTAACAGGAAAATCAGAATTAAAAAAAACAAATCAAGACAGAAATGTGCACGAGGGAACATGTAAAGAATGCCCAAGAGAAATGTGCAGAAAGACGCGCACTGTGATTGAATGGGAGAGTTCTAGTCTTTCTGGGATCTGTTCTGTTAAAGTTCAAATGACGCTTATGAGAACAGAAAGGCTCAGAGAAAGTTCAACAGCTTGAAACCTGGAGAATTGGCAGAGGTAACCTTAGACAGCTGCGGTAGAGGCCAAGAAATCTTAATCCGAAGGACATATGTGGTTAAGTCTAAAGATTTTACAGTTCGAGCAGTTTTTCAGAATTCAGGGACTAATAACGAGGAAGAACGTATAAGTTGTGGTAGAAGGTGATGAAGAAAAAGCATTGATATGCGTTTATTCACTGGCCAATCTTACAAAGCTTTTCAAAAAAATTAAAAAAAGCAAACAGCTGCCTTAATTCCGCATTAACAGAGCCACATCTTCAGTTATAGCAGCATGAACCAATGATGAAACTCTACAGACAAGAAACAGAAAATGTAAGGTAATGTCTGAACAGAAGTCAGGGAGGATACTGTACGCCAAATACCAGTCTGCTTTCGCTGATCAAAAATTAAAATATAAAATGATAGGACACTATTTGTTCCTCTAGGCATCTCTTTAGGTGGTATAACAGAATACTCAATTGATTAGCAGTCAGTTAATTTCAAGGTAAACAACTGTTGAATACTTGATCTCTTTGATGAGTGAGAGTCCACACATGTGCAGAAGCATGTTTAAGAGTGTTGAAAAGGTTCAGCACCTGTCTACTTTGAGTTAGCTGCAAGAGAAAGAAAATCGCCCACAGCTATGGAATATTCTCGAAAAGTTGCCCAGTTTGTTTGAAAGTGACCAAGTGGGTGGGCATACCTTGATGCAATTGCTGAATGCATGCCCAACTGCATTTTTAACTCCAGTATGATTCTAGAACATGAGAAGGTTCCTCTCTTTTATCTACTCTCAATAAATAACTAGGATTTTATTATATTTAGGAAAGCAGCCTCCTTTGTCCCTCGTAAATTCCAGGAACTCTAATTTGGGACCGAGTCTCTAAGGAAAAGTCCATCCATTTGTAAGGACTATGTTGTGTATGTCTCAGATAAAAAGTCTAATTGGCTCCATTTCTCTTTGAACATTTTGTTTATCCACCTAATTATCTTGGGAAAGCCAACATGTTTACCAAGTTAAAAATAGTTATACAGTAAAGCTGACCAGAAAAGCAGAAGCTTCATGAGAAGTCACAAATCTATCATAGTCTTAGTAGAATTTGTCTTCTTTTGATAATCATATTCAGGAGAGGTTGAAAAGAGAATTAATTCTAATACAAAAGAGTATGTTGCTAAACACAGCTTATAAAATGGTTTGTTTTATGAGCCATGTGATCATGTCAGGTCCAGTAAATCACTGTAATTAAAATCCAATAAGCACTCTTGTATGTAACAGCATTTATGAGCTCATTCTAATTTCCCTTTGAGTTCAATCACCACTTTATCTTGTAGGCGTTTGATGTCTAGACTTGCTGCGGCACAGTGCTCTCTGCTGGGTATATTGAAACACTACATCATAAAGAAAAAATACTTTTAAGGAAAAGAAGGGAAGGATTTCTCCTTGTTTGTGTAATGTCTTCAGTAATAGGGTCTTACTGTCAAGTTCTGTTGGGTAACCAAGAGCAGGGGAAATGGCCAACATTGTTTGGGGGCCTATGGAACTCCTTGTCAACAGCTTCAAAACCAGGAGTCCATTCCTGGTATTGGACTTTTTTTTTTTCCATTAACCTATGGTGTCTGGCAGGGGCAATGTCCCTCTGTTATAGGGTAACTCTTTTTAATCTCTTTGTATGATGTATATGTATAGACTTTAAGAAGCTTCTATAGTGGTAGGTTTCCATATGGCTTTTTCAAAAAGCCTTTAGTGTTAGTAATCCCTCCCCATACTCCCTTTTCTGCCCTGTTCTCCCATTCTTTATTCTCGTTAACCCTTCCTACCCCATTTTCCCTTTCCTTATTTTACTGTACTCTACCTCCCATCTCATAAGCCCCACCACCACCACCACCATGGCTCCTTGGAGAAATCAAGCTAGTACTTACGTTAAAGCTTCATCTCTACTGGCTAGCATTCATAGTACTAAAAAGTGCTGTCCATGCTACCAGAAGAGAAAATTAATCATCATACTTGCCTAGTGGTAAATCCTATGAGCTACAGTAACAATTGGCTTGGCAAGATATATGACCTCTGGTGCACTAGTGGCACAAATGTATTGGAAGTAACCAACAACTTTCTGCTTGGACTGGAGGCCCAATTCACAAAACGGATCCCATACCCTGGCACTGTTATCAGAGCCAACAACCTGTAGCTAGACAGGCCACAGGCTATAGGAGAGCACCTGTGACTATCATTCTGCTAAATAGTCATAGTATTAAACTGATTCCTAGTGACTTATTGTTATACCCATAGATTCATGCATCTGTCAACTCTCACTAGAAAAGCTTCCCTATGCAACAGATAGTGATTTAGTGCAGAGACCCACAAATGGTCAACACACAGAGAATAAGAATCTGCAGAGTGCTTAGTCCTGAATAAAACAGGTATTTCAAACTTCGGCCTCCCAAGGCTGGGGGATCATTGTGGAAGAGGGGGTGGAATGATTGTAAGAGCCAGAGGTGGTGGATGACCATAAGGAAACAGTGTTTTGCAAACAGCTGAGCAGTTAACTCTTATGAGTTCACAGCAACTGTGAAAGCATTCACAAGACCTATGCAGACTCAAGCCAGGCAAAATCCCACCTGAGAGATGGGAAGTGGGTAAGAAACCCCAGCCCTAGTGAAGGAACTACTGGCAACTGATGGCTGCTGGGAGAAGAGAGTCAGTTTTCCTTAAAGGTGTGATGCTGGGTAGTTAACCAGGCTCCAGTGAATGGATCCACACTGAAGGACATTTGGGGACACAAAGTAGTCTCAGTAGACCTTAAAAAATACATAGAATACATGAAATTGGGCAGGTAGCGAGGGAGTGTTGATAGGGGAGGAGGTCTAAATATGATCAAAATACATTGTATGGATTTTTCAAAATTTCAATAAAAACAATTTTTAAAGAAGGGAATGAAAGAGAAAGGAAAAAATGAGGACATTCAAGGAAAGAAAGTAAAAATAAAGAACATAAGTTAACTCTGGATATATAATCTTCAGCTCCAAGACTTTGTCATACATTAAAAATAAAATGTGATTTAGTAAACTGAAGTTGTTTTCACTGTAAAGAATAAGTTAGACCTAAACGATCAAACAGTTACTTTGTTGCTATTTAATGTTCTGAAATTATTATCTGGCTATTTAAATTAATTTAGCTCTTTATCAAAGAGAAATAAGTAATCTCCCTCCATTCCCATGAGAGCCAATAGTCCTTGAGGCCAGGAGTCTCACATCCCATTAGACACCAAGATCCCCTTATCTGAGGAAACATGTTAAAAATACAGGTGCCATATACACAGTAAATAAATAATTATAATTTTTTTTAAAAAAACAAGAATTAATCAGGCTGGGCCTGTCAACCACCAAGTCAGGAGTGCAACCCCCCCCCAAAAAAAACAGCTGATTCACCTGAAGACTTGCTAAGGATATGGGAGTAATAATCAACCCTTTAATGTGATCATGTACTTATTTTCCTAGAAGCCAGTCCCTCTGCAGAGCCATTAAAGAGCTCCCCCATGGCACAATGTTAAGCCTGTCTGCTTTTCTTTTTCCTTTTTCTTCTTTCTTTTTTCTTTCAGTTACTGGCCAAAAGCCTAGGTATGCTTCCCCAGACACTGGGCTTCTCCGTCCTCTGAAGCTCCCTCTGCCTTTCCCCATGCAGCTGCTTGCCCATCTCTATTACTGACATGTTGCCATATTGGACCCCAATTCAAAGGTCATGGCTTCTTCCCTTCGTCTTTCCTGGAAGCTGCTGAGATTTACAGGTTGCCTCTCCTGTCAGTTTTTGTTTTATTTTGTTTTCTTAAACTCATAAAAATTCTCCTCAAGCTTCCTTCTAAGTTCATTTCTAAATTCCTCTGGGTTCCAGACTAAGAACCCAAAGAGAGAACCCCAAAGTTTCCAAATAATACAGTAGGAAAAGATTTTATTTTTGTTGTCACTCTAGGAAGAGGGGAGCAGCATCCTGAGCCCTGTCTGGGGGTACTGGCAGTAACTGTAAAAGTATATTGGGGCGGAAGCAGGACAGGGAAAGAGGCACGTGTAGCAGCAGTCAGGTCAGGCTCTGGTTTGATCGATCCCTGTCTCGGTTCTGGTTTTGCAGAGTCCTGCTGGAGCACAGGCACTCGCTGTGCTTGAGAGAGTAGCTCTGGTTCTGACCTGAGATAATTACTTCAGGACTCACCCTTCTTAGAACCTGAGATAAACTGGGAAGGAGAAATGACTCAAAGGAACAGCTGGTCTAAGGAATAGAATGGAGTTAGGACAGTGACTGAGCCCACATCTAAATCCCAGATTTTAAAGGAGCTCCTGTGGTGATTTTGTTAGTAATTGGTCCGTGCTGAACTTTTACTAAGATATTTTGCTTAATAAAATATTGCTTGAAGAAATGCTACTTGATATTTAAGAAGATGCAGATGCCATGGTTAAGATTCTGATTCTCTTCAGAGGATGGTGTGCTAAGAATAAGAGGTAGGAATTGGCTAGGCGAAAGACTCCAAAGAAAAGTTGCCAGTTTCTGGCTAAAAGTCAAAATGTCTTTGGACCTCTTAGCAACATTACTCTGTTCCAAAAGCCAAAAATGTCAAAAGTATTTGGGAGCTTGTATCTAATCCTTAAAAGATTTTAGGGATACCTCTTCAGAGGGGGGGAATGTTAGAGTAGCCAAAATCCCCATAAAAATAAATCAAGCAATCAAAAAAAAAAGAAAAAGAAAAAAGTGATGGGGAGATATGGGAAGTGTTTATGCATGTATGTATGTATGTATTTTAGAGATGGTTTCAGTCCTGACTTGAGCTACTTGCTATGTTACATGTTTTGTCTGTTTACTACACAGAATCATCATTATCATCATCA
>NW_008329134.1:3861941-3873267 GCF_000622305.1 Nannospalax galili
ACCTTATATGCATGTATGAAATTCTCAATAAATTATTTGTTTAAATAAAAAACACTTGAATAATACAAAAAAAAATCTGATTCACTAATGCCATAGACTTAAAAACCCAAGTTTTAATATTTATCTTTTGAGACAATGATGATGTTTCTTTATTTTGCTAAGAGCACAATAGCCATTTTATATATCCTGACCAGACTGGGGCCTCTGAAATACTTCCCTCTGCCAGACATTTGCATATCATGATCATCAACAACAACTAGAATTACTCCTTTTTCTTGAATAGTTCATATATGACAAGAACTATGCCCCTATGTTCTTTATATTTCCATGTTCTTGAGTCAGTTGCAAAAAAAAAAAAAGGCACACACCTACTACGTAACCAGCTGTAGCAAGTGTAATGTTTTCCTCCCTCCCTTTGTACTCTGTGACATGCAGATTAAATAATTAATTATAGATTAACTATATCAGGGTCCTTATTAATCTTGGAGAAGTCCTGGTTGCCTTCCAGAGTTGCTCAAAGGTTAAGTTCTGTGGAAGACACATCACTAATGATGTCTAAAGAGATGCTAACTTCCTTCAGAACATCCTAAACATACCCACTCCTTGTACTCCTCTGAAATTCATTAATTTATACTGTGTTGTCCTTCTCCCTCTTTCTGAAGTGCCTCCTTGCTCTGGTCCATTATCTCTGTGTCTATATGTTGTTTGTGTGCTGAGATAAGGAGAATCCCAAGAAAAACTGACTGCTAGAAACTGGGAAACTGAGTTCATCCTGAAACCAGTCCCTTTTCATGGTATCAGCTCAGATCCTGCTCATTTCTCTGCAGCACAATTAAGCAGAAACTGGTACAATTTGCTATAGAATGACTTTGTGCCCATTTGCTGCAACTCAGCTGGTATCTGTAACAGGTCCATCTCACTCTCCTCTCTCTGTCTCTGTGTCTCTGTCTCTCTCTGTCTCTCTCTGTATCTCTCTCTGTCTCTCTCTCTCTGTCTCTCTCTCTGTCTCTCTGTGTGTGTGTGTGTGTGTGTGTGTGTGTGTGTGTGTGTGTTGGAGATGGCCCCTTAGAAAGAGAGATACCGTCCCTGGCAATTATCTTAGTAGGGACTCTGTCCGGAGGCTAGAAAGATGGCTCGGTGGTTGAGAGCACTGGCTGCTCTTGCAGAGGACCTGGGTTTAGTTCCCAGCACCCACATGACTGCTAACAACTATCTGTAACTCCAGTTCCAGGGGAATCCAACACTCTCTTCTGACCTCTGTGGGCATTGCACAACCCAGGTGCACTTAAATGTATGCAGGCAATATACTCACACACAAAAAAAATAATAAATAAAAATTTGTTTTAATATTCTGTCTGGGTCACGTGCTGTCCCTGAAGCAACGCTGGGCAGGAGAAAAGAACCAAGAGACCCGAGCCATATCCCCAACTCTTACAGAAGAGATGGAAGCTGCAGACAAGTCAGGCTGATGGTAAATGGGACAAGAAACTGGCAAGAAAATAAAAATGCTTACTAGTCAGATGCTCCCTCTTCAAACATTACAGAAGAAGCTTTTTTGAAAAGAAAAAGATTCATAACCCTATGACTTAAGAATCTGGAAGTGAATGTGACTCACCCTGGTTGGGAGCCAGCAAAAATGTTCTTCTGATTGAGTAACTAGCAATCTCCAAAGAGAAGCAGAGAGAGGAGGAAGCTGAAACGTCCAGTGTGGATACACAAAGACAGTAACACAAACAGACAGAAAAAGCTTGCTGAAAAGACAAATCTCAAGACGAAAACTCCTCTATACTTTTGTAGTCAAGAAAGTGGCCTTAGAACTGATGCCTGCAGCAAAAGAGTGGTCAAAACCAAGAGACTTACTTTTTAGGACAAATACAAATAATGTCTTGAAGGACATTAAGAGTTCTGTGGGATAGGGATATAGTTAGTTCAGTTGGTAGACTACTTGCCCAGCAGGCACAAAACCTTAGGTTTGATCCTCAGTACTATGTGTGGTGATGCATACCTGTAATCCCAGTACTACAGAAGCGAAGGTAGGAGGAGCCGAAGTTCAAGATCATCTTTGGTTACATGGCAAGCATGAAGTCAGCCTGGGCTACATGAGACCTTGTCTAAAAAGGGGAGGGAATGGGAAGAGGAAAAGGAAGGGAAAATAGAAAGAGAAAGGAAAGGAAAAAGACAGGTACGAGCTCCCACTTAGCCTGTTTCAGGTAACAGCGGAGATGAGTCCTTGCTTCCCAGTAGCTGTTCTGTCTTCTCTCTAATAGAAACCCATTTCCCTGGGGTGAAAATTCACTTGATCAGATATTATATCTTCCATCATCTCTTATTGTCATCATGCTTAAAGAAAGCTGTCTCCATGGCAAAATGCCTTGTTCCTTCCACACCCAGCTTCCTGGAAGACGGACACAATGGATGGAGCTCCAGCAGTATATTACACCTTGAGACTGAAAACCAAATTCTAGAATGATCAAGAGTACAAAGAAAGGAGCTGACTTATTCTTGCTTGGAAACTAATTAGCTCTGTTTTGTAAAGGCAGTATATTTTGTGTTTTCTGTTATTTATAACCAGTTTTAACAACATTTTTAAAATGTTGAATCAACATTGGTAAGTCAAGATAAGGAAGGAAGGTGAGACATTTGTCTAGCACAGCAAAGATCTGTGTGTGAGACTTGGCTGGGCCTGAGGGTAAAGAGCAGCCTGCCCTCAAGGACTTCTATGACACCAAATGCCTTCAAATTTGCTACATTTTCTAGCAGGAAAAGTTCATACTGAGTGAATAGGAGTCTCAAAATGTAGCAGGATAATTGAGTAATGATGAAGCAGGGAAAAGACGGGAGGGTGTTTTCTCAGTTTTTCAACATCAAGGTCTACTTTGGAAATGGTGAATTTGTATGACAAGATTCCAGGACAGGTGATTGGAGCGTGGCTTATAAACAACAGAGAAGAAAAGTATGAGGCTCTAGAGGCCTCCAAGCTGTGCAGTTACATAGAATCATCTTCACTTCTGTCTTTGACAAAGAAATGTGTTCTGTGGGTTTTCTATCAAGGGTTTTGTTGATGTGGTTCATAATATTCTTTAAGAAAAAGTGGGAAATTAATTGTTTATACAACCAGGTAAATTTGTAAGTGGTTGGATAATGATGAGGAGTTCCAGTTGAAGGATGGACATCAAACATAAAGCCTTTAAGACAATCTAAGGGGTCTCGTTCATGCCCTGCTGAGCATTCTCATCATTCCCTTTGATGAAGCTACAGAAGACCATTCACAAAACACAGAAGCATCATGAAGTCAAAATGGATAATGAGCACATTACTCAGAGTCCAGGCTTAATATGTGTTTCTTCCAGGAAGATAAAACATAATATAGGTAATCATAATACACTGGAAAGACATCCAGAGCACCTACCACACAAATATAAAATGAGGCAGAGTGTGAGTTAGTGTTTAAAATATCAAATTTTTATGTCACAATTTCATTATGACATAATATGTATCCACACACACTCAAAGGTGAATTTCTTTTGAGGTTCTAATATCAAAAGCAACAACAAAGAAAGAGGTGACAAGACCTCATCTTTGGGTCTGGCCAACTCATGTTAGTGGCACTGGAGACAGATTATTAATAAAGGAAGAGTTGATCAAGTCAGTAATGAGAAATCATATCAGAAGAACTGAAAGAACTGAGAATGGGCAGCCTGCAAAGAAGACTGAGAAGTAGACTAGTCTTTCCCGCAGAGGCTCAAAGGAAAGGTTTACATGAGTTGTCTCAGACACCAACAGACAAGGGAGAAGAGTATCAGTTAAACTGAAAAAAAATTGCTTCAGACCTGTCTAAGCACAGCAGGCACTGCCTCAAATGCAGTGAGTTCCCATGATCCCTGAGAATTCAAACAGAATGTTTGTGCCTAGAGGTTTCCTCCCAGCATTGAGGGTCTGTGCTACTTGGTTCTGTAATTTTTCAGTATTAAGTAGAATTTGAGTTAGAGCTGGTATAGCACCTGGTTTCTATGAATGTGCACCAGGAAACTCCAAAGCCATAATTGGAGTCTCTGATGAAGGGGTTAGTTTGAGCTGAAAGAATCTTAGCTTGAAATGCTAACTACTGCTGATGACAAGGGATTGAGCCTTCAGAGTGTCACCACACACTTCAGAGACCTTACTTGAAATCCAGGATGTCAAGGAATTTCTTTGGAAAGGAGCTCTGGGAAACAGGCAGTTCCTGTATGACAGCATGAGCTGTGTGCACTATGGCAAGCTAGAATATGAATGACAGCTTCACTCAGCAGCAAGGACTTGCTGTGACTCAGGAACATAAGTAGCTGCTCTGCGTGCAGATTGACAAAAATCACCCATGATCATCACTAAATTAGCAAGGACCCTCCCTTTGGAGGCTGGCAAGATGTGGGAACATGAGTAGCATAGGCTGACTGAGGTAGGAGGCTGGAGACTGCGGACAGATGAGGCAGGTCTGTCTTATGTAAGGAAGTATATCCTGGTCACGTTTCTCTTGTTTGAGTTTCTGAGAAATAATCACTTAAAAAGAATCAGCAGGGCATGTTGGCACACACCTTTAGTCCCAGCACTGAGGCAGAGGCAGGCTGATCTCTGTAAGTTTCAGGCCAGATAGAGCTACAAAGACACCCTTTCTCAAAAAGAAAAAAAAAATCATTCATCCATATGATGGGGTTTTGTGACCTTCTGAATAGGTGGATGTCAACCTCTTCTTTCGTATTTCCTCTGGAATGTACTACATGGAAAGAAGGTGGTCAACATAGATCTTGGTCGGTGCCAGGACTGACTGTACCTTTTCCATGTGAAAACACCAAAAGAAAAATCCAAAATGAAAAAAAAAAAAAAAACTTCAATCTTGTAAGTATTGAAACTCCAAACTGAGACCAGCCCTATGGTCAAACAACTACTTTCCTAACAGAAAAGAGAGAGGTTGTGATGGACAATTTGCCAGGAAAAAATGCCATCTTTCTGAGCCACTGCAGTTCAGATCAAAGCCATGAAAGCCTTTACACCATGCTGAAAGCAGCACTCCAAGTCTCCATTGCAGCCAGTCAGCTGAGTCACTGCAGAACAAATAAACATGCAGAGCTGAATCAAAAGTAAATACAAAGCCTCTTCTGACAGAAGTTTGTATTTACAAAAATCCTGTGACTAAAAGCAACTTAAATTTAGACTATTAAGAAACAAAACAAAACATGTTTCCCAGATTTACATTAATTATACAACGTACCCATATGCCCAGGGCTTCACTGACCATGTGGCAAAGTCTTAAAAATCACTTGACTCATCAAAAGTATTTTTAGCAAAGTAAAACAATTTTTTTAAAGATAGCACTAAACTTCTCAGACTAATTCTGCTCACAAGTTGAAAAAAATATCACCATCATTCCAGCACTGGTGACTATGAAGAAGTCACTGAAAATACTGCAGATGCTGTTTTTAAAACCAATTCAGCACTATCTAAACAACTCTGGTTACTTTGGAATCAAAATGCTGCAGAAAAATTAAATAATTTATACTTGTAAACAAAGTTAATCTATGATATATCCCAATGTTTAGAGAACAATTTGATCTGACTCAGTCTTCAACTACCTTTTTTTTTTTTAAGTCTAAAACTACAATAATACAAAGAAAACAAAACCAACCACCAACAAAATTTGTCTGGAGTGACCACCGTCCCACTCAGACATCCTTTATTTGTTCCTTGGCAGAGTCTTGGATCAGGAAAGTGACCCCTAAGTAGGTCATGCTGACGACTTGCTGTACCTCCAACATTTACATATACTGTGAAGAAGTTGGGCCAGCAAAATAGGACTTGGTGGGTAAAGGTGCTGTGCACAAACCTAATAACCTGAATTGAATCCCTGAATCCCACAGTGGAAGGAAAGAACTGACTCCCAAAAGTTGTCCTCTAACCTCTCTATGTAGGCTGTGACATGCTAATACACACACACACACACACACACACACACACACACACACACTTGATTAGTCACCTTCTATGCATTCACTATCTGAAAACTCCATTGAAGGGCATGTGCACGGCAAACCAAACCCCTGGCCAGTAGCTCATCAGAACAAAGTTGTTCTCAAAAGTAATTCTAATAAGAATCTTTAATGATCAAGTGAGAAGGTGATACATAAGTTAGAACCAATAAGTTCATCCAGGATGTTTCATTTCTGCTCTAGATGGTAATCTGAAATCTGGTCCCCACATTATTGAAAAAGTGGAAACATGTTTTTAATTTTTAAAATTATGTGTTTGGGGCGCTGGAGAGATGACTCAGTGGTTAAGAGCACTGGCCGCTCTTGCAAATGGCCCAGGTTTAGTTGCCAGTGCCCACATGGTGGCTAACAACCATCTGTAACTTCATTTCCAGGGGATCTGACACCCTCTTTTGGCTTCCCCAGGTGTTGCATGCACAGGTGTACTTACACATTTGCAGGCAAAATACTCATACACATAAAGTAAAAGTAAATTTTTAAAAAATATTTTATTTACTATTTTTATTTTATGTGCATGAGTGTTATGCCTGCATATAGGTAAGTGTACCCATGTCGTGCAATGCCCACGGAGGACAGAAGAGGATGTCAGATCCCCTGGATCTGGAATTAGGGACAGTTGTTAGCTGCCATGTGGGTGCTGGGATTCGAACCTGGGTCTTCTGCAAGAACGACCACTGTTCTTCACTGCTGAGCCATCTCTCCAGCCAAAAGTAAATATTTTTAATTATGTATATGTATATAAAACAGATAAATGCATAAATGAGGTATGCATACTGGTATGGATTTTGTGTAGTCTCTTTAAAAATATGTTTATAATTTCCTTTTGCCTTTCCTTCTGCCTGTAGCTACATCTTTTCTCTAACCATCTTAATAATCCAGCCGTTCTTTATTGGTCTTTGTACAGCATCTTTATGCAATTGGATACATGTGTGTTATTGGCTTTTCCCCAGTGTGATTTCATCTGCACTCCACAGCCCCCCACGGATTCTTCTGTTCCCAAGCACCAGCTTTTTTATCCATTTTTTGCCATTTCAAGCAAATTTATGATAAAATCTTGTTTCTATCCATACCTACTTACCTTTTAATTTCTATTTCTATATGCTAAATATTTACAGGAGTGGAAATGCTGAAATAAGTGAAATATTTGTGTTTAAATTTAAGAGATTCTGCTGAGTGTATTTTCTCAGTTGTAACAGTCCATGCATCCAGCAGACTCTTGCAAGCATCTGTTCCTTATGCCCGTGGTTGAGTCTACACATCCATCAAATTTCTCTTTATATATTTTGCCCTGTTTTCTATTGGATTGTATTTTTGCTTATTGCCAATTTGTTATTTATGACATTTAAGCCAAGAATATGGTATCTTCCCATTTGTTTAGGTCTTTTATTATATCTTTCATAAATCAGTAAGATGTTATGGTTTTCTTCACGTGGATTTTGTACACATCTTGTTAAATACATTATAGATGTTTATTATTTGTCCATATTTTAGTGGAATAATTTCTGTGTTCTCTTCTGGTGCTTATGTTTAGTCATTAAAGCCTCCCTATTTTTGCACATTGGCATTGTACCCCCTCAAATTTTTACAATAACTCTAAAGTTTTAAAATATAATATCTCTAATTTGTAATGTCCACAAAAGGGGGGTTTTGCTTATTAATTTCCAATGCTCATATAAATTATTTCTATTTTTACAAATATCTTAACTGAACTAAATAAAAACTTTCCATATTTTTCTATGACCTTAAAAAAAACTAAGTAAGGAGCTGGAGAAATGGCTCAGGGGTTAAGAGCACCGGTTGCTTTTATAGAGGACCTGGGTTCAGTTCCCAGTACCCACATGACTGCTAAAACACTAAGTAATTCCACTTCCAAGGGACGCAACACCCTCTTCTGGTCTCCTTGGGTATTGCACATATGTGGTACACTTACATACACGCAGGCAAAACACTTATGCACATAAAATAAAAATGAATAAATCCAAAAAATATTTTTAAAAGTTAAGCAACAAGAAAAATATATGGTTTAAATGCTTTTTTAAGTTTTAAAATAAAATTCAGAATACCACCCAGTGCTAGTAGAACCTTTAATGATATCCTTAGTCATATTTTCTACATCTTCTATGGTAAATGCTTTGAGATTTACATGATTTTCCTGGAAGAAATTTTTATAACTTGCATTTTGATATGAATCATCTGTTTATCTAGACCTTCAAAGTTGTGCCTACAGAATTGAATGCATTCCCTTATACAATTTAAACCATCCCCATATCAAATTATTGGCCAATAGACACACAGTATTTGGATTATTTGCAAAATAATCACAAAAAAATGGTCAGAGTGTAGAAGGCCCATGACTGACCTCATGCTCAAGATGATTGAAGCTGAGCAGTGAACTAATGAAGGTCAGCCTCTACATTTTTGCATTTTATATTTCTCTGAAATTTTCATAAGCTACAAACAGAAATTTGGAAATGAGTTCTAGTGTTTGTGGTATTCAGTTACCATCTACACTTCAGCACACCATGTTCCTTTTCCTAAGCTATTGTCAAGATAGAAACTACAAATCAGATTTGTTAAAAAGGCCAAGACCATCAAGCTGGGCATGTACCTCAAGTGGTGAGTGCATGATGCCCTGGATTCAATTCCCAGCACTAAGGAAACCAGGTGTGGTGTCACATGCCTATAATCTAAGTATTTGGGAGATAGAGACAGGAGGACTAGAAGTTCAAGGTCATCCTTAGTCATATAGTGAGTTGGAGGTGAGCCTGGACTATATGAGACCCTGCCTCAAAGCAAAGAAGACCAAGACCATTAACTCTGAGTTCCCCATCTTCCTTCTCCCTGTGTAAATAAGACCACACTCTAGAAAAATTCTCTTTGCTTTCTGAGGAGGAGTCTCTCCCTCCTTTCTGGAACTGACACATACCCATGACTTTCCTCAAAACCTACAAAGTTGCCTTTCCAGGATTTTATATAAATTCCATACATCTCACCAATACTCAAGTGGGCTAAGCTGATTTATCTTTGATAAATCAAAAGGCTGTATTTTTCTCCTTAACAAAAGAAGTATTAGGATATCAAATTGAGATGATTTCTGCTGACTTCCAACAACAATGTATCTTAGAGTCACTTAGGCAAAGCTTCCTCAGCAGGAGAAGAAGGGACCATGAGGAGACAGTATCCTCCTTTAGAAGGCAACAGTATTCTCTTTTTAAAAAAACTGTGTGAGTAATCATCCACACAGGGCAACTGTGGTATTCTGTACCCACCGGTCCATACTTTTCTTTTCTCAGGACTAATATGTGTCTTGGAATTTCTTCCAGGTTAATAGTAAGCTTGTTCATTCTTTTCTTTTTTCTTTGGAGATAAAAATAACACCTTTGAATGACTGAATCATAATTTTCTTTGGTCTTTTTGAGACAGGGTCTCCTTGTAGCCCCAGCTGGCCTACAACTTGCTATGTAGATCTGACTGACCTCAGTCTCACAGAGATCCACCTGCCTCTGCCTTCTGAGGACTGGGGTTAAAGGCCTGCAGTACCACACACCCTGTCTGAATCATTTTTTAGCTAAATATTTTTGTATTGTGTCAAAATAGAAGATTGTTTTATCTTTCAGTGGTTGAGAGAAGGGACAATTAGAATTAACCAGCAAACACAACCCCAGCAGCAAGCCTGCTCTGAGCATCACATGTAAAGAACCCAGCTTACACTCCTGACCCAGAGGGAACAGCACAACTAACCAATTCATTCTTCCTGCTTAAGGGTGGGTGTGAACACAAAGACACCTTGCCTTGCACTGAATAATCCTCAGGGGTTCTGCATAACTGAAATGAGAGGGGAGAGGGGAGGGTTTTGAAGGAAGATGCCAAAGTGTCAACTACAGAGGAAGACAGATGCTTGAATAACCTATTGAAAAATAAAAAAAATAAAAAAATAAAAAAAAAGACAAAGCCTATGAGGTCTCAAGCTCTTAGAGTGTCTTCTACAGAAAATATCAGAAAAATATTACACTCTCAACAACTAAATTTCATGAACAATATTGTCTAAATCTGCTGCTTTGATTTTCTTGTTACTAGTTTCATACACTTTAGGCCTGGTGTGTGTTATTTACAATAACTTGAAACATATAATTAAATAATGCAAAGTACTGCGCCTAACCTTTCATTAATCTCTGCTTGCCCCTGTGCCTCCATGGCACAACAGGTGTCTCTGCAAAGGGCCAGATCAAGCTTAATTGTCATCCTACTTAAAGTTCTTCCTTCTTAGTTTCCCTGATTCCTTCCCCACCATCTCTTCCCTGCCTCTCAGTCTTTTTCCTGTCCCTGCTTTCTCCTCATCATTCAATTTTGGTTTCCCCAACTATGAATACTTATACTATACCTTCAGGTTCAACAAATGCTCTTATGAGTAGGAGATAGAGTAGCATAAGTATGAAATTCTCAATAAATTTTTTAAGCTAAAAATACTTTAAAAAATAATAATTATGAAATATTTTAAAAGAAAAAAGAGCATAGTTTTTTAAATTATTTTATTTATTTTATTTTATGTGTGTGTATTGCCTGCAGTGCGTGTAAGTGCACCTACATTATGCAATGCCTGTGGAGGTCAGAGAGGGTGTCAGAGCCCCTGGAACTGGAGTTACAGACAATTGTTAACCACCATGTGGGTGCTGCGATTCGAACCCAGGTCTTCCACAAGAACAGCCTACATTCTTAGCCACTGAGCCATCTCTCCAGCCCAAAAGAATATAAAGGCTTATCATGAAGCCCACTAACCAAAAATAAATTTGTATGGCCACAATTATATTAAACAAAGTATATTTATGTATAGGAAGTAATGTTAACAATAAATACATGTCATGGTAGAAAACTTCTCTTAATGGAAGAATATAACAAACTGAAGTCTATTTGCCCCTATTTAAAAAGTTTCAAATCAGGTCTAGAGAGATGGCTCAGCAGTCAAGAGCACTAGCTGTTCTTGCAGAGGACCTGGGTTCAGTTCCCAGCACCCACATGGCAGCTAAAAACCACCTGTAACTCCAGTTCCAGGGGATCTGATGACTTCTTAGGGCTTCTAAGAGCACTGTAAGCACGGGTGCACTTAAATACACACAGGCAAAACATACACAGAAAATTAAAAAATAAATAAATAAAAATTTTAATAAAAATTCAAGTCTGTAGGAAAAAAGAGAAAACTAGCAGAAGAACTAAACAAATCCACAGTGGTGGGAAAATACCACACACTTCTCTCAGTAACTGATAGAATGAGCAAATAAGAAAAGCTTTACAGAGGCCTTGACTGAACA
>NW_008329134.1:3873285-3875405 GCF_000622305.1 Nannospalax galili
CAAAATAGAAAATATGCTGGGCTGTAAAGCAAGTCTCAACAAATTTCAAAGGACTGAAGTAATACCAAGAATGTTCTCTGGCTTCAGTGGGATTAAGTTAAATCAATAACAGAAAGAAAATTAGAAGACTTCCAAATTTATTAAAATTAAATAATATATTCTGAATAATCCACGGGTCAAATTACAGAAAATATGTCTCACACCCATACTACTGAGTAAAAGAGGCCAGACAGACCAGAGCACACGCTGTGATTCCTATTATGAAGGGTTCCTCTGTGCTGCACCTCCATCATTCCACCCTAGCTCTCTTGGGTGTGTCATTCGGGATCTTGGTGGTAACAGGTTTCAATCTGAATTCTTCTCAAGCTAGCATTCTGCTTCCCCAAGGCAGTCCATGTGCACCAGTACACTTGTCTCTAGATTCCTTTTCTCACATATTCCCATCTTATCTCGAATATCTAGATTTTTCTTTGAAATGATCTCTTGCATTCCCCGTTGCTACCACTGCCACCGAGCTGAAGAAGGACCCAGGTCCTCTAACATTCTCCCTCCTGATGCTGGGGTTACAGCCACACATAGGCTAACACTAAGCATGCTTGACTTTTTAAGTGGGTGCTGGAGATTAGACGTCAGGTCCTTATGTCTGCAGAACCATTACCCCAGCTTACTTTGTATTTTTGTTTTTATTTTATATCCCCTTTCATACACTTATCTAATTTGGTTTGCTTATTTTTAATTATTGGCCAATCCTTTTTTTCTCTTTAATTTTCCCCCTTCTTTTTCGCCCCATGTTTTCTTCTTTTCTGTCCCCTCTCTACTACATTTTAGTGGTACTTTTGCTTTACTTTAACATTTTTTACTATTCTAGTGCTTTTATTTTTATTCTTCTTATATTTAATTTTATTTTCTAATCTTTTCATTATTAGGAAATCTTTTATTGTTTTATCTTCTCTCATTTTTTCTCGACCATTTGCCTTTACTCTGTTCGTGCGATTCCTCGTGCCTCCTTTTCCCTTTATTTAACCTTGCTTCCCCTTTATTACTGTACTTTCATTTCCTAATTCTTTTATTATTTGCACACTTACCCTCAATAGCTTTTAACATGGGAACACATCCTCCAGTCACACTGCCATTTTCTGTGTTATGATCATTGGTGTTACTGGGCCTTAATCAATTTTAAGTATGAGTATACATCTAGTGTAGTTTGATGTTGATGCTGTTAGAGTTTCTTTTCTCCTTTCTGAGTGATGTGAGGGTGTAAGTCATTAAGAGCAGACTGCTAAATGAGAAGATTCTCCAAATAAAATCGGAAAAGATATACAGGTGGACAGATGCGCAAATCACAACACAGAAAGACCAAAATAAAATAAAGAAAATCTTCTGCACAGCTAAGGAAACAATCACCAGAGAGAAGAGACAGCTACAGGATGGGAAAAAGTCTTTGCCAGTACACATCAGACAGGGATTAATTAAGGATAAATTTTTAAAACTGCAAAAATTAAGCCAGCAAAGTAAATCATCCAATCAATAAATGAGCTAATGAGATGAATAGACTTCTCAAAAGGAGAACTGAGTTGCAAAAAAAAACATTGAAAAAATGGTAAACATCCTTAGCCATTAAGGAAATACAAACTAAAACTACTTTGAGAATCCATCACATTGCATTCTGAATGGCTATTTTTAAGAAAATAAATAACAATAAATGTTGGTACAGATATAGGGAAAGAAGGACCATTGTACACTGTTGGTGGGAATATATATCAGTATGGCCACTATAGAAATGAGTATAAAAGTCCCTCAATAAAACCCCTAAAAGTAGAATGACTACAGACGCAGCCAAAGCACTCTTTGGTATCTGCCTGAAGGACACTAAGCCTTCATACCCAGAAACACATGCAGATGCATGCCTATTGTTACACTATTCACAATAGCTAGGAAATGGAGCCAGCTCAGATGTCCATCCAAAGAAACATGGATGAAGAAAATGTACGTATATACACGGAATTTTATTCATTCATAAAGAAAAAATGAAATCATGACATTTGCATGAAAATGGGTGGAACTGGCAGTCATTATGTACATTAAATAAAATAAGCCAAACAAAAAATGCCACATCTTCT
>NW_008329134.1:3875500-3886475 GCF_000622305.1 Nannospalax galili
GTTGGGACTAGAGGGAATATGTACAAAGCATGTAACATAACATTGGGCACATAGTCAGACAAATAATAATAATTATTATTGCCAGGTATGGTGGCACTTATCTATATGTAATCCTAGCATTTAGGGTGTTGAGGGAAGCACATCTGAAGTTGAAGGCCAGCCTGGGCTACACAGTGACACCATATCTCAATAAAAACCAACAATTATGTTACTATTAATTTTCAAAACATAGTCAAATATCCATAGTCTGTGTACATTCCTACTTCATTCTGAGGAATCAGGAAATACATCTTCCTTATGCGGGTCCCACAAAAGTACCCCCACCCCATTCTCTAAACCCTTTCTGTTTTTATCTTATATCTGGCAACAAATCACTGAATTTTAGAGTTATTTTTATGTCAAAATTCTATGAAACATGGCAAGTATTGTATCTCCACAACTAAATTAAGGATTTCAGAGCCCAGATTGTGTTTTTAAGTTCTATATGGACTAAGTCTCTGGCACATGCTACATATTTATTGATTTAATGAGTCCAGCCCTGGAGTCCAGCTCTTTGAATTTCAGTCGAGTGCTTGAAATAATTCCAGCATTTTCTCCACCCACACAGAAAACCAATCTGGCCAAGAATAAGGGGAAGTGAAAACATCATTCTCACTTAACCCTCTTTGGGAGTTTCTCCCATCCATTTTCCTCTTTGCCAAAATGTTTCAAGTCCTTAGGAACCAGGAAAAGGCTGGTTTGAGTAGCTGACAAGAAAGGGACACGAGGGTGATTGAGAAAGAGAAAAGATTTCAAAGCCAGAGCCAGGATCTCTGGGAAAAAAAAAAAATTTAATCGAATTTCTAAAAGGAGCCTTGATTCTTGGAGTATGTTTATTTCCCTTTCAGCTTGGGAGATTTTCCAAAGGAAGCTAAAGCCAAAATACTTTCAATTAGGAATAGTAGACTTCAGCTTGCCAAGTTTAAAATCTGCTAACTCACTGGGTCCAAGATTTGGAAGCAACCACAAAGAATACTGTCATATTTTTCCCTTGGGAATGGATTTCCAGTGTCAAAGCCTTAAAGTGTTCTAAGATGTCTTGAATAATAATTTATAAATATTAATATTATTGAATAAAAGTACAATGATTATGTTTTCTGTCAATAGACACATGTTTGAAAACAGATGAGAAGGCTTTGGAGGTAAGAATGTGACACTTTTTCAAAATCTGGTGTACAAGGAGAAAAAGAAAAGGTGATATTAAATTTTATTTATTTATGGGGTTTTGTGTGTGTGCATGTGTGTGTGCATGTATGTGTGCGTGTGCGTGTGTGTGTTTTCCAGGAATTGAATTCAGGTCTTCAGACTTAGTGACAGATGCCTTTATCCATTGACCCATCTCTCTGGTCCATGATATTAAACTACACACCTGTATCAAAAGCAGCAATGTTTCTTGTGGTGTGTTACTTTATATCTCCCCTCAAAACATTTGAAACCAACATTCTGAATATAGTTTTAAAATATTCTACTAAACCTATCCTTATTACCATGTGAGAAACATCTATTAACATCAACCAGCATAGCTGATTAAGAGGTAGGCGTGGTGGCTTTCACTTGTAATCCCAACACTTGAGAGGCTGAGGCCAAAGGATTACCAATTGAGATCAGCCAGGACTATATAGCAAGAGATTGTCTCAAAAAATATTAATTTCCTCGCCATATTTTGTTTCTCGTTTCTTTTAAACTCCACAGGTTTGTCCTGAGTGCCAAGGACCTGCAAGTCACAAGATTAGGGTCTATGAGGCCATAAAAATGAATGGCCGCATCCCAGCATTTCAGAATCAGAACTTGGTTGGGAAGTCAGACACCTACAGCCATTTCTTCTTAACAAAGAAAAATGGCACAAAACAACATTTCAAAAACATGATAATAGAGGGTTATGCAGTGTAGAATATGAGAGGGGAGACTCGGGGATAGAATAGAAGGTTGAAATGCATCTGAAGGAATTGAAGAAGGCTTTGTAGAGAGACGACCTCTGATCAATTATCAAGAAGAGATACTTTACGAAGCAAAGACTTTCCAGCTAGAAAAAAACAGTTCAAAACAAGCAAACAAACAAACAAATAAGCTTACAAAAAGAATGGGGTGGGGATCAGTGTTGGCAAGATGGCTCAGCAGTTAAGAACATGCTCTGCTCTTGCAGGGGACCCAAGTTCAGTGCCCCGTACCCACATCGAGCAGCTTGTAACTGCCTACAACACAAGTTCCCGGGAATCTGACACCCTTTTCTGGACACTGTAGGCATACACATACATACACACACATACACACTCACACACACACACACACACACACACACACTAAAAATGAATCAAAAAATTTTAAAGAATTTTTTAAGTGTGTCTGTTTGCAGGTGCTGGTGTACCTAGGAGAGGCCAAGAGAAGCTTGTGTGTGGAAGGCCAGTCTGTGCTGGTACAGGGTAAGAGGACCAAGCACTCCATAGAAGGGGCAGCAACATGATTGTGAGACTCAGGCCTAGCATGGTTCTAGTTACAGAATCTCAAAGAGCAAGTACCGATTCTGGCCTAGAGAAGACAGCAAGATTCAGTTCTGCAAGAATCACAAAAGCTAGTACACTCAGCATTCAAATCTAAGTAAAGAAAGGAAGAAAGAACTCAGGACCTCAGTGAACCAGAGCACATATGTGAGACCAGTGGCAGGTTAAAATCTATACCCAGAAACCTCAGCAGTGGCCATCCCATCCTGTAGAAGGTGACTGGGAGATAGTGCAGCTGGTGTCATGATCCCCAGGGCCAAGATGAAATGACTTGTCATCTGTGACAACATTTGGAAAAGCAGATTTCAGTCAAGAGTTTGGTTTTCTTATCATATAGCACAAAACTGATGGACTCCTTAATTTTTTTGTCTTTGTATTACTGATTCATTCAGAAATTTATCAAGCTAGCCATCCTTTCAGGGAGCCTTGAGGATGGTGCAGGAGACATCATAACATATATTCTGGATATGACAACATGTTTTCTCCATAGGAATGCGTCATAACATTTTCATTACAAACCATGTCGGAGGCAATTTTATGTTAACATTGTAAAAACCAGTAATACTACTCCTAAATACTATTATTAAGGAACCATTTGATAATTGTTTTATATAACTGAAAGAAATAAAAGATGCTATAGATATTAAATATAATACAAAACTGAAAGTAGGAAACAAGTTGGGAAAATCAGTATTTTTATCTTTACCCAATCTCATTTTATAACTGTCTTGTCTTTGTGGGGTGGGGCCAGAAGACAGCCTTCAGTCTCGTTCCTCAGTATCATCCACCTTTTTTTTTCTTTTGTCATTGGAGACAAGGTCTCTCACCAGCCTATAACTCCATCAAGTCAGCTATGCTTGCTGACCAGTGAGCTTCAGAGATCCTCCTGTTTTGCTTCAACAGCACTATGGTCACAAACATACACCATGCCTGGATTTTAATTTGGATGCTAGGAATCAAACTCAGGTTTTTATGCTTGCAAGTCAAGCACCTTACCAAATGAGGCATTTCCCCAGCCCTTATATCTACCATGTGACAGAATATTCTTGGGAACTCATCCAAGAACCATCGGCGTAATATTTGCACTATGAACATAACTCCCTGCTTCCTCATACCACGCCAGCTCTTTCATCCTGCCCCACTCTCATTCATTTACACCGTTGCTTTGTCTCCAAAAATTAAAATAAATTTATGTTTCATTTCAAAATGTAATCAGCAATGTAGTTATGGCATACAAGCTAGTCTTCATTCCTTTGTGAACAGAATTTCCAATAGAGGAAATAGGAAGGACCCTTTTTGGAAAGTTGATCTGGTTCCCTTCTAATACCATCCCAAAACACTCACTTTTTTTCTATGCACGTATTCACTCTCTGGTGAGGGAAGAAAATACCTGAAATAGTAGATAATGAGAATATGAGAAAAATGAGAAAGACCAACAATTGTGCTTCAGAAAATCCAGCTCTACCATGTATGAATGAGCCCCAGATTTTGTGAACAGAACTTCTGAAAATCGAAAGGGGCAGAAGTTAGTTTTAGAAGGGTGGTCTGATTTCTAATACCACCCCTAGATAGAAAAAGATATTTGGACTGGAGTCTTTATGTCCTCCAACTCCATAAGTGTGGCTTTTGATACTGTTCACGTCACTTCAAGTCCCACAGAATGTCTTTGTGTTATAGGAAGCACTCTACTGAAATATTTTGGATGAACAAATTTAAGAAGCCATACATAATCTCACTGTTCAAGAAGGGAGAAGACTCCAGTATCCCACTAAATTCCCATTTCTCTAAAAAGAAAATAGACCCTAGTTGTTCCTTCTCCCCTCTAGTAGTTCTTGGTAATTCCAAGTCTATGACTTCAGCTTCCTTTATTGGCTATCCAAAAGCCTATGATTCACTGCATAGTTTAGCACTTACTTTGCAGGCTCTAAATAGAGCTCTTCCAGGCCCCTCTCCATAGCTTTCATGTGTCCTAAATCCAGCCTATCCCCAGGATAGCTGTGAGTATGGCCATCTGTTTCTTAAGTGCTGATGCAGACCTCTCCCTGAGCAATATCTCCAGAGTCAGGCAAATGTTTGTAAAAAGACACAAATAACTGCATACAGCTCACTCAGAACACATCTACACCTTTTCTCCCGCTTACCAGCATTCTTCAAAATGTTCTTTCTTCGCTGTGATTCTTAAATTTTCTTAGATGCAATTTTTCCAAACCTTCTCACTCCCTACATGAGTATTTTTGTAAATTCATATTTAGGATGCTCCAAACCCCTCATACCAAATACCACTTGGAGCTGAAATTTAGATTCTTATTATTGAAAACAAAAACACATGCAGGGGCTGAGGAGATGGCTCAGTAGGTTAGAATACTTTCTCTGCAAGCATGAAGAACTAAGTTCTAATCCCCAGCATCCATGTAAAATGCCTGACATGGCTACACACGCTTGTAGCCCTGGCACTGGGGAGGTGGAGACAGACAGATTGTGAGAGTTGCTGGCTGGCCAGCCAAGCCAAAATGTCTACCTTCCTGTGCAGTGAGAGACCCTGTTTCAAAGTAATAAAGCAGATAAATAGAGAGAAAGACACCTGCCATCCTGCTCTGACTTCTGTACATGTGTGGGCTCACACACCTGTGTACTCACTTGCATTTACCAGCCACCACACACATACATACACACATATACTCACAAAGCCCAAAAAAGAAGCAATTTTATTGTTTAAAGTTATGGTAAGACATGCTCAATCATATGCCTAATATTCAGTTTCAAAGACTCCAAATAATTTTATTCTTACAACTCACACATTTTCACATATTAAAAGCACTCAATTCTCAAAAGTTTATAACTGAACTAATTTCATCCCATCATTTTAATTTAGAGGTACGACTCATGTTAAGTTAGAGAAAGTTTTTTAAGAACATGGAAAGAATTTTCAGGATATAAAAGGAGCTAGAGATGGAAAAGTGAATCCACCAGAAAGGCAGACCACACTTGCTGAACTGGGTGAGCAAGTGGAGCCCTTGTCAATTTGTGGGTCAAAGTCAGGAGTGCTGAGTTTGAGTGACAGGTCTGAGAAAGAAAAGGCACAGGAGTCACCTACAGGCCGCCTCAAGCTCACTTTGGGATTCAGAGTCTGAGCATGCCAGTGAAAGGAGACCAGGTTATAAGACCATCTGCAGGGGCACGAAGACTGAGAGAAGGGAAAGACTGAGGCCTTGGGCATGTGCATGTGAAGTGGAATCTTTCAAGAAAGTTCTTGCCAAAAAGAAAATCAGCAAGCAAGAAATAATCTTTACCCAGTGATAAACCAAAAAGAGTAAAGTGATTCCAAGTATCAAGTTGCTCCCACCCAGCACCTAGCTGAGTCTCCATGAATATCTGGGTCATAGGTGAAGCGTTTTAAGTGTTGAGTATATGGAGACTAGTTTTCTTAACCACCTATGTCCAAGCATCATGGGCCTGGACTTCTAGTACAATCTAAGCCTCATCACTCCAGTATAACCTCCAGGACATTCTGACACAACCTTAAGGTCACAGGCAGACACAAAGGGAATGACTCCTAACGAAGGAGCTGTAAGTCACTGAGCAACACAGGGTGACAAATACTTCTGGGTTATGTGTATGGTTTAGCTTAGTTCAAGCAATACTTGGAGGTAATGTTCAGAGTTTCTAAACTAGCAGGTATAAGCATTTAATCAGCAGAAGTTAAGTTTGACTGTGCTGTGACCATATTTTTACCTACAGGCCAATGTACCTAGAGAGACAGTTATAACCAGAGATTTAATATGGTAATAACTACTGATAAATAGCACGGGGAAGCTGTACTCACACATCCATCCTCCATGGATTTTCCCAACTTTGTCCTAGTTCTCTTCCATAAAGCATAAGGATCAGCTTTATCAGATTGGCAGGAAGCAGAAATACTAACTAGATAGAGTTGTTTTGAGTAAGATCACTGTGCCTTTCAAGGCCTGGGCTTGAAAGTCATCCCCATCTAAAACTGTTCTTCCTCTCTTTGTTAGCAAAGCTAGTGAAATGAGCTGAAGCATCCTGTCAAAGCCTAGGTTCATCTCATGTACAGATTCTATAAAGCCCCATCTAGGCCACTTGGCCTTTGACCAGAGCTCTAGTTTGCAAATATGAGTATCTCTTAACCATTAGCAATGTGGTCATTAATACTCCTATTAGCCTGTGTTAAAGAAAAATAATTTAGGAGGAAAGTTTCATGTATACGCATCAAATGTCTCAATATTCTCTTCCCACATTCACAATAATTCATTAATTTCATTAACTTTAGACTGTGAAAATCTACATGAGGATAATTTAAATAAGCACTTTGAGACAATCGAATCATAGAACTTTTCCACATCACAAATCTGGAATAAACGCTTTCCCCATCCCCTCCCAGTATAATACTATAAGTGATAATGTGACCTCTGGATGCATGCTGCAGGGGAATTCCATCACCTCCACCCCAGTGGGAGTCTATCCATATCAGTGTCTCTGCTGGAAAGAACCCATTAACATGTCTTCCTGCAGAGTACTTGGAAAACAGGCTTCCACCTGCCACTGTATATCCATTATACCTATCAATTATTCCTGTGTTATATAAATCTAGTCAAATTATAAACATCTTTTTAATCACATAATATTAAAATATGGCCATCCATCTTGGTTGTGTGTGTGTGTGTGTGTGTGTGTGTGTGTGCGTGTGTGTTTCATGTGAAATACATTTCCTGCTTCTGTTGGCTTTATCTTCTAACAGCTGAAAAATATTTTGTGACAGGAACATATTTCTTTTCAAATTTCAAAATGCTATCTGATTTCTGCTCCAGGCTGAATTCAGGAACAGACATTGAGTGCCTGCTGTATGCATTACAGGTACCCTGCTAAATATTGTGGAAATGCAAACTTGATGTCAGACAGACTTTTAGCAGAAACTTCAGAAAAGTTTCTAAGTTCCTTAGAAAATACCATGGTCCAACCACAGAGTCATCAGGGGCCCTCTGTGATTGGTTGGCAAATTGATATACTGACAGCATACACATTTGTGATGCTGTCTCCACTTGGATTTTCACTGTGGTTTCTGGGGTTACTCTTTACCCATACCAGATGTTGGAAGTAGTGCCTTGCAGATGCAAGATGAGGTTGACACTTAGTTTGTTTACCATAGTAATTTATTGAATTTGAGTTTGGTCCTCAAACATTGATTCCATTTGGAATGTTGGCGCCCAAATAAGAGTGAGAAGAAACAGATGATGGAGCATCATTGTTTGTATTTTAAGCAACTCTCTCACATAATCATCTATAGCTAAGCCATCACAATTTGTCTTACAGAGAAATCCAGGGCAAGCATCTGAAAGTCTCTAAGTCAACCTCATATAGCTCATCCAATTAACTCAATTGTCACACAAGCATACCTTATGATAGACTTTTCATTTCAGGATAAGATCACAATCTACCAAGGAAGATATATGACATGGTATTCTAAATGCATTTAGTAGGTCATGGTGTGGTACCTGCTCTAGAGAACCAGTGCTATGGGTTGGAGCTGCAAGATTAGCCCCTCTATCCTCAACAGAAACAGGCTCAATTTAGGGGCTCACTGCTTCCAGGTGCTAGACTTGGGGCCAATTTTCTTCACCTGGATGTAATGGATGGACATTTCATTCCCAACATCACCTTTTAATCACACTGTGGTAGGGGGAAAAAAAAACTTCAAAATTAGATAGACCAGAACCTTTTATTTGGCATGCACGTAATGGTGTTTAAACCAGAACAGTAGGTAAAGCCAATGACTTTAGCAGGAGCCAATCAACTGCCTTTCATCTAGAAGCTAGTGAGAACACAGAGACTTGGACTAAAGACATTCAGGAGAATAGAATGATGATTAGCCTAGCCATCAAAGCCACTTAATATTTGGTACCATAGGCTAATCATATAGATATGACAATATGACTGTTAAAACAGTAGAGCCTGGGTTTGGAGGGCAGAAATTTATGGATGATGCCAAAGGTTTGCTGGTTGAGGACCTGTCCCACTAAATTTCCTCCTTCTCACTCTCTGTTTGACCTGCCCTCACTCTCTTCAGAGTCTCTTACTCCAGGCACTATTAGACAAACAATATAACATATCTATATCGGAATTTTTCATTTTATATCTTGGGGGGTATGGAATAACTTACAAAGGCAAACACCCAGCACTTCACAAAAGGCAGACACCTCACGCCCTGTTCCGCTCTGGCTCAGCCCCTGCCAGCCCAGATCACTTCTGCACCCTGCGCATAGTCACTTTTAGCTTTTGCCCATGCCTCATGGGCCTGCAATCTTGCCCCAGGTCGGTAAATGCCCCCTCTCACAGCCACACGGGTGCAACACCAGGGCTATCCTGGTTCCTTCCAAGATGGTGCCATAACCCCCTCCCTCCGAGGCTAACTCTCCGCAGTCAATTCTCCACAGCAGGCCCTGCCCCTTGGAGGAGCCAGGCCCTTTGGGGACACACTCCACCCCTTCCCTCCACTCTTACAATCTTTCCACCAATCTTCTGCTAAGGTCCCTGAGCCTTGGAGGGGGTGATAGATGTAGGGTGATCTCTCTTGTATCATGATGCAATAGTGACTTCTTGGGCCTCCCATTATTTAAGCCATGACCATTGATCTATCTCAGTGGTGTTTCTTCTACTATAAAGACAAATGTAAGGAAGTAGACATGTTTAAACAAATATGAATGCAAATACAAATGCCTAGAAGATATGCCAGTAGATGTACTATATTCATTAAACAGTATACTTGTAATGGCTTCCCCATAGGGCCTATAATGCTTCTCGACACAGGGGGTTGTCCTGGTCTAAAGCACCAGATGTGTGTCCCACCCCTAGAGTAGGCCTTATGAAATTAGAAATTTGTCAGTTGTACATATGCTGGTTGAGCCATTATTGCACTTGCAGGCATTTCTTAGCATGTCCATAGCGTGCAGCATGTGGGGTCCTTTGTTGAGTAGAATCACAGGGGATCCTTTTGTCCCCAACCATCTGCATAGCACCTTCTGGCACTATGAACATCATCCATCCAGTGGCATGGAGTTCTTTGACTTAGTCTCACCTCCATCTCTTTTTCTCCTCCTGTGGTCACATCATGCGGTGTCTTCAGCAACATGGCCTTACTGACCTTTCTAATATACAACTATCCTAGTTTGTTTCTTCATTGCTGTGACAAAATACTCTGACCACTACCAACTTGGGGAGGAAAGGGTTTATTCAGCTTACATCTCCCAGGTCGTAATTTATCAGGGAGCCCAAGGTAGGAACTCAGGGCAGGAACCTGGAGGCAGGAGCTGGAGCACAGGCCATGGAGGAACGCTGCTTCCTGACTTGCTCCCCTGGCTCCTGCTCAGCCTGCTTTCTTATGCAACACAGGCCCACCTGCCCAGGGGTGGCACCACCCACAGTGGGCTGGGCCCTCCCACTCATCAAGAAGATGCCCTTCAGACATGGCCACAGGCCAGTCCAATAGAGGCAATTCCCCAATTGAGGCTCCCTCAACACAGGTGTGTCAAGTTGACACTAAAGCTATCCAGCACAACAACCAACATTAGTGGCAATAGCCTTGGTGAATTTGAGGTCCTCTAGGATACCTCTCTGACCAACAGCTCATGGGGGGAAACCTCCCTGGGTACTGTAGATTTTCTTAATAGTTGTATGGTTTGTGGGCCTTTGTTTTTATCTTACCCAACCATAAAAATCCCAAGAATCTTACATCTATAGCTGGCCTTTGCTTCTTCAGGTATCTTTCAAATGGGTTTCACATCTGTAAAACACTCAAAGGAACATTAACATTATATATTAAAACACTCATAGACAAGGTCTAACACAGCATGGAAAGGTTTTATCCATTCTTATTAACTGTTTTCTCCATAGATCATTGTTAGGTACCATGGCATGGGTATGAGGCATTAATTTAGTTAGTTCTTTACTATCTTTAGTTGTCCCTTTGGAGTCATTTCTCACTTGGGGATCTTACATGGAGTCTCTTTGTATTCTTTTATTCTTTTTTATTTTTAACTTATACAAAAACTTTATTGAGAATTTTACACATGCATATAAGGTGTTTTGATCAAATCCATGCCCACACCCTCCCCTCCAACATTCTACCCTCTGAAGAGATAACCCTAAAATCTTTTAAGAATTAGATACTAGTTCCCAAATACTTTTGACATTTCGAGATTTTTGGCCTTTGGAACAGAGTGTATTGTTAACAGGCCCAAGGACATTTTCACTTTTAGCCCAGAAACTGGCTACATTTCTTTGGGGACTTTTTACCCGAACTGTCTAACCAATTCCTACCTCATAGTCTTATCACATCATCCTCTGAAGGGGTTACCCAAATTGCCAATAGGGAATAGGGATGCAGACCACTCTGGCTTCTTCCATGCTGAACAGGGACACAG
>NW_008329134.1:3886550-3889223 GCF_000622305.1 Nannospalax galili
GAAAGTCCTTGACTGGTGAATAGGAGATGTGAAGGAGAAGTAAAGGTAAGAGTAATTAGCATTACAAGTTCTAGACAGGGAACTAGAAAAAAGTCAGAACAGGGCAATTTTCAAATGTTCATATGAGAGCCCATGGGAGTTTCTTGACAAGGGATTCATCCCTCTATTGGGTTCTTCCTCATTTTTTTTAATCTTCCAAGGCTAGACTAGTTGGCTAGGAAGAGTGGCTGGATACTCAGGTGAGGGTAAAGTGACCCTGCTTGGCATTCCTTTAAAGAATGAGCACAACCTTCAACAAGCCAAATTGTGACTATGTTTAGCAATCAGGCTCAGCCGAAGTCATGATGATGGTAGCTTTTTCATGCAGAAGGGACTGCTGTATAGCATCATCTTATTAAAAGGACCTGGAATTTAAAAGGATTTGGTGCTAGGAGCCGCATATGAGGGTGAACATATGTCGTTTCTTTTCCTGAGTCTGTGTTACTTCACTTAGTATAACAGTTTCTAGATCCATCCATTTACCTGCAAATTTCATTATTTCTTCTTTCTTTACTGCTGAATAGAACTCCATTGTATAAATATACCACATTTTTGTTAACCACTCGTCAGTTGAGGAGCACTTAGGTTGCTTCCATTGCTTAGCTATTGTGAGAAGAGCAGCAACAAATATGTTTGTACAAGTGTCTCCACAATAGGATGAGTCCTTTGGGTGTATGCCAAGGAGTGGTATAACCAGGTCATATGGTAGGTTCATTTTTAGTTTCTTAAGAGTTCTCCACACAGTTTTCCATAGAGGCTGCACCAGTTTGCAATCCCACCAGCAGTGAATGAGCGTTCCCCTTTCTCCACACCCGTGCCAGCATTTGGAATCATTTGTTCTCTTGATCCTAGACAGTCTGATTGGGGTAAGGTGATACCTTAGGGTTGTTTTAATTTGCATTTCCCTAATTAATAATGATGTTGAACACTTTTTAAGATGTATCTAAGCTATCTTTATTTCTTCCTTTGAGAACTCTCTGTTTAGATCTTTAGCACATCTTTTCATTGGGTCTTTTGGTTTCTCAATTCTTTGTTTTTTGAGTTCTTTATATACTCTGGATGTTAAACCTCTGTCAGATGTGTCACTGGTGAAGATTTTTTTCCCATTCTGTGTGTTTTCTCTTCACTTTTTTGATTGTTTCTTTTCTGTACAAAGCTTTTTAGTTTCATGAGGTCCCATTTATTGATTGCTGACTTTATTTCCTGAACAACTTCTGTCTGATTTAGAAAATCCTTTCCTACACCTATGTTGTGTAAGTCACTGCCCATCTTTTCTTCTAATATTTTCAAGGTTTCCAGTTTCACATTGAGGCCTTTGATCCATTTGGCATTGACTTTTGTTCAAGGCAAAAGATAAGGATCTAGTTTCATTCTTCTACAGGTGGTGATCCAGTTTTGCCAGCACCATTTGTTGAAGATGCTGTCTTTCCTCCATTGTGTGTTCTTGGCACCTTTGTCAAATATATGAGATGACTGAAATTGCATGTACTCAGTTTTGGATCTTCAATGATGTTCCATTGATCAATGTGTCTGTTTTTGCACTGGTACCATGCTGTTTTTATGACTATGGCCCTGTAGTATACTTTGAGATCTGGTAAAGTAATCCCCCCAATGTTTTTCTGTGTTCAGGGTTGCTTTGGCTATTCATAGTATTTTGTGCCTCCATATGAATTTAAGGATGGATTTTTCTAATTTGTGAAGGAGGTCATGGGCATTTTGATTGAGATTGCAATGAATCTATATATTGCTTTTGGTAGGATGGTCATTTTCACAATATTAATTCTTCCAATCCATGAACATGGGAGCTCCTTCCTTCTCCTGATGTCGTCTTCAATCTCTTTCTTTAACAATTTAAAATTTTCATTGTAGAGTTCTTTGGTGGCTTTCATCAGATTTATTACAAGATATTTTAATTTTTTTGCATCAGTTGTGAATGGGAGCATTTCCCTGTATTCTTTCTCCAATTGCTTGTTATTGGTATATAGAAAGGCTACTGATTTTTGTAGATTGATTTAATAACCTGCCACAATACTGAAAGTATTGATCAGTTCTAGGAGTTTTCGGGTGGTACTTTTGCAATTTCTTAGGTAGTATCATATCATCTGCAAAAAGTGATAGTTTGACCTCTTCTTTTCCAATTAGTACTCCTTTAACCTCCTTCTCCTGTCTTATTGCTCTAGCAAGAGTTTCAAGCACTATGCTGAAAAGGAGTGGAGATAGTGGACATCCTTGTCTGCTTCCTGATTTTAATGGGAATGGATCCAGTTTTTCTCCATTTAGAATGATATTGGCTGTGAGTTTGTTGTATATAACTATAATTCTGTTGAGGTATGTTCCCTCCAGTCCAAGTCCCTCTAGGACTTTGAACATAAATGCATGTTGAATTTTGTCAAAGGCCTTCTCTGCATCTATTGAGATGACCATGTGGTTCTTGTCATTGAGCCCATTTATGTGATTTATGACGTTTATTGACTTACATATATTGAACCATCCCCGCATCTCTGGAATAAAGCCAACTTGATCATTGTGGATTATCCTTTTGATGTGTGTCTGTATGAGGTTTGCAAGTATTTTATTGAGAATTTTTGCATCTATGTTCATTAAGGATATGGGTCTATAGTTTTCTTTTTTGGT
>NW_008329134.1:3889373-3889823 GCF_000622305.1 Nannospalax galili
TGGGCTTTTTTTAGTTGGGAGGCTTTGTATTACTGTTTCAATTTCCTTAAATGTTATGGGTCTGTTTAAACTGTTGATCTCTTCTTGGATTAACTTTAGAGGTTCCCATGATTTCAGATATCTATCCATTTCTTATAGAACTTCAGATTTACTAGCGTATAGGTTTTTAAAATGGTCCCTTATAATGGTCTGGATCTTTTAGATATCTGTTGTGATGTTTCCTCTTTCATCTCTGAATCTGTTGATTTGGATTTGCTCTTTCTTTCTTTTGGTTAACTGGGCTAAGGGTCTGTCTATCTTGTTTAGCTTTTCAAAGAACCAGCTCTTAGATTCATTGATTCTTTGTATTGTTTTCTTTGTTTCTATTGCATTATTTTTTGCTCTGATTTTTGTTATCTCTTCTCTTCTGCTGGGTTTGGATTTCATTTGTTCTTGCCTTTCCAGTGTCTT
>NW_008329134.1:3889833-3899789 GCF_000622305.1 Nannospalax galili
CTTGAGTTGCAGTGTTAGGTCATTTTATTTGGGCTCTTTCTAATTTTTTAATGTAAGCACTTAGAGCTATAAACTTCCCTCTTAGGACTGTTTTTAATGTGTCCCAGAGGTTGTGTTGTATTGTATTGTCCTTTTTGTTGAATTCCAGGAATTCTTTTATTTCTTTCTTAATTTCTCCTTTGACTCACTCATTGTTTAGGAGTGTGTTGTTCAATTGCCACTAGTTTGTGTAGAGACTAAGGCCTCATCCAGTGTTGAATTTGAGCTTTATTGCTTTGTGGTCTGATAGAATGCATGAATTATTTCAATATTTTTGTATTTGTTGAGGTTTGTTTTGTGGCCTAGTTTGTGGTCAGTTTTTGAAAAGGTTCCATGAGGTGCTGAGTAGAAAGTGTATTCTTTGGTGTTTGGGTAGAAAAATTGAAAGATGTCTGTTAGATCCATTTGATGTATTGTATCATTTAATTCAGACGTCTCTCTGTTTATTCTTTGTCCAGTTGACCAATCTAATGGAGACAGTGGGGTATTGCATTCCCCTACTATTACTGAGTTGGGATTAATCTGTGTCTTAAAGTCCTGTAGTGTTTTTTTATGAATTTGGGTGCACCAGAGTTTGGTGCATATATGTTAAGGATTGTAATATCTTCTTGGTTAACTGTTCCTTTGATCAGAATGAAGTGACCTTCCTTATCTCTTCTGATTAGTTTTATGTTGATGCCTATTTTGTCAGATATTAGAAATGCAACCCCTGCTTGTTTCTTAGTGCCATTTGCTTAGAATATTCTTTTCCATCCTTTTACCTTAAAGTAGTGCCTGTTATTAAAGGTGAAATGGGTTTCTTACAGACTGTAAAGAGATGGATTTTGTTTCTTAATCCATTTGCTTAGCCTGTGTCTTTTGACTGGATAGTTCAGTTCATTGATATTTAAGGTTATTATTGAAAGGTGTGTATTGCTTGCTGTCATTTTGATTGATGTTTGTGTTCTCTGTGTAATTTTGTGTGTCCTAGATTATATCTTTGTTTATTTTCTTTTGTTGCCCCCAGGTATAGTTGTTTCTCTCTCTGTTCTGTGTATTGCTTCAAGTATTCTTTGAAGGGCTGGTTTTATGAACCTGTATTCTTTCAGACTATTCGTGTGATAGAAGATTTTTCTTTCCCCATCAACTATAATAAACATTTTTGCTGGGTATTGTATTCTGGGCTGGCATCTATTGTCATGTAGAACTGGAAATACCTTGGTCCAGGCTCTTCTGGCTTTCCTAGTTTGCACTGAAAAGTCAGCTCTAATCCTAATGGGTTTTCCTTTATATGTGACTTGTTGTTTGTCTTTTGCACCTTTCAGAATTTTCTCTTTGTTTTGTACATGTAGTGTTTTTACTATGATGTGCCGTGGAGTCTCTCTGATCCTGTCTATTTGGTGTTCTATGTGCTTCCTGTATTTGTATGGGGATGTCTTTCCTTAATTTTGGAAAATTCTCTCCTACAATCCTGTTTAAGATCTGGTCAACACCATTAGCCTGAAATTCTTCTCCTTCCTCTATTCCTATGATCCATAGATTTGGTCTTTTCGTGGTATCCCACATCTCTTGCATATTCCATTCCTATGTTTTTGTTTTTTTTTAATTTTCCATACTCTTTGCTTGGTGGTCCAATTCTTCAACTTTATCCTCCAGTGTTGATATTCTGTTTTCCAGTTCATTCATTGTAGAGGTGAGGCTTTCCTCTGTTGTTTCAAGTTGGTTTATTGAGTTTTGCACTTCCTTCTTCATTTCTGCCTGAGTTTTCTTCAATGTTTCTATCTCTTTTGTGAATTCATTTAGATGTTTATCTCTATCTTCTCTCTTTGATTTGTTTGTGTGTTCTTTAAATTTGTTGAATTCCTTGATCATGTTTATGACTGTTCTGTTAAATTCAGTGTCCTGTGTTCTCTAGGGGGTTCTCCTTGTCAAATTCTTCTACAGGATTGGTGGGGTTTGGTAGAGACATAGAGTTTTGGCTTTCCATTTTATTATTCTTTCATTGTGGTTTTGGCATTTCTTTTGTTGTTTATGATTGTGATATGAGAATTAAGTTGAAGTATGCTTCTGTTTATATTATCTGGGTGCCTAGATCCTTTCTTTATTGGTTATGTAAAGCTGGATGGTAAGTGTTCAGGTTCTCTCAGGTTTATTTTGGAGGGAACTGATGGCTTCAAAGCAGCTATTCAAGGGTACCCACAGAAGCCCAATTCAGGTTCCAGTCAGGTGCACTCAGGCTTCCTTCACCACATGGAGGCAGGATCCAGGCTCTCTCAGGCAGTCCTGTGCCTTGTCAACCCTAAGCCAAAGGGAGGCCAGAGGGGGGCCAGAACTTGGCACTCTCTGGTAGTCTGCTGAGAGCCCAGCTGCTACACCAGTGGCAGTCTGAACCTACCCCTCAGGCTGTCTGGTAGGATCTCAGCCTTAGCCTACCAAAGCCAGATCTGCCCTGGGGCCTGGGGCCTCACAAAATCCCTGGTATGGGGATGATATGGCACAACTAGGGGAAGATCACCACCACATAGAGGCAGGATCCAGGGGTTGTCAGGCAGTCCCCTGGGTTGTCAGGCGGTCCCCTGAGTTGTCAGGCCCTCTGGTAGTTGGAGGCCAGAGAGAGGCCAGAACCCTTCACTCTCTGGCAATCTGCTGAGCTCTGATCCGCTACCCCAATGGAGGTCTTTTATTCTTGATACACTTATAGGTGTTGGCTCCAGTTGCCTGACCCTGCACTGGGCTAAGGAGGCAGGGGGTTTCTCCTGTCCCTGCTGCACTTGTTGGTTCCCTGAGTCAGGCAGTCCCTGAGTCTGCCTCCTGACTCTAGCCATATCTGTCATCTCTCCATTGACCACACCAGGTTGCTGGGGGAGATCTTGGTGGGTAAAACTGCCTCCACCCCTAGTGTAGCCTTTATCAGAAGAGAAATGCACCTTATTTAATCTTTGGGGATTCTTAACCACCCCTGGGACAAACCATATAACATATTAGACAAACCATATAAAATATCTTTATCTGAATTTTTCATTTTATGTCTTTGGGGGGATGGAGTAATTTACAGAGGCGAACACAAAAGACACAAAAGACAGACACCCGGCACCCTGTTCCACTCTGTGGCTCAGTGGCTCACTGGCCCAGATCACTTCTGCACCCTGCCCATAGTCACCATTAGCTTTCCACCCATGCCTCGTGGGCCCACAGTCTCACCCCAGGTCGGTAGATGCTCCCTCTCATGTCCACGTGAGCATGGCACTGAGGCCATCCTTTTTCTCTCATGCCCAGCTGTGCCACTTCTGTCCAAGATGACGCCATAAGCCCCTCTCTCCGTGGTTGACTCTCTGCAGTCAATTCTCCACAGCAGGCCCCACCCCTTGGAGGAACCAGGCCCTTTGGGGACACAGGACCCCATTCACAACTTTGGATTAGAGTTCAATGATGGACAAGGACCAGATGGTATCTATAAATGTGAGAGGCAGGAGCTGACATGTTGTGTCTGGCAGTCCCATTATGAAGACTGAGGACTCCACAGTTGTGATCAACCTACCAAGAAATGCTTACTCATAAACTACTGCAGAATGTTCTTCTGCATGTGAAAACTTCCTTTTACTGGAAAACAGGAATGTTGATGACCATGTCATATTATTTGAGTATATTATTATTTACATTCCAATGATTAAAATTTATTGTGCACAATGCTTCAAGAGGTTAGAAATTAGTATGTATATATATTTAGTGATATAATTTAAAGATTACTGTGGTGAAATGTTTTTTAAAAAATATTTTATTTATTGTTTTTATTTTATGTGTATGTATGTATTGCCTGCATGAAGGTAACCACTGAGCCATCTATCCAGCTTAGTGAAATGCTTTTGGTATATGGGAGGACTATTTTCTTTTCTTTTCTTTTTGTATTACGGTCTTTTTTGGAGACAGTGTCTCCCTGTAGCCAGCCGGTCTGGAATTTGCTTTGTAGACCAGGCTGGCCTTGAACTCACAAGAGATCCATCTGCCTCTAAGGGAGGACTATTTTTTGTAAAAAGAATATGTTTGTGTTAAGGTTACAAACAGAAATGTGTCCTAATATATAAAGAAGACAACTTAGTTCCTATGAAAACAATGTTTGTCATTTGTTTTATCTTATTTTGTTTTTCAGACAGTGTTTCACTACGTAGCCCTGTGTATTAGGTTCTTTAAAGAAACAGAAATGATAAAATGAATACATACATATATACATATGTATATGGATTTATTAAATTAGCTTACAGGATAGAGTCCGAGCAGTCCAACAATGGCTGTACCATGCTGGAGAGGCTGAGATTCTATTAGTTGCTCAGTCCGCAAGACTGGATGTCTTGGCAGTCCCAGCCTGGTGCTGAAGGCCTGAAGGATTCCTGGAAGTCTGCTAGTCTTCAGTCTGTGTTGGAATCCCAAGAAGTTGGTTCTATCAGTGAAGGAATGCCACAGCCACAAGATGAAACTTCCAGTGAGAAAGAAGGCAAGCAGGCAAAAAGCAAAAACTCCCTTCTGCCATGGTCTTTTATATGGGCTGCCATCAGAAGGTAACACCCATATTTAGGGTGTGTCTTCAAATAATCTGAAAGTCTCTCACATCTCATTTAATTCCATATTTAGTCAAGTTAGCCATCACAAGTCCACCCCTTGTCAACTTGACACCCAGTTATATCTCATATCATGCCTAACTTTCAAATGAAAACAACAGCAAGGTCATAATTCTGCCTAACATGGTAAAACTGTCTCATATACAATTGCAAATGCTTTATATATCTTATAGTAGGTGGTAAGGTCCTTAAGGAATGCTTAGTCCTTTGTAGCTCATAACCTAAATATGATAATATAGATTTACAACACAACCACTTAACACTTATCTAAACTACCTATTTTTAAAAAGAAAACAAAACACAAAGGTATGTGTTTAATGTATGCACAAGCATATTCTGAACCAAAGAGGACAGAAACACACATGTTAATTACAGTCATCTCTGAACTGGTCACGTGGCCTCAGGTGATATTTGTAACTACCTTCTTCTACTACCCATTCTGTATTTCCCTTACCCTCAGAAAGCACCTCTGGGGTCTTGGCTCTTTCCCTGGAGGAGTGACCCTCACCTTCATCCCTGGGTTTGGGCCATTTGTTGTCCTGTCTGGATTGGGTTGTTGACGTTTCTCATTGACCTTAATCACAGGACATGGTAACACTGAAAGATGCCCTAAGGAATCTCCTGCCTTCCAGATACAATCTTCCTTACCCCCATTGTGGAGAAACAGTCCAATTGCCCCCTGGTAGTCTGGATCAATCACCCCTTCTGATATTACTATTCCTTTCTTAACATGTTGACTTAAGGACATCAGAAGTGCAAAGTGGCCAGGGGGAAGTCTTAGCTTTCAGTTCAATGGGATGATTTATCACAGCAATAGAAAGCTAACACAGTAGTCTTTAGGAACATGTTCGTTCCAGCTGACCAACCTGTGAGATTTTCATAGCCTTATTTCTGCCTCTCTAGGAACTCTTTTTCAGTGGTAGCTTTAACAGGCTGTGAGTGCAACAGATAAAGTTCAACTTCTTACTTGGGGCAGAGGCATGCATTCAATTCTAGTCTACACCTGTTCTTACAGAATATGCTATTTAATTATGTACACTCTTCAGGTTTTATCTTCTTGCATGGCCACAAGAGGAAAGCTGAGAAAAATAAAACCACCAAGATTTTTCTGGCAAATGAACAAAGCTGGTGATGTTTTCTTTATAATTTAAGATACTAATCCACTAGTGGATCTAGCCTCAGTCCAGCTAACTTCCTTTGCATCTTCCTGTTTACATATAAATTAATGTTTAGAATGCTAGAGATTTCACTTTAATCTTAGCTAAGGAACTACAACTACATAAACAGGAAACCTGAAAAAAATTAATTTATTAACTAGACCTAGGCTAGATACACTGATAAACCAAACCTTAGATTTAGAAAGGACAATAATTAGTTTTGGGGTAACTGTTTATATTCTTTTGATCTCTTATCTTTACAGGCTATTTTAAAATAATATCACTAATACAGTTGAACATTTTCAAGGAGAGTAGTAGAATGATTTCTCATGAATATCATAATACACATAAGTAAAGTCTATAGGGGATGGAGAAATGGCTAAGCAATTAAGAGCACGCTCTTCCAGAGGACCCAGATTTAGTCCCTAGCAACCATGTCAGGCAGCTCACAACCACCTGTAACTCCAGTTCCAGGGGCTCCAATGCCCTCTTGCAGCCTTTGCAGGCACACACGCACACACACACACACACACACAGCATATACATACACAAATACACATAAATATAAATAAAAAGAAGTAAAATCTTAGTATTATATCATTAAAACAGCAACCATTTTCTACCATAACAAAACAACAAAGGCTCTAATCTACTCTTCTGTTTATTCTAACTTATTAACTTATGCAAAATATCAACAAATTCATCTAAAAACATGGCAAGTTTTTGAAAATACAACTTCATGCAGGCAGGCCAGTGACTCGTTGTCACTGTCATTCATTCCTTACAGAACCTAATATACTCCCCAAAGATGAACAAGTTCAAATATTATTTGAGTATACTCCAAATGGATAATCAGCATGTGGTACTTTCACAGACATTATTTGATAGGTTTATGGAACTGAGATTATGCTGGATAACTTTAGTTGCCAACCTGACACACCTGGGTAGAGGATATCTCAATTTGGGAATTTCTTCCATTGAACTAGCCTGTGGGGCATTTTCTTGATTGTTGAGTGATGTGGGAGGGCCCAGCCTACTGCGGGTGGTTCCGCCTCAGCAGGTGATCCTGTCCTGTATAAGAAAGCAGATTGAGCACAGGCCAGAGGAGCAAGCCAGTAAGAAGCATTTCTCCATGACCTGTGCTTCAGCTCCTGCCTCTAGGTTCCTGCCCTGAGTTCCTACCTTGGGCTCTCTTAGTGATGAACTGTGACCTGGGAGATGTAAGTCAAATAAACCCTTTCCTCCCCAAGTTGGTATTGGTCAGAATGTTTTGTCACAGCAATGGAGAAGCAAATAAAACAGAAATTGGTATCAAGAGTGCGGTACTGCTATGACAGGTTTTTACCCAGTTGTTTTTCGGAGGATTGTGAAAGGTTTAGAACTTTGTGCTGGAAAAGCCATTGAGCACTTAGAGTTTAGTGATCTGTTGCTGTGGAACTTGGAACAGTTCTGCTGAGAGAGGTGTAAACAATGGAGGTCTGGCTTGTGAAGCTTCAAATGGAAGTAAAGATTATCACAGCTATTTGTATGATATTTTGAATTGAGAATCTGTGGTTTCTGATGGGCTGAGGCTGAAGAATCACCTGTGATAAGCAAGAGACCAGCACCACTAAAGTGAAACCTTTGCTTTACTGGAACAATTGATACTGATATTGGGGGATGAAAAATCAGCTGTGAGTAACAAGAAGCCAGTATCATTGAGGTAAAATCTGGTATTTCCTCAGGGTCAGTACCCAGAAGCAGAGGTCCAGAGAGGGCCCAAGGCTCCATCTCAAGCTGGAAGCAGGACTTGGTAATGTATAAGAGTCTCCTATTTGGTACTGGTTTTGAAGATATGAAGGGGTCATGGAGAGTAACTGAGGCTTTGTGCTGTGAGAGGCCAGGAAAGGCTATTGGTAAAGGTGCAGCCTCAGTTTTGGTGAACACCCACAGGAATAACAGGGTGTTGGAGAGCAACTGAGGCCTTGCACTGTGAGAAGCCACTGGTGCAGCCTCCGTTGCAGATGAGATCCCCCCACATATTGAAGATAACGGGACCATGGGACAACCACCAAAGGTAAGCAGCAGATGTGTGGAGTGGAGGCTGCCTGAGCCTGCCAGATGAACTGTGTGTGCTGTGGACAGCAGACCCAGAAAAGTGGAGATACACAAGCCCTTTGGAGCCCAGATGATTGTGAGTGAATCCCAGATGTCCAGCCTTGAGCTACTTTGGTTTTAATTGTGCCTGATTCTTCCCTTTTAAATAAAACAGTACTTGTTTTGTTTGTTTGTCTGTTTGGTTGGTTGGTTGGTTGGTTGGTTGGTCGGTTGGTTGGTCGGTTGATTGGTTGGTTGGTTGGTTGGTTGGTTTGTTGGTTGGTTCATTAGTTGGTTGGTTTGGTTTTGGTTTTTTATTTTACAGGTGTCCACAGTTGAGAGACTTTTAAAAGAGATTTTGAACTTTTAAAGCATGTGAGTTTTTTTTTTCAGACTATGGGACTTTTAAAGTTGTACTATTTTACATTGTGATGTTAATATTAACATCATACCTTGGGGATAAGAAATGGAAAACTTCTAATTTAATAGTGATATATCTATGTGTCAAGTTGACAAGGGGTCAATTGTGCTGTGTAGCTTTAGTTGTGAATTTGACACACCTGGGCAGCCTCAAATGGGGAATTACCTCCATTGAACTGAACTGTGGCCATGACTGTGGGGAATTTTCTTGATTGCTGAGTGCTATGGGAGGGCCCAGCCCACTGGCATGGTGCCACCCCTGGGCAGATGGTCCTGACATAGCTCAGAGGCTAAGAAGACCTACCATTCTTGCAGAAGACCCGGGTTCGTATCCTAGCACCCATATGGCAGCTAACAACTGTCCGTAACTCCAGTTCCAGAGGATCCGACAGCCTCTTCTGTCCTCTGTGGACAATGCACGACATGGTTGCACTTACCTACATGCAGGCAATACACTCATAGACATAAAAAATAAAAATAAAAATTTTAAAAATTTAAAAATTAAAAAAAAAGTGGTTGATCACAGGCCATAGGAGCAAGCCAGTAAGCAGCTTTCCTCCATGGCCTATGCTCCAGCTCCTGCCTCTAGGTTCCTGCCCTGAGTTCCTACCTTGGGCTCCCTCAGTGATGAACTGTGACCCGAGAGATGTAAATTAAATAAACCCTTTCCTCTCCAAGTTGGTATTGATCAGTGTTTTGTCACAGCAATTGAAGGCAGACTAGAAGAGGGATCTACCAGATCATTCTGATTAACAATTTCCAGGGATCACAGAACATGAATCAAAGTTATTCATATCTGAAAGATGTACAGCGTGACTTGTCTTTATAAAGCTATTTCATATTAGGATGAGATTAATTAAAATGTACTAGGTAATAACCATGATTCTAGGAATATGGAAAGCTCATTCTGAATCTTGTCTATATCTGATTATATCTACTATTGAGCATTTATGAATTTACCTCTTTCTGTTCAAAAAATTTTTCTAGGACTTTGTGTAACTTCTTTTCCTTTGCATTTTCAAACAGAGTTCCAGTGATCAGAGAAATGGCAGAGAATGGCAGTGATAATAGATTCACCCTTCGCCCCCCACAGGTACCATCTTACTATAGTACCATCTTACTTGATTATATCATTCCGGGTGAGAAATGCAAATATATGTAAAGCTCCTCATAAATAAGAAAATTAAACTCACAGAAGTTAGGACCTGATAATTTCAATTAACTGCGTCCATTTCTGATTCAGGTACTTCTCATCAATTTCCCTTGAACATTAAAGCAATCTAGAATCTGGGATGATAGCTTACTTAGCAAATGCTTGCCTTGCAACCCTGAATTCACTCTCCAGAAGTTACACTTAAAAAGCCAGGTATGGTGGAACTTGTGGAACATGGTTATAATCCCAGCACTGGGGAGGCAGGGACAGGAGGATCCCTGGGCTCTCTGGTCAGCCTGCCCAACCTGCCTGGTAAGCTTCAGAACAGTAAGAAACTCAGTCTATAAAAAGAGGACGGTGCCTGGTGAATTGTCCCCGACCGCTTTCCGTCTCGCCGGCAAGAACGACGCGGGAGGACAAGTCAGGATCCTTCTGCAGCAGTTTATTTCATAAGCCTCTTACATAGCATACTAAGGATGAAGACCGAAGACGCCTAGAAATGGGAGAGCAGTTGCTTAT
>NW_008329134.1:3900454-3905583 GCF_000622305.1 Nannospalax galili
AGCCCAATCCTTCTGTTAGCGAGAGATCGATTCGCGTAGAATTGATCTGGATGATGGCTACCCTTAATTTTACTAAGGTATCTTCGAAATCTGCAGTCCAGTTGAGCTTCAAATGCTGTGAAAGACTTCTAGAGAGGTTAGCAGCAAGGGTGAAATTATCATATTGGATAGAAGTGATACAAAGGCCTGGGAGTTTCTGTTCACATCCCAATTGTGCTAATTGCCATAATATGTCCACTTGTTCTTGCAAGAGGTCAATTCTTTGATTGACTAGCATTAAACCTCCTTGGAGCTGCATATTAGCAGAGGCTTGATAATTTAGAGCAGCAGACACTGAAGTGGCTGTCTGCACCGATGTGGATAATGTCATGGCGGATGCCACGGTAGCCCCTGTAATTGCTGCTCCTGCAATGATGACTGCAATGGCGGCAGATATGCCAAAATCTCTTTTATGCCTAAATAAAGATAGGGTACCTGGCGTGGCTACAGGCACAGGTATATATCGAGGCATGCGGGTAGCAATGGCAACAGGGTAAATAGAAGCATTCCAGCAGGGGGTATAAGCACATTCATCTAAAGAACAATTTAACATCTCTATGGATTGATTATATGTCTTGCTGACAATCCAAATAAATGGGGGCCAAAGGCAGACTGGAGTAGGAGGAAACTCCTCTTCCTTCAGGATATTTATCTTCTCCGTCTTTATCCCCCACTTCATGGATCTTTTGTGCATGTCCCCGACCCAATCATAAATCAATGTTGTTATCAAATATTTGCCTAACACCCAAGGTTGTCCTACAGCTCACATACACATTCATACACACACACACGCACACACTTTGAAGCAGAACACTTGCAGTAAAGCAACAGAGTTAATAAAAATAATAAGATCATGAAAGCATAATTTTTTTTCAGTTTCACAGAGGACAAACTGGGAACTTAAGAAGCCTAAGCAACTTGCCTGAGGTCTCATGTTGTCAATTTTCTTCTCTAGACATTCAGAAATATGTTGTGATTTAAATACATTTTCACAGGTGTTAGTTATTGCCATTCTGATGCATGTATTTAGTCAAACTTTCATGTCTTTGATTATATGAGTCTAGTAAGATAATTAGAAAACAAAATGAGGTCTTGTAAACCAGAGAATGAGATATTGTGTATAACCTATGTTACTCTGCAACAAAATACGACAGCAAAAGAGGGGAAAGGAGGGTGGGAACGGAGTTTCTGAGGATCTATCCACATGTAGACCAAACCCTGCAGAGGTCTGCCTCTCCGTTGACCGTGGGCACCTCTCTATGCTTCCCACAGCTAACATCCAGGCCCTTTCTAAGGACCACAAATTTTTCTAGCCCAGCCCTGGCCAGTCCCAGAATCCTTAAACAATAGCCTTGATGAGGTGGTCTTCATGGAGTCTAATGAAATACAGTGAAGTCACTGCAGGCAAAGGAAGCCAGATTGTTTCTCCTGATGCGAAGAATGGAATAATCTTTCCGGTCCCCTACAGCAGAAGTCAAGGGAAGAATTAAGGCCTCAGTAAATTTTCCAAAGAGAACAATGTCAGAAAGAGACAGACCAACAGAGTGACAGAGCAGATCATACATAATAATACTCTGCTGTAAGTAACACTGTATTTGTTGTTGAAGAGAAAATCACACCAGGTGCTTGCTACACGCTGAAGAAAAACTGAATTCTCTCCAGAGTGCTAAGCCCAGGGTGAGATAGAACTTGGTGGAGATTGGTCAATTAGACCGACCATCTGTGTTGGCAGATGGGTGAGTGTCAAAGCTAGACTCCTAGCTAGCTTCCCACAGAGGCTGGGAAAAGAAGAAAGAGGTCTCTTTTTTTTTTTTTTGGTCTTTTTGAGACAGGGTCTCCCTGTAGCCCCAGCTGTCCTGGAACTCACTATGTAAACCAGGCTGGCCTTGAACTCACAGAGATCTGCCTGCCCCTGCCTCCCGAGTGCTGGGATTAAAGGCGTGCACCACTAAAGCACTTTGCAAAGGGAAGACTCCTTAATCCTTGAGAAAGCCTGAGAGGGTGGAGGACTTGGACTCAAAATTAGCAAATTTCCAAGGTAAACGTCCAAGAAAACTCAGCCACAACATGTAGTTATGATAAAACCAGTCAAAATTTATTCCACTTCAGGGGATCATAAAAACCTCTAAGGGGCTCGATCTTCAATCCACCTTAGGAACATCGCTGATGCCCACTGCCAAGTTGTAGTGATCATTCAGTGAAATGCCCTTGGGCCCTAGTTTCTTCTCCAATCCATCACATGAGCCCTTCACTGATCTTGGCAACCCTTGGGATCATTTTCCTTCCTGATCTGCCCTATGACCCACTAACAGAAAAACAAGAACTTGAAGTTTTGGTAGCACTACAAAGCACACATTTTCTCTAAGGTGGTCTGCTTTGTCTTCCTTAGCCTACATTTTCCAAAACTAAAAAAAAAAGAAAGAAAAAGAAAACCTGTGGCAGCTCTCTTTCTCACTTTTACCGGTCAACATGAGAGTTGAAAAATAAAATTAAAGAATAAATAAGAATATTGGGGTACAGCATTTAGCTACTTTCATGATATAAAACAGACAGCTCTTTATATTTTTTACATCTTCTTTTAGCAGAGAAAAAAGTAGAAAGTAGAGGTGGTGTTTTCTGCCGTGTGTGTGTGTGTGTGTGTGTGTGTGTGTCCCTGTCTGTTCAGAAATAAATTTGAGCATCAAAACACCAAAAGATTACAATGTTGCCTTTCAACATGAATGTTAGAGTAATGCTAATAGCTTAAATTTCTAATTTTATGTTTTCTTCTCATTTTTATTTTTCTGCGTTTTTATAATCGGTACCAAATTATGGTTTTCTTGGGAAGAAATAACAAAAATTAAGGAAATTGTTTTTAAAAGTAGAGAAAGCAGTCTCCTGGACCACTTTACCAACCATTCAAAGGGAGGTCTCTTCTGTCTGGCACTGTGTTCCTTGCCAAGCAGGTCTCAGGTATACATATGCACAAATGTTCAGACACTATATGTGCATTTCTCATGGGGTTTCAAGGGCTTCACATTTCTCTCTGGGTTTCCTAGCCAAAATAACACAGGCTATTGCCAAACCTTTTGGTTATCTCCCAAGACTAGTAGATAAGACCCTACTGCTGAAGACAGGACATCTGGATATAAATGCTTGACTGGATAGGACTTACCATATATAGTAGAATACATGAGATCTGGTAGGGGGATGGGAGAGGCATGGATGGGAAAGAGGGTCTAAATTTGATTAAGAACTATTGTATGGAAAACTCTGGGGCTGGAGAGATGGCTCAGCAGTTAAGAATACTGACTGTTCTTGCAGAACACCCAGGTTTGAATCCCAGCACCCACATGGCAGCTAACAATTGCCTGTAACTCCAGCTCCAGGGATCAGACAGTCTCTTCTGTCCTCCGCAAGCATTGCGCGACATGGGTGCACTTACCTACATGCAGGCAATACATGCATACACATAAACTAAAAATAAAAAAATAATTTTAAAAAAGAAAAGAACTGTTGTGTGAAAATACAAAAACTCAATAAAAAATTCTTTTTAAAAAATAGCTTCATACAGTCATTTTACACTCTTGGAAAATGTCTCTTTTTAATAGTTTATTTTTATTTTTATTTATTTTTTTGTTGTGTGTGTGTGTATAGGTGTATACACATGAATGCAGGTGTCAGCAGAGTACTGAAAGAAGTCAGATCCCCTGGAGCTGAAGTTACAGGTGGCTGTGAGCCACCAAACTTGGGTTCTCTTCAAGAGTAGTTCACACTCAACTTCTGAGCTATCCCTCCAGCACGTCCCCCCCACACACACAAATGTCTTTTTTAGGATAAAACCTGAAATGCTAAGCTAAAGTGAATTTTAGGAAGACCAACCCATTTTGCCCCCCCCCCCAGTCTTACCTAACTATTGCTTTATGGGGAATTCAATGCTGAAGTCATCTCCATTTCACTAGAAACTTAAGCAAGGTCTAGGACTCACTGGTGAAGCTCAGCCTACCGGGATATGTTTTTTCTTTAAAACCGTGCTTCAGTTGGTGCAGCTCTGCACTCTACGGGGTTTGTCATATCGGCAAAGCTGCTACAAAGAGATCAGGCGAGATCTTATTTTCATATTTCCGTTGTGAGCTCATATTCTTCCTTTCTTAGGACTTGCCCCTAAGTTCCTGCCGCAAAGCTTCCTTAGAACCAAAAGGAAGTCTTGTCTGGACCAGATAACATCAGGTTTTTCTTGTTTAAAGGACAGTACTTTGTTGCTGATTAATGTTGTAGATACATTTGCCTAAATTCCAGCTAGAATGTTACAGTGCATATATTCCTGTCCCTGAAATCAGTGATTAAAAAAAGCAGTTTCATAATAGTTGGTCTTATTATCATTTTTTTAAGAACCAAGAAAAAACAATCTGAAAATTTGGTTCAAAAATTGCGTTTAGTTAGCCGGATCACATGTATCAAGTCAGTCTGCAATCTACCTTAAAGCGTTGGTATGCTAAAAATGAAATAGCATGATGATGAGCTAAATGGATAGACAAAATAAATGGGATGGATAGATGGAGGGATGGATGGATGGAGAAAAAGGAGGAAGACAGACTGGACTATTTCTCAATCTCTCCTCTCTCTCTTTCTCTCTCTCTCTCTCTCTCTCTCTCTCTCTCTCGGAGGAAGACAGACTGGACTATTTCTCAATAATCTCTCCTCTCTCTCTCTCTCTCTCTCTGTGATGTATGCACACACCTATGTCACGGTGAACACACCCATGTGTCCTACATAGGCCAGAGGAAGATGTACAGTGTCCTGCTCTATCACTCTGCTTTATTCCTTTGCGACAGGTTCTCTCACTTAGCCTGGAATGAGGCGTGGCTAGCAAACCTCAGTACTCCTCCTGTCTCTGCCCCCTACCACCCTGGTGTTATCGGGTGCATGTGGCCATGCCCAGCTTTTTGAGATGGGTTCTAGGGATCCAAGCTCAGATCCTCATGTGCTCTTTCCCATGAACCATCTCCCCAACCCTCTAAGAACATTTCATATGGAGTTGTTTTTTTCAGATAAGTGAAGTAAATAGATAAGGAAATTAGTAGTTTATCCTCCACATATCAATAACTTAT
>NW_008329134.1:3905996-3928268 GCF_000622305.1 Nannospalax galili
TGTTTTCCAAATAATCCAGGGTAGTATAAACTAAAATGCAGCTGGCAGAGTGTATGTATGAATCTCCTTACACTGTTATATTAGCCTAAAATACTAGAAAAATAATTATTGTCCCCATTTGTTATTCAAGGGGAGAAGTCCACTTCTATGTGTAAAATACAGGTGCATGTACATATGTACCTAAGGATAAACATGGCATATGTATATTTGATATAAATATTTTAAGATTTTAACAAAAATTCTTGATTTGCATTTTATAAAACATAAATAAAATTTCAACTAAATAATATATTTGGTTGTATCTTACACAAAGAAGTATGTTTTTATTGTATAAAATTTAAAATTATACACCCTCAGGATTAGTGGAGATCCTTTTTTTCATATTTAGCTTTCTAAAGTTTCGATTATCTATGGATAATCATGATTCAAAAATACTCAATGAGAAATTCTAGAAATAAACAATTCCTAAGTGTGAAAGTTGGCTGTGGTGGCACATGCCTATAATCCCAGCACTTGAAAGCCTGAGTAAGGAAAATGGAGGGTTCCAGGTCACTCTGGGCTCCACAGGAAGAAAACCATGTCATTGTCAAGCTGTAGTATTCAAAGCAGTGTGGTGAATTTTATATCATTCCTCCTCTGTCCCATCCAGAATGTGGACCATTCCTTCACTCAATGTGCCCACTCTGTATATTCCATTCACCACCAGTCCTTTGGTGCCAGTCTTGGTTTTCGGATTGACTACTGCAGTATTGTAACACTTGCATTTTAGCTTTCTTAACAATGACTCCAAAGATCAAGAGTGCAGTTGCTGGCAACTCTGATATGCCAAAGTACTTCCTCGAGAACAAAAGTTGAGACTGCTGGACTTAATAAGCAAAGGGGGCTGGGGGGGATTGCTCAAAGTCTTAAGGTCTTGTGGTAAGAACAAATCTTTATCTGTAAAATTTAAAAGAAAGGAATTTGTGCTGCTTTTGTTATAGCATCTCAAACTGCAAAAGTTATAGCCAAAGCCCTAGGGTTTAACATCTGAGATTGTAGACATCTACTGTGAGCTTCAGAGTATATCCCCAAGGATATATATCCCTCTTCTTGCTTTTATTTTGAGGAGGACGTGTTTGTTTGTGAATGAGCACACCTGTGCACTTGTTCCACTCCGCTGGGCCCATGGCTTCAGTACCATTCTCAGATTTGTGAAACCCTCAAGCCCCATCTCCTCTCCTCTCAGATTCACATGGTCTCTGGGACCTGTTGTACCTTCCTTGCAATACTGCATCTAAGGCTTACACTGGGTTATAACAGTACTCAACACCTCAGGGTCACCCAGTGGTCTTCCAGTCACTGAGTTGGTTCCCCATTTCACCTTGAATTTCAAATCCTTTTTGCAACAACATGACTAAGTTGACTTTTATGAAAACTTTTTTCCTTTTCAGTTATTTTACCAAAATATTGACTCTTCTGCCTAAATGTTACCAGATGTTTCTTCCTGTTCTACTTTCCCACCTCATAACTGCACAACTTAAACCCCCAAATTTCTAATGCAAATTTCACAGAATTTTAATCTTCTGAAATACTAAAATAAGAAAGCCACATTGTGTATTTGCTATTCACACTGTGTTCAAATTAACTGCTGATAAAATGTGGAGTTGTTGTGGGGTCTCTCCCTTCCCTCGTGGGTCGTTGGCCACCGTTCCATGAGGACAAAGGGAGCAGAAGTCAGGATGGCCAGTGAGCACTGACGGAAGAAAGCCCTTCCGGGGAGGCGTGTTCAGTGATACAAACAGCTCCAGACTCAGTGAAACAGCTCCAGATTCGGTGAAACAGCTCTTTTTATTCAGTGGGGATTAGGGAAAATATAGTGTGGGGGCAGTAGCGAATGCTTCAGCTGATAGGTGCTCATAGTATGCTTTATTTACATGTGGCAGAAGGCTCCTATCAATGCCTAATTATCATATAGAAAAAACCTGGGGGTAGTTTTTACTCCAGGTAACTATGCCAAAGGTCACGTTCCAAATAAGGTCAGGCATCTGTGCTTGGTGGCACTTTCCAGGTAAGTCAGGAAGAGAGCAGAAGGCCCCTTGCTGAGAAGGGGAGTACTTCCTTAGAGCGCCAAGCCCCTTAGAGCTATCCCGACATGGAGAACTACAACCCTAGCAGCAGGGTTCCCCAACAAGTTGTAAAAACAGAAACAATTTGAGTACATAGAAAGGGCATTTCCTAAGCTTCTTTGACTGTTAATCTCTCCTTTGGAGTAGACATTGAGAAAGATGGCTCTTTCTAACTAATGGATACTTATAAAATAATGTAGACTCGTACATTCCTACTAACAATTTCTAATTGAACTCCCTCTCATAGCTGCAGTTAATAGCTGATATAGTTGAGTATGTTTGGGTCTTGGGTCCCAGCCCTTTTCCTGAAAGTCTGTGAGTGTTATTCATGCCAACAGTGTCAGAGGACCAGAGGTCAACATCTGGGTCACTTACCATCAGCTGGTGGCTCACAACTGAGGGCCAGAGACAGTGATACAAACCGAAGAAAGAACATTTTCAACACCATTTTAGAACAAAACCCTGGGTTCTTTGATCCAAATGGAGCAAAACAGTTTCAATAATCCATCCAAGTAGGAGTTACTGTTAAAGGAATAAATTTTCCTAAATACATTGTTAAAGCTATAAAAGAGCATCCTTCTTTAACAACTTTTAAGGCAACGTGTGCATATGATTTTTTAAACACTATGAAAGAACCTTAAAATGAAAGGTAATAATCTTGATCTCTAGTCTTCCCACCCTTCCCCCAACCACCACTTCCCACTTCTGTTTCTGTTTTTAATTCTTGTGGCGGTTCCCTCTCCCACTCGAAATAATATACATATTACACATTCTTGATTAAGTAGTTAAGTAATTGCTCCAGCTCTGAGAAATAAGGGTTTGTTTTTATTTTAGTTCATTAATAACATCTGTCTCTGTCAATAGACTTTAATATTCTGTCATTCCATTTACTTTAAACATCTATAAAATTTATAACTCTGCTATTTTTGAATCTTCTATATTTTGCCTAATGGAAACAAGTTTACTGATATTACCCTTGCTGGGGGATTTTAACCATTGGCAATCCACATTTGTCCTGTCAGTTCCAAGCTCTGCCTGGAACATCTCTGGTTCCAGTGCCAGGTGGGAAACTTCAAACCACAATTCCCTAACATTTCTTCATCAAGGGATGGGGGCTTCCTTCATCTACTTCTATGGCACTTGTCCCCTGCCACCAGATGCCCATCACACAGTTGTCCTCAATTTCCTGAATCATGTCAGCATCCAAAAGGTGATCCATTACTCCATTTCAGTGGGCTGATTTATCTGTAAGAGAACAGGCTATCCTAAAACCTCAAAAACATATGTTTTTGTATATTTAGCAAAACACTGCCCAACATGATAGCTCAGCATGCTTTTCTCATCAGGTGATGGTGTTCCAGTTCCTTTTAAGCAATGATTATAATATTGTATATAGAAAGTTCTAGAGTCATTTAGGAATCATCCAATGAGATGCACTTGAAATTCTGGAAGCTAGAGGGTAAGAGAAGCTGTGTTTCTGTGGCAGAGGTGGCAGCTGGCATACCTAGGCCACTACGGTGAGATTTTGCAGTAGCCAGTGGATGCCAGGACCCAACCAGTCCTAGCTCTGAGCCTGGCTGGTGCTTGTGGCTTTTGTAATGCTTCCCCACACCTTTCTCACCTTCCCACAACCAATTACAACTTCCCAACCCGCAAGTCCAAATTGTAAGCTGAGAATGAAGACCTAGCTGGTAGTTTGGATCTCACCCTCCAGGCTTTTCATAATTATGGAAGTAACTCACCCCCTGCCTCAGAGCCTATTCTCATTAGGATTTTTAGTGCTTTTTCCACAATGAAACCTGCCTGGTCTCTGTTTATAAGCACCTGTCATTCAGACAGGTCAAGTAGCATACTAGGAATGCAGTCCTTCTCCTAAGTCTAGCATCACCTCTCTACCACACAAGAGTGAGCATCCACTTACCAGGTGTTACTTGCTCAGTCCCATGCCCTTTTCACAGTGGCTGCACACTGGAGCTATGACTTTTTAATGGAGTTAAGCTTTCTGTTTTCTTCTTGAGGAAGCTAACCTATGATTTTGTTCTGTGCTGCTATATACTCCTGCATCATAACTGTTTCACTGTTCTTTAAAACAATCCTACTGGAGGCTAGAGATAGCTCAGTGGTTAAGAGCACCTCTGCTCTTGCAGAGGACCCAGGTTCAATTCCTAACTCCCACACGGCAGCTAACAATCATCTGTAACTCCAATTCCAAAGGATCTGATGCCCTTTTCTGACCTCAGTGGTCATTGCATAACATGGGTGCATTTATATAGATGCAGGAAATACAGTCATACACACAAAATAAAAATGATAAATACAACCCTACCGGGACTGGAGAGATGGCTCATCAGTTAAGGAACACTTACTGCTCTTACAGAAGACCTGAGTTCAGTTTTCAAAACCAAATAGGCAGCTCCTAATTTGATTATATTATATTTTTAAAATCATGTGTATTTATGTGTGTGAAGGTAACTTCAGAATCCAGAAGAGGGTGTGGTGTTAGAAGTACTGGTGATTGTGAGCTGTTCATTTGATATTAAAGGTGTGCACCACCATATTCCTAGCTCATAAAATGTTTTATCAAGTAAATTATTCTGAATAAAAGTAGATAAAAATTACATTTGCTATGTCCCTGTTCTCCTGACACTTTTTAATTTGCTTTGCCACTTGATTAACAGTTTGAAAGAATATGAAATTCTAGGTTCAAATCATTTTTCAGACCTTTTATAGTATTGATCTGCTGCTTCCTAGCATTCAGGATTTCTATATAATTTTGATCCTTCCTAGCATATAGGGAGCTTTTCTCTAACTCTCTGGCAGTATAAAAGACTCACTTTGGAGTTGGAGCTGGAGAGATGGTTCAATGGTAAAGAGCACTGGCTGTTCTTCCAAAAGACCTGGGTTTGGTTCCCAGCACCCATATGGTGACTAACAATCATCCATAACTCCAGTTCCAGGGGACCCAATGCCCTTTTCTGGTCTTCTTGGGCACCAGTCACATACTTGCATACATGCAGGCAAAACACTCATACAGATAAAAAAAAAAAAATAAAGATAAAGAAAAGCTTAAAAAAAAAAAAAAAAAAAACTGGCTTTGTCCTTAGGACATTCCACATGGACGAACCAGGCGTGACTCCTCTTCAGCTACTCCAGTAGCTCCTTTACTCCAAAGCCTCAGTTCTCTCTAAGCTATGGGAAATGTCAGTCATATTTACATTTTTCTACCCATACTTTTCTTTGTTCCCCATTTCTGAACCTTTTATTTTGTAGCTCTCAAACTGTTGGGAGTTACTTTGTTTTGTTTTGTTTCTCTCTGTTTTTGTCTTTCAAGTTTTCTTTATTTTTGTCATTGCTTTGTTTCCTCAGAGGATCTCCTAGGGAGACAGCACTTCGGTAAAGGCATATTTAATGTCTGAAACTTCATTCTTGTTCTTTACTTGTCCTAGGTTCCTGGTTCTTGTTATGTCAATCTCTGCTTACCGACTGAGCTTCTTTTCTATTGGAATCTATCCTGGTTCCTTTTCTTCATTTTTTCTTTCATTACATTTGTTCTCTTCATCTCCCTCAGAAAATCTCCAAATTTATTAATGAAGATCTAGACTGTTTTCTCCAAGTGGTTAAAAGGTTTCCGCTCCCTGGGGGTGTTGACTCCTTTCACTCGAGGGTACAAACATTCACATCTGTATTTTACCTACATTTCAGTTCTGCTCTGGGCATAGAAATACACATTCATAAGTAGGACATTGGACTGGCTGGCTTTGTTGAAGTCCTCAACAGGAAGCCACACTTTTAGTGAGCTAAGCCTCCCAGTGGCAGAATAGGAAGGGGTTTAACCTGCTGCAGAGACACCCACCCTGGGAATCTTGTATAAGAACATTTTTAGAAAGCTTTTATTATCCTGTATTAATTATTCATAATAACGGGCTTCACTGCCACATCGTCACACACGTATATGATGCACTGTGATCACATTTACCCCACCGCCCTCTCTTGTTCTCCTCTCACTTTTCACTGGTCCCCTGCCTCTTCCCACCTCATCCTCCTCTTTTCACAGCTTTTATCTTTTCTTTTTCTCTTTTTGTTTTTGTGGGACAATGAGTTTTAAAAAGAACTTTTTTCTCTCTTTTTCTTTTTTTGAGGTAAGGAGAGGGCATGCTTTAAAGACAATGACAGAAAATGCAAGAAGCACAGTCCTGGAGCTACCTACTGTTCAAGGGGTCTGATTAAGGGAAAACCACATCAGAAGAACCCAAGGGAGCATCAGGCATCCTCTGTAGATGTGAGTGGAGGTGGAAAGCAGTACCTCACCTCAGAGGAGCAAACCACACTGACAAGCTCAGTCCCTGTAAACACTCCGTAAATAACGATGGGTGCTTGCTTTCTGCTGAGCCATGTCCAATCAGTGTCTATTCTTTAACTTGACTGTCTCTCTGCAAGCAATTAATTCCTCTTACTCTCCTAACAGTCTAAGGGGTTTTGTTCCTGCCTCCTGTGTCTCAGAAGGCTACAATGCAGGTAAATATGATATGAACTTGTCCATGCCTGTCAGTATGACCCTGGACGACAGAGACAGATTTTGGCACAGGTGCTACATGCAGCCTTAGCTGAATTCTATGAGGAAGTTACCCAAATCAGAGCTATCTGGTGACTGCTCCTGGTTTTGATCACATTGTAAGTACTTCTAAGTACATGCATTGTTTGCATGGTCTGGTTAAGCATTGTTGCGACTTATGTGTCAGTTCATTATTTGACTTATATAAACTCTAACATATGCATTAATATGTCTCTGTGTTCTATTATTATAAATGTATACCTTTATTGCTTTGTTTACTCTTTGATCCCTGGGAAACCTGATTAATTTTTTTTCTCTTTACTAAATCAAGGTTTCACAAAATGTGGTCTATGAGTCACATAACCAGCGGCACTTGGTAATAATCTTCTTCCGGGCCTTTTTCCAAACCCAAGCTGTTGAAAATGGGCCTTCCAGGCAACACCACTGTACCCTGATCCCCTGTGTGATACATTGGTTCTTGAATCTTTGTGTATAAATAAGTACTGTTGGAGAGGCAGAAAGAAATGCCTTGAGCAACCCGTGTGCTCTGGGGAGAGGCCACTGGGAGAGGGGCCCACAACAGTGCACTCACTTTATCATGGAATGTAGTGGGGGGAGGGGAACAGCTGTACCACTGGCCCATCGAATGCCCTCAAGCTCCTTAAACAAAGTCATCATTGTGAGAGTTTAGAGTGAAGAAGCTTACTCAGTGAGGATTGAATAAGTTTGGGGTCCAAGTTTTGTCAAGAATAAGCCTAAAGAGGAATGAGAAAAGGTGTTGGTCAGCAGTAGTGTCAGCATTTTCTTAAGAATGAAGTTGTTGTTGGCCTTTAGAATTGAACCTTCATAAAAACTAAAAAAAAAAAAAAAAAAAAAAAAAAAAAAAAAAAAAAAAAAAAAAAAAAAAAAGAAAGAAAAGAAAAAAGAAAAGATAAAACCTATCCCTCTTGACTTGCCAGGCTAGACCTCACAAACACAAACATTTTCTAGAAGGGACATGGAAGGTTTGGGACTTGAGACCACATCCACAAGGAGCAATAATTGGCTACACAAAACGTGGGAAAACACTCCAGAGAACAATAAACATTTGCATTTTTGTTTATATGAGGTCGATTTTTCTTCCTTAAAGAACAAACATAGAGGTTTGTTGTGATGAAGACCGTCTGACTACTAAAATGCATGATCAGTTGGCATGTAGCACCATCTTCTGCAGCCAGCTTGTCCTGTATCCTATTGCCCTCTAATGCCGGAAAAAAAAAAAACACATCAGCAAATGAGGTAGGCTGTCTTAGGGTAGAAGCTAATATAAGTAAGCAGGCACTTTAGTCATCCAACCACAACCTTATAAATAACTTAAGTGTTATTTTAAAAGCAGTGAAACTCATAGATAAACAAAAAGAATAGTTTCAAAGGTAAATACAGGAGGACTTTGTTATCAGTAGATAGTCACAGAAAGTAAGGATGGGGGAGGGAGGAATAACCTGGGGAGAAACCAGAAGAAAGAGGAAGCTGGCTCTTAAAAGGGGAAGCATCTTGGAAGGAATAAAAAGGGTGTGAGAAGAGGTAGTGGTACAGAGGAAGTAACTGTGCTCACCCCCAAAACCCACAGCAGCTAAGACACGTGTAAACAGTCTGCCAGCCACGGTGTAAATGTTTTAAAGTAGACAGTGATTTCCACGTCCTGCCCCACAGCATCTGAAGTCTGCCCTCTCAGTGAGCCACTTCAGAAAAATGGTACCATGAAATGACTTCTGTTTTGACAGTGTTTATAGCCTCAGACGAAAGATCTAGAAAAGCCTTCCATAAGTTATATTGGGCATTCTTTGTTGTTATTCTATTTTATTGTTGTCGGAAACAAATGGAAAACACTCGAGCTCTACAGTGTAGGCCATTTTGGTAACTAGTAACAGAACCAGGGTGGGCTTAGAAGACAACCAAACAAGCCCAGTGGCTCTGGTACTCACCAGTCAGTTCTCTCATTTCGTCTCCTCATTTTGTTTCAGTCAACTTAAAAAAAATTAATAGGACTGTATGATGCTCTAATCCAGTGAAGATTCTATGCACCCTTGTTTCTCCCTCTGACACAGGAACCATATCTTGCTCTCTTTCCATTTTGCTTAGAGAGAAACCAAACAATCCTATGTTCTTTGAGGAAACCTAAGACTCATCCTCCTGAGGCAGGTCAGGAATGAACGGTTTCTTTATTTTTAGTTTGGCTTTTGATTTATTCTAAGAAAAGAATAAATTGTGTTTAGTCCCTGTTCCTAATATAGAACTGTTGCAGAAACAAACGAACACCTATGGGTCTGGAAAGATGGCTCAGCTCTTAGTATTTGCTGCCCTTTCAGAGGACCCGAATTCAATTCCCAGCACCTAAGTCAGACTGCACACTACAGCCTGTAACTCCAGCTCCAGGGGATCTGATGTCTTCTGGCCTCTATGAGCACTCACATGTACATGCCATACACACACAGAGATACACATATAGACATGAATAAGAATAAATCTTAAAAAAAAAACAGGCAGACATTACTCCCTAGCAGATCTGGCTTCAGTCTTATTCCTTAGCCCTCTGGGAAGTCTTCACAAACCAAGGGCCACGCAGGGTTCCTGCCTTTAAGGTGTTCCCTTAGTTCATCTTGGCGATAGTGAGGAAAATGCCCCTGCATACACTGTTAAGAGTGAAGCAAGTGCAAAAATTTTTAGTGTATTAGAGTATTGCCTGCACTTATGTAAGTGCACCTGTGTTGTGCAATGCCTGCAGATGTCAGACAAGAGCACCAGATCCCCTGGAATTGAAGTTACAGACAGTTATTAGCTGCTATGTGGGTACTGGGAATCGAACCCAGGCCCTCTGCAAGAGCAGCCAGTGTTCTTAACTGCTGAGCCATCTCTCCAGCCCCCTAGTTCACACTTTTTTTTTTAGCTCACAATTTTTTAAACTATGTAACAAAAAGACAGGTAAGAAATAGCAAGTAACATCTGGGCATGTAGAAATGTGTGCATAATACACATTCTGGTGTGCAATGTCCACTTATAAATAAAGCTAAAAAACATAAAACAACTTTCCTACAAGTGTTCTCCTCTTTGCTATGATGACCAGGCCTTGTGAGATGACACAGCTGTGTCCCCAAGTATTTCTCGCTACCACTTAATTTCCTGTGTGTTCCTGGTCCATCATGAACTTCATTCTGGACTTACTTGATCCTTTCTCTTCACTATGAAAACTCATCTCACCACTAGTGGTAGCTTTTCTGGACTTTATCATATTAAAGTACCTTTTTGGCACACATTAAACTTATAGTTCTCTTGTATGAGAAGCTGTTGGAAGAACATCATTCTGGAACTATACAAATGAATACCTAAAATCTCCCTTCACAGGAGTGTCAGTATTTTATAGTACACTTTGGTTTTGATTTAGGATCAGATTTGGAACTGAACATTTTCAGTTCAGTAAGGTGAAACTAAAATGCCCCAGCTGTGACATTTGTCTTTTTCATGAGCACCACCAAGTGGCCTATGCAGATTCCACAAGTGCCCAAGATGTCACTGGTGAACAGGTTCCAGGCTCAAGGCTTGCCCTGATGATGAAAGCCGGGATTGCTAAGCGGGCCTGTGGAGAGATAACGTCAATGAGTCACAGAATCCATATGTTAGACGGCCTCAAAACTTAACCAAAAATAAAGTTTGCCTCTGTGGTTTGAAGTCCTAAATGTGGCGCACCATCGGATGCACTCAGCTGTAAAGGAACTGAACCTGAGCCAAATGTTAAAGCATCTCTCCCACAGACGCAGGTAGCCCATGACATTGCACAGCTGTGGGGAAGAATCGCTGTCTGTGCCCAGGGTATAGCCAAACTTCACTGAGCAACTTGAATCTAGGAACAGGAAGGAGACTGACAGCGGCTGCTTTCAGCTTCCAGAGCTTTCCTCATTCCATTTATAGATTAATGCAATGTTTACAGATTTTTCACTTTGACAACTTACCCAGGTTTTTGTCTTTTAACTATCCAAAAACTAGACTCAGCAGAGCACTTGGAAATGTGGACTCTGCCCTTGAGAGGATGTGACTCAAAAGACAAGACTGTCATGCTCTCCTTCTCTGGTTGTAAATGCAAGATGTGCACTATGGGGAAGAAGATGGAATTGATTAAAGCAGTCCCTCAGAGTGCCTCGGAGGGCCTACCTCCAACCTGCCCATTCAATATGCACCACACTCACAAAAAGTTGTGACAAACAAAAGTAAAACAAGATTTAATTAATCAGGATTGATCTATATTTTAGGATTTAAATGTATCTTAGAATCAAGGAACGATGTCTAGAAATCATTTCTATGAATTGTAAGCAGAGGGTCAAGATTTCATATAAGGATTAGCAACAAACACCACATGTGGCAATAAACTGTGTGGTATCAAAGTAAGGAAATCACACACCTATATCAGCATAAGCAGATGTTTAAGATACTGACTAACCGTTCCATAAGGTCCCAGGAGAGAAACTAGATGGAGGTCTGACAGGTACAAACCTGCCTGACCACAGAGCCAGGAAATACAGAGCCCTCTGTTGCCAGCCTTGCACTCTTACAGTGCTTTGCAGTCTACAGAACACTTTCCTTTTGCTGCCTTTACTTGAATCCTACAAAAATGCAGTGACATCAAATGATTCTATCTAGGGTTGTGTCTCAGAGAAATCAAAGACTTGTTAGTGGTGAAAACTGTGGCGCAGACCCAGGCCAGGCTACTCTTTGCTCTGCAAGAATGTGCAGTGCTTTTATTGTTTTCAAAACATTGTAGTGTTCGTTTCTCCAAAGCATGCTCCTGTTAGATCACAGACCCTCACCTGCCTCCCTCTGCCACACCTCTTTTTCTTTCTCTCTCTTAGACATTAGACCATCCCTGGAGCTCTGGGCTCTGCCTCCTCCAGGATGTAGTAAGGACTTGTAAACAAATGTTCTTCCTCATCTCTGCCCCTCCAAGCAAATAACTTTGATATGTTTCAGTTATGGGAAGCTCCTCACACCCTAGGTAAAAGTTATAAAAGAACTCCTCTAAAGGTCTCTCTCCCTCTCTCCCTCCCTCTCTTTCAGTCCAGCCCCCATGTCATGTAATCCACAGACTATCTCTCTGTTACTTAAAGCTATCTCTCTTACGGAGCTCCTCTCCAGGTTTTAAAGGGAACCCTGGCTTTCTCTTTAAGTCCCCATCACCTTGTCTTTGAGACGATGCTCTATCCCTCCTAATTGTTCTCCCACCTCAAGGCCCCTTCATGGACCCCATGGTTGCAAGGCTCTCTCGCCAAATAAACTCATTCTGAAGGGTAATCGTTCTCAGCTTCCTTCTCCATGAACGAACTGCACCTCCATCTCATCATTTGCTTTAGCACCTACAAAATGGGTAAAAAATAGCATCCTTCCTACAGGACAAGTGTGCTGGCAGCAAAGGGGAACAGTGAACTGAGGGAAGGCCAACAGGGCTGGAGTATGGGAGTCAAGTCTCCTGAACCCTAACTCGTTTCCCTCCCACTGTGCTCTGCTGCCACCTTCTGGGTTCCTAGTCACCTGCTATAAAATTCAAGGCCAAAGTGGCTCAGAGACCAGAAACAGAGGACATAGCAAGACAAATTCTTTTCAGAGGAAAGTGGGCCCAGGAAAGATGTTCTACATTATAGTTTCTGGTAACATCTCATCAGCAGAAAGAACAAACAAAAAGGCACAGTATACACACAACCCATACTTTTCAATCAGACGCTGAAGAAAATAGTATCTGTAAGGGATTGTGAGTTGGCAGGCAATTATGAACAGAAGTGAGGATTTCTGGAACTATTGGTCAACTCAAACCAGACATTACATTTTGGACTTTTTGTCGCTGCTGTTTTATGGTGCCCTTGGTTTTGTGGACTAAGAAAAAGGATGTCGTGAACAAAGGTAACTTTCCTGAGGCTCTATATTTAGTAGCAAAAGTATTTAAAAGGTATAGAAACTCCAGCATTATTTGTTTCAGACTGGTTAATATCCAAGTCTAAAAGCAAGATTTGATCTCTGGTGGAAGAGAAGTCACAGAGGCGAGAACACTCAGCAAGAAATTGACAGTTGAGATCCAGAATTCAGAATCAGAACCAGCGGTTCGAGCTGCACTACCACTTGAGAGCTAATCTCCCACTCTCCAGCTCAGTTTCCTCAATTGTAACATGATATAAACCACCCTGATGACAGTGGCCTTATGTCAAAGCACCTGTGTGTCTTCCCTCAGTCCCTCTGCACATGGCCCCATTATGGACTTTTCCCCTCCACTAAACCAAGACCTAGAGACCCGAGGGACGTTACTGACATCCTCAGAGACACCTCTGGTCTCACTGTAGAGGTCATTCCCTTGACCTGCCTTAGTGAAAACTAAATTTTTTATGATAAAGTAATAAACTAGTACTTGGATTTTTTGGGGGGGGGTGCTTTTTGAGATAGGGTCTCCCTGTAGCCCCAGCTGTCCTGGAACTCACTCTGTAGACCAGGCTGGGCTTGAACTCACAGAGGATCCACCTGCCTCTGCCTCCCAAGTGCTGGGATTAAAGGTGTGCGCCACCATGCCTGGCCTGGATATTTTTTAAATATCACTTAAGTATTCGCTTTTCCTGAATTTTGTTCGTGAATTAAGTGCCTCTAGATCAGCTCTAAAAAGGATGCCAAACCACAGTGTGCTGGTTAGTTTTTATCACCTTGACGCAATCTACAGTCACCTGGGAAGAGGGAAGCTCAATTAAGGAATTTTTTCCATCACACTGGCCTGTGGCCATGTCTGTGGGGCATTTTCTTAATTGCTAATTAATGTAGAGGGTCCATCCCACTATGAGCAATGCTGTCCCTAGACAGGAGGGCCTGGAATGTATAAGAAGGCAGGCCAGAGGGAGTAAGCCAGCAAGCAGCAGTCCTCCATGGTGGTTTCTGCTTCAAGCTCCTGCCTTGAGTTCCTGCCCTGGCTTCCTCCATGATGGACTGCGAATGTAAGATGAAAGAAAACCTTTCCTCTTTGAGTTGGTTTTGGTCATAGTGTCTATCACAGAAACAGAAAGAAAACTAGGACAATTAAATATTTCAGAGCTAAAGACTGGGTACCAAATGACAGTAACGGTGCAGCTGTGTGGATGGGACAGGGGGCAGGATCTGGAGACCTCTCTGTAGGCTTTTATTCTAGCAGAGAGTTATCGATGATCATCACATTGCCATCATCCTTACAGATGATGCTGACGAGGAAAGCACTGGGGTCCAAGCTGAGTTCACTCTTGCAGGTGGGGCATAGAGCCCACACATCACAGAGACACTGAAAGGGGAATTCAGCACACTGAGTCGCCCTTCATTAAACACTGAGAGTTCAAAAAGGGTGAGGCAAGGATAGAAATGGAGAGACCAGAATGGAAAATTGAATTCCTCTTTGGGGCAGACATCTACTATCATGCTGTGTTCTCTGAAAAACTAGCTATGACAGCTTTGGGATGAGGTGGGGAATGAGCTGAGAATGTATCCAAGAGAGCTGTTGTGTGGAGGAATGAATCACAGGGAGGAAAATGCTGATTTTGCAGCAAGGTGACAGATTAGTGGCAGTCCTAGGTCATCTAGCCACTCTCTTAAATGAGGATTAGGGATCAAAACAAGTCCCCAGTCATTTCTCTAATTGAATCAGGTAGGACAGTAAGTTCCACATGCTCAAGTTTTGGGTTAGATACCTGGAGGTACAACAAGGAAAACTGTGACTAGCCTGGGAGGAAGGGGAGGGTGTGTGTGTGTGTGTGTGTGTGTGTGAAAGTGTGTGTACATATATGTATGTATTGTGTGTGTATGTATGTATGTATGTGTGTGTATATGAATGTATGTATGTGAGAGAAAGAATGTGTATGTACATTTCCACTGAGCCTGAAGTCCCATACGTCCCAGGAGTAGGGGCTAGAATAACACAAGCAGAAATGAAAACCAGTCTTTCACTGAAGAAACACTTTGAACTCATAAGACATTTCAAATAAGCCTCATTTCCTGCCTACTCCCTAGACAAATATTTAAAACAAACAAAAAACCTGAGGTTTTTAACCTCCCTTGTATAGGTAACACCTCACCCCATTTTTCCAACACTGGTTGACTCTGGTAAAGGTCTAACCAGTCTAACACCTCTGAACTGTTGTACAGTTTCACCCCATCTCCTGGCCCATGTGGAGAAAGGGCAAATTTTGTGGGAAACAATTTGCTTGAGAAACAAGTCCAGCATGCAAGTCACTCTTGAGAGCCAGGACCCCGAGGCTTCTTACTCATCTTACATCTAGAGGAAGACAGCATGCCTTCTGCTGCTGATCTGTTAAATGTTAATGAATCCACCAGCTACAGAGACCCCCTGGGTGTCTCCATTACCTTCAGAGTTGTTTAATTCTTATAAGAAATCCACCCCATTAATTTTTCCAAGCAATATTTAGTCTGTGTTCATCTCTTCATGGCTCATTTCCAACATGTTAACATTCAGGCAACAGTACTGTTTATAAACCACAGTGCTGCAAATAAAATGTGAAAAGGAACACCAGAACCTTCCAACTACACACACTCCTTGTGCTTAAAGACTAAAATCGTGGTCTCGGCTGTCTAGTTTCTATGTACTGGGAGCTGTGGCAGACTGACGAATAACTCTGACTTCCTAATTCCCAGAACCACAGATGTTGCCTTCCATGACAGTAGGGACCTTGTAGCGTGGGTGGGATCCTGGATCTGGGACATCTTCCTAGAGTATCCAGATGGGGCCAGTGCAAGAGGAACAAGTTGAAACAAAAAAGAAGACTGCAGGGTGATGGAGGCAAGCGGGAGTGACACACCACAGGAAAGGAAGACAGTGACCTCTGAGAGCGGGAAGAAAGAACACATTCTACCCCAGAGCCTCCAGAAAGAAGGAGACCCTGCAATATTTTAACTTGAATTAAAACTAATTTCAGACTTCTGACCTCCAAAATTGTAAGATAAGAAATCTGTGTTGGTTTTAGCCACTAAAAACATAACAATTTGTTACAGTACCAGAAGAAAACGTTATATATATATTATAAAATAATATATGTATATGACAGTTATTATGAACGTTTGAAGCATTGCAACAAATAGCCGATAAAAGACCCTGGATGTTTGCCTCACCTTCTGAGGCTCTTTCAATACAGAGCTCTGTCAGCTCCTGACAGGTAAGCTATGAATTGGTCTGGCTTCTTCTGATGTGAACATCTGTAGCCACATAAACAGGAGGCCAAAGGCTATGAAAATGTACAGTGTAGAATGCAGGCCCTGGAAGACACTGGTTATAAACAGCGACCAACCACACTGGACCCTCTCCCAGCCCATGAGACACCAAGAAAGCTAGAGATGAAGTAACAGAGATGGAAGCAAAAACAGAGCAGGAAGGCAGAGAAAAGCCACAGAAACAAATGAGACAGAATTGAGAGAAAGGGGAGAAGTGGACATAAGCTTCCTGATGTCCCCACATTGCCCTGTGGTTCCCATAGCAACAGCACCCCTACACGGGGGCCCTCAAATGACCACTGAATAGATGAACAACAGTAAGCAGCATCCCAGCTTTCACAAGATTCAGTGTAGCTGCTGAGATGGGCCTGCGGCTCCTTCCTGCTTCCACCCCATGGTCTTATTTACCACAGGTTTTGTTCCTCACAGCCCTAGGGAGCCCAACCATGATTCTCTCTGCCTGAGGCTCATCCTTTTTTTCCTTATTTATTTTTATTTTTTAAACTTTTTCAAAAAAATTTTTTATTTTATGTGTTCATGTGTATTGCCTGCATGTAAGTAAGTGCACCCATGTTGTGCAACACCTGCGGAGGTCAGAAGAGGCTGTCGGATCCCCTGGAACTGGAGTTACAGACAGTTGTTAGCTGCCATGTAGGTGCTGGTTCTTGTCGAACCCGGGTCTTCTACAAGAACAACCAGCGTTCTTAACCACTGAGCTATCTCTCCAGCCCTGAGGCTCATCCTTTTTATCCTACTTTAAAAAATCATTGAGACCAAAGGACTTGAGTAGACACACCTCTAAAGAAATATACACATGGCCAACAAGTTCTAAAAGTATGTTCAGTATCTTTAGATGTCAGGGAGATACAAACCCAAATTAGATGGGGGCCCATGTACCCTCTAGCATAGCTATACTCAAAACGCATTAGAGTTGAAGGTGTGGAGGTATTATGCACCACACATTACTTATGGCACTGTAAAAGTGTTTGACAAGTTTTCATAATTTAGACTTTAATAGACTAGCACTGTTAGACTAGAACTAGCATAGCAATTGGCCCAGCAATTCTACTTCTAGATATATGCCCCCCGAAAACTAAATAAGACGTGTTCAAATAAAAACTTGTACAGTGTTCACAGCAGTGCTTTTCAGAATAGCCAAAAGGTAGAAATAACAAACATTCAGATTTTGGTATAGTCATGCAATGGAATATTATTTATCTATGAAAATGAATGAACAAAACCCTTTTTTGAGGCAGATCTCCTTGTAGCAGACCAGGTTGGCCTCAATTTCACAAAGATCCATCTGCCTCTGCCTTCTGGGTGCTAGGAGTACAAGCATGGGCCACTATGCCCAGTCTATGAAGTGAAAATTTGGTACATGCTGTGGTGGTTTGGATGAAAAAATAACCTCCACAGGCTCAGATATTTGAATACTTGGTCCCCAGTTGGGGGTAGTGTTGGGGAGGTTTGGGGATTGCAGTCTTGCTGGAGAAAGTATGTCACCAGGGGCGAATTTTAAAAGTTTATAGCTGCAGGGCATTGTGGTACATGCCTTTAATACCAGCACTTGGGAGGCAGAGGCAGGTGGATCTCTGTGAGTTGGACCAGCCTGGTCTACAAAGCAAAAAGTGTATAGCTTTAACCCACTTCCAGTTCTCTCTCTCTCTCTCCCTCCCTCTCTCTCTCTCTCTCTCTCTCTCTCTCTCTCTCTCTGTTTTGTGAAATGCAGTGACTCAGTTTCCTGTTCCTGCTGCATGCCTGCCACCTGCCCCCATACCTCCCTGCCATGATGGAATCTCATCACGTTTCATCAGAGGGGGAAAAAAGTTATTGAGAAGCAAACTGCCAAATGAATGAACCTAGAAACATCATGTTTTATGAAAGAAACCAGTCAGGAAATTAATGTACAATCCCATTTCTGTGAAATCTCAGTAACAGGCAAGTTTGTAGAGGTACAGGTATTTACCAGGAGCTGAGGAGAAATGGGTAGGAACTATTTATAGGTACTCACTTTACTTTTAGGACGCTAAAAGTGTTCTAGAACCAAAGAGTAGAGATGGCTGCACAACACTGTGATGTACTAAATGCTGAACTGTGCATTTCAGATGACCCAAATGGCACATTTTATGCTATGTGAATTTTACAACAGCCAAAAGTTCATGGGAAATGTATTTCATTGGACTTGTTATTTGCTTATATATACACATATGCATACACACATACCTACAGGCATAACCATAAGTTGAAATGATATGCAAAATGTACTCATATAAGCACATACATGCATATCAATGATATTTCAATAGTGGCATATATTTAAAGAATTTAAATATGGGCGCATATAGTTTATATAGATGCATATGAAATAACAAAGTCAATAATTTATACTATAACATATAATTCATGATGCAATCATCTATATTTTATAATACATATGTAACCTTAGTTATAATTGCCACTCCAACTTATAATTTTTCTGACAGACAAGTTAGATACCCCAAATCAGGCTTTGCCCCAAGTACCTTTGGGATTTGGGTTATTCTTGTTCCACCAAAGGTCCAGTCTGGGGTGTACAACATCCAAACATCTCTTCAAGGCCTCTCAGAGGAAAACTTCAAACTTCACTCATATGAGTCTCTATCATCATCCTAAAACTTATAGCCTATGTTCTAAAATGGAGTAAGTCAGTGGTTATCATGTGCCTCGATGAATCTGATCTGAGACTAAGCTGAGTGGTGTGAATAGCTACTCGGTTTAGATCATGTGGCCTTTCAGGTCTCAATTTTAATGTTGTATCATGATCCTTTAAATTGATTCCTTAATTAGGGCCAGTCACTAAAAAGATTAATACATTAACATTTGATATTTCAAAAGAATATTATATATTATAGATATTTGAAAAAAAAAATCTAAAGTAAATGAAAAGCGCCCATCTATACAGAAAAATACAAAACAAATCCCCACTTGCTGCTTTTTGCATATCAAAATATCCCAGAAGGGGTTCTTCCTTTCAGTCAGCAGATGGCGCCATCAACATATCTTTAAAATTTAAAACACAATGGCCATTTTAAATCCCTCTATTATGTAGGACATTCAGAATGATTTATTTTAATAGATATCATAGTTGGAATAAATTTCACTATTACAGACATTAAACACCCCTAAAATTCTGAAATCCCCAAAAAAATGTTAACTCGATTACCTCATAGAAACAGCTTTTTATTATTTCTATTTTATGTGTATGAGTGTTATGCCTGCATGTAGGTAAGTGCACCTGTGTTGTGCAAATGCACGCAGGGGACAGAAGAGGATGTTGGATCCCCTGGAACTGGAGTTATGGACAGTTGTTAACTGCCATGTGGGTGCTGGGATTCAAGCCCAGGTCTTCTGCAAGAACAGTGTTCTTAACCACTGAGCTATCTCTTCCCAGCCAACTAGTCCAGCCTTGGAAGACAAAAGAAAAATGAGGAAGAACCCAATAGAGGGATGCTTTTAGAAGCCCTTGTCAAGAAACTCCCATGGACTCTCATATGAACATTTGAAAATAGCCCCTGCCTGGCCTGGAACTCGCTATATAGTCCAGACTGGCCTCAAATTCACAAATCCATCTGCCTCTGCTTCCCAAGTGCTGGCAGTAAAGGCTTGCGGCCCAACAGTTTATAGTCTTTACCCAAGGACATAGGTCAATGAGGAAGAGACTAAAGATTCCAAAATCAGGTCTGGCTCCCCGTGCCCACATGCTTAACCACATCACTACAGGCAGTGCCGCATATTACAGATACAAATGACACAAAAGCCACCTGGTTTGTAGCTGTCAAGCACCCATACCTTCACAATAAGCTGTTTAGATGGGCTTTGTGCTCCTGATGAAACCAGGGGTATTGCTTAGCCTGAATATATTGAAAGGGGCAAGGGATGTATGATTGCTGCCTGTGGTCTAGATGTGGGTTCTAACAGCAGGCGCAGATGTCCTCTGCAACTCTCATGAGTCCGGTGAGCCAGAGCACTTGCACAAGTCGGGCAAACTTACTACAGATGGCCAACAAGAGCACATTGCCTGGGACTCACCAAGAGCTGTTCCCCCAAGTCTCAGGAAAGCTGACTGGGGGGTGACAGCGTCTTGTATGTGCCTGTTTCACCTTGTGCTGCATCAAAGGAACTCAGAAAGCACTTTGTCCTTAGTTTTATACTTTGGGTGCCCCTGAGTCACTGAGGTCAAGTGTTAAATACTCTCCTGTTCTGGCAGAAATAGGTACATAGTTGAGCTATCCTGGCCAGTATTTCCTTTCCTCAAGATACTGCCTTCTCTGCACATCCTGGGAGCTAATAGTGGGATAGAGAAAGGTGAGTCAGCCAGGGCTACCTGTGGACCTCCTACAGTAGGACCAATTATATTCCTGCTGAGAGCCACCAAATAGAGAACAGCAAGATGTCGGAAGAATAGGCCCCATTCTTAAGGGCTGTGGTGTAGTGCGGTGGTAGAGCAAGCTTAGAGCGTGGTGAAACATCTGCCCCATCAACGTACATGCATGCAGGCATAACTCCCACACACAAATAAATAAACACATTTTTAAAATAAGTAAATGATGGGGCTTGGGAGATAGCTCAGCAGGTAAAGTACTTGCTACAGAAGCATGAAGATCCGAGTTCGGATCCCTAGCACCTACTTAAAACACTGGGCATTGGAGTGTATTCGTGTAACTTCCATGCTGGGAGGTAGGTCCTGAGGGCTCACTGGCCAGCCAAAACAGCGAGCTTCAGGTTAACTGAGAGGCCCTGTCTCAAAGAAGGAAGTGAAGAGCCTTCAAGGAAGCATCCTGACAACTTCTGGTCTCCACATGCCCCTGGCTGGGCAAGTGCATATGCACCCACATACGTACATGCACATACTCATGACACACAACAACTCACAGCACACACACACACAACACAGAACACATACACACAGGAGGTAAATGACACTGCACTAATTGTGTTTTTATATTGTCAGGGAGACCAATTTCATTGCTGAGCTTTTTCAGAAATTGGTATCTGAAGTATACTTGTTTTCTTTAAAGTGAGAGTTTCCAGAGACACCACTAATCCTTTACCTTGGTTTATTTCACAATGTCTTCTTCTGTGTTTAAGAAGGACTCTGTATATTTAAATCTTTTTCTCCTTTCTCCTTTCACTTTGTCTCCTGCATTTCAGCCAGCTCAACATTCGGTTGCCATGGGATTCTGTTGAGGAGCCTAGTGTCAACTGTTACAAGCAGATCACCCCTTATTTTTTAAGGGGATAAAAGATAGTTTCTTCTGGAGCCAAATATGAGTGACCATGACCTGGGAACACAGATTCAGATTATCCCAAATTCCATGTTCCAATGTGGAAGCAGTTTCATGAAGTTTTTATAGTAACAGAACAAAGAAAAAGTCATAAATCAAGGCACTTTTCAAATACATTGGTGGAAACATTAAGTAAGGATTACAGCAAAAGAGAAATTTCAACTATAGGCCTCAGGTGCTATCTGATGACGCTTGCTCAACCTTTTGGTTGATGGGAGCTCAGACTTTAACACATTCCAAAAAGTATTTAATCTAAGTGTTGAGTCACAGAATGTTAAGTCAGAAACAAAGGTGGGCAAGAAGTGACTATTTAGTGCTAAAGGCAACCCAAGATAAATTATAATTAGGTGTCGAACCTGCAACATTCCAAGCTCTCCACAATCAGCTGATTAGCCTTAGTAGAAAGGTTGAGTTTCAAGATGCTGTTTTTTTCTGGGAACTTTCATTCACGGATTCCCCTGTTGGCCAAGCATCACATTTTTGCATGCAGGAGGCCACATATTTATTCCCATGCTGCTAGGAAACACTCCCTAGGATCTGATGCAGATAAGCCTGAGTAGCAGGCAGGAAGAGCAGGCTTTAGGAGAGAAGAACAGCTGGTAAGACCAATAAGGAAGAAATTCCTGGATCATATCAAAACTATTAGCCATCATGATCTGGATCTGACCTTTTCTTCTCTTTTGTCCTCTGTACCTGACATAACATTTACATGTGACATATAATAGAATTATTAAACCTAAAATTAAAATAATCAAAAACATTGATCGGCCTAACACAGTAAATATAACAAATGAAGGAACAAGTATCTTTAAAAAGTGAGATTGCCTACAGCGCAGCTCTCCGCGCTGGGACTCCCTAAGCCACATTCACCCTTCCATCCCCCTCCCCCTCGCCGTTCTATACTCCTAGTTTGAGCCCTGCGCCACTCCTAGTCTTGGGGCCCCAGACAGCTGGGGAAACAATACTGCTTCCTGACCCTTCTCACCCAGACCAACTCAGTGCCTTTCTTGGGCCCCAGGAGCACTGCTTCTGGTACTGGCCCCGC
>NW_008329134.1:3935054-3936526 GCF_000622305.1 Nannospalax galili
ATTTACAAATATTTGTACTCTGTATAAACTATCTTATTTAACAGTATTAAAACAAATCTATTATCATCTAATTTTGGGTTTATTTTTTTCTTTCAGCCAGTTTCACCTTATAGGTATAACCGCAGGTACAAGTGACTAGCTCTAACTCTGATTGACTATATATTTCTCCCTATATTTACAAATATTTGTACTCTGTATAAACTATCTTATTTAACAGTATTAAAACAAATCTATTATCATCTAATTTTGGGTTTATTTTTTTCTTTCAGCCAGTTTCACCTTATAGGTATAACCGCAGGTACAAGTGACTAGCTCTAACTCTAGTAAAATTTGATCTTCAATATTTAAATTATCAAAGCTCTTCTCTGTGGATATTGACTCGATCATCTTTATTTGTTGGTATCATACCAGATAACAATAAAAATATAGTATTTCTTTAAGCTTTCTTTTAATAAAAATGTCTTCATTTATACACCAAACATTAATAATATAGATAAAAATAAGAGATCAGCTCTCTCTGACCCACAGGCTTCTCTCTCTGGGGTAAGTGGACTGGGCCCTCCATGCCTTGACTCCCTCAGCCTCACTCACCCTCCCATCTATTAGCCATCACTCCCCCAGCCTCACTCACCCTCTCCTCCTAGCCTGGGTCCTGTCCCATTCCTTGTCTTGGTGCCCCAGACACCTGGGGAACCACCACTGCTTCCTGATCTTGTGTATCCAGAGCAACTCAGTTCCTTCTCGGGTCCCCAGGGGCACTCTGGGCATGGCCCCGCCCTCACCTCCCTCTGCCTCCATGGGTCTGCACAACCCACTAGCCTCTTTTCTGGATGCTGGGCTGACCTTTCCTCTACCTGGTCCTTTGCATCCTGACCAACCCAGCTCCTCAGCTTGAGGCCACCTCCTACCCCCATCTTCCTTCTCATCTCTAGGTGGGACAGCCACCAGCTACACTAGACCAGCATCTTTCCTGGGCCTAGCTCTCAGGCCAGTCCAACCCCCAAATTCCTGAGGCCAAAATCTATCCTGTCGGGATACAGACCTTAGGAGAAAGCCTGAGAGCATCTGATCCTCATCTGACTTGGGCCTCTGTGGGAACTTCTGAAGGCAAAAGCAACCTGGCCACTCCAATATAAAATCAAAAGAGAGAACCAGAAGCTTAGAGGAACCAGACTTTCATGCCCAAAAATAAACTATAAAGAGACATAAAGTTCACAAAAAGAAGCAGACTTGAACTTGAAGGCCTGAGTCTCACACAAGAATCAGAAGCTACAAAAGAAATTCACATGTAAAAATCACAGAGAAAGAATAATAACATGAAAAACCAAAATACCATATCCCCACCAAATACCAATAGTCCTTGTGAAAGAGTTCTACAGGAGAACCCCCTAGAAATAACCCAGGACACTGAATTTAAAAGAACAATCATAAATATGATCATGGAATTCATTGAATTTAAAGAACACACGTAC
>NW_008329134.1:3937711-3938182 GCF_000622305.1 Nannospalax galili
CCCAAATTAACCCCAACTCATTAATAGTAGGGGACTTCAATACCCCACTATCTCCATTAGATAGGTCAACAGACCAGAGACTTAACAGAGAGACATCTGAATTAAACAAAACCATATATCAAATGTACTTAACAGATATCTACCGAGTATTCCACCCAAACACCAAAGGACATACTTTCTACTCAGCACCCCATGGAACTTTCTCCAAAATCGACCATATACTGGGGCACAAAACAAAGCTCAGCAAATACAAAAAGATTGAAATAATTCCATGTGTTCTATCAGACCACAATGCAATAAAACTTACGATCAACACCTGAAGAAGCCAAAATCACTACATGAACACATGGATATTAAACAACACACACCTGAATAATGAATGGGTAAAAAGAGAAATTAAGAAAGAAATAAAAGTATTCCTGGAATTAAATAAAAAGGACAATACAACACAAAAAAACCTCTGGGACATGA
>NW_008329134.1:3938301-3939438 GCF_000622305.1 Nannospalax galili
TGGACCCAGCAGACAAGAAGAAATAACAAAAATCAGAGCAGAAATTAATGAAATAGAAACAAAGAAAAAAATACAAAGAATCAAGGAATTCAAGAGCTGGTTCATTGAAAAGATAAACAAGATAGACAGACCCTTAGCCCAGTTAACCAAAAGAAAGAAAGAGCACCTCCAAATCAACAAAATCAGAGATAAAAGGGGAAACATCACAACAGACACCAGAAAGATACACAACATTATAAGGGAATACTTAAAAAACCTATATGCTACTAAATTAGAAAACCTAAAATAAATGAACAGCTATCTAAAGGCATGAGAACCACCAAAACTAAACCGAAAAGAGATTAACAGCTTAAACAGACCCATAACACAAAAAGAAATTGAAACAGTAATACAAAATCTCCCAACTAAAAAAAACCCAGGACCAGATGGATTTACAGCAGAATTCTATCAGACATTTAAACAAGATCTACAAACGATACTACTTAATTTATTCAAAAAGCTAGAAATGGAGGGAGAACTTCCAAATTCCTTCTATGAAGCCAACACCATTGTAATATCAAAGCCAGGTAAAGATACAACCAAAAACGAAAACTATAGACCCATATCCTTAATGAACATAGATGCAAAAATTCTCAACAAGATACTTGCAAACACATACAGACACACATCAAAAAGATCGTCCACCATGATCAAGTTGGCTTTATCCCAGAGATGCAGGGATGGTTCAATATACATTAGTCAATACACTTCAAAAAACATATAAATTGGCTCAAAGACAAGAACCGCATAGTCACCTCAATAGAGGCAGAGGAGGCTTTGACAAAATTCAACATGCATTTATGTTCAAAGTCCTAGAGAGAATTGGACTGGAGGGAACATACCTCAACATAATTAAAGACATATATAACAAACCCACAGCCAATATCATTCTAAATGGAGAAAAACTGGAAGATTCCCATTGAAATCAGGACCCATAAAAGGCTGTCCACTATCTCCACCTCTCTTTAACATAGTGTTTGAAACTCTTGCAAGAGCAATAAGACAAGAGCAGGAAATTAGAGGATTAATAATTGGAAAAGAGGAGATCAAATTATCCCTTTTTGCAGATGATATGATATTATATCTGAGATGCCAACA
>NW_008329134.1:3939978-3941191 GCF_000622305.1 Nannospalax galili
TGGAAGAATTAATATTGTGAAAATGACCATCCTACCAAAAGTCATTTATAGAATCAATGCAATGCCAATCAAAATCCCCATGACATTTTCCACAGAATTGGAAAAAACCATCCTAAGATTCATATGGAAGCACAAAGGACCTCGGATAGCCAAAACAACACTGAGCACTAAGAGCAATGCCAGGGGGATTACTATGCAACTAAACTTTCTTTCACCTTGCACAAAAGTCAATTCCAAATGAATCAAAGACCTCAATGTAAAGCCTCTGAAACTTTGAAAATGTCAGAAGAAAACATTGGGAAAAACCTACAAGATATAGGTGTAGGAAAGGATTTTCTAAACCAGACATCAATTTCTCAGGAAACAAGGGCAAGAATTAACAAATGGAACCTCATTAAACTAAAAAAGCTTCAGTACATCAAAGGAGGCAACCAGGGAAGCAATTAGAAAACCCACAGAATGGGAGAAAATCTTTACCAGCGACACATCCAACAGAGGTTTAATACCTAGAATATATAACGAACTAAAGAAACAGAGAATCAAAAGCAACCCAATTAAAAGATGGGCTAAGGAGTTGAACAGAGAGTTCTCAACCTAAAGAACTCGTCCTATTGCAGAGACACTTGTACATCCATGTTTGTTGCTGTTCTTTTCACAATACCTAAGAGATGGTAGCAACCTAAGTATCCCTCAATTGATGAGTGGATAATGAAAATATGGTTTACTTATACAATGGAGTTTTACTCAACAATAAAGAAAGATGAAATCATGAAATTTGCAGGTAAATGGACGGAAACTGTTATACTGAGTGAAGTAACACAGACTCAGAAAAAAAAATTGACATATGTTCTCCCTCATATGTGGATCCTAGAACAAAACCCTGATAAGTGAGTATGTTTCCAGACATAACTACAGGAACAGGACAATGGAAAGGAAATGGAGGTAAAGGAAAGAACCTGAAAGAGAAGAATAGGAAACAGGCCTTAATAAGGGAGATTTGGACAAAAATTGGGTTAGTTTAAGGGAGGGGGGAGGGAAGGGTATACAAGGAACCTAGGGGATAAAGGGAAAGAAGGAGCTCAAGAGAGGTAGGACTGTATGAGAAGGGTTTTATTAAGGAAGAAAGGGGGGAAATGGGAGCACCTTAAGTGGGAAAAGTATAATGGAGGAGTGAGACAATGCGAGAGATAAATAATGCCTAGCTAGTTTTGAA
>NW_008329134.1:3942199-3943041 GCF_000622305.1 Nannospalax galili
TAAGGGCTTTCGTTGGGGGAGGGAGGCTATGGGAGGGTGCCATCTGGGAAGTGGGTGTATAGTCAAATAAGATGGTTTGGGATGTTCTGTGTGATATACACACAAAAAAAATCAACAAATTTTTAAAAATGTATTATATTTGAGGAGGAAACATGGAAATTTACATCATTCTAATTTAGTAGAGGCAGTAAATATTACTATTGAAATCTACCCGATGACTTCATAGACATACACAGACGCCAAGGATCCAAGTGCAACCGATTATGACTAGTAATAATCAGATACATACAGATTAGAGATGCATGTGCCAACATCTCAGTGTTAGTAGCAAAAACAATGAGTCTATCTGCAAGGAACAATATATTCTAAAATGAAATGGATAATTTTTATAAGGGTTAAAAAGCTCATTCAATTTTATGTCTTACAGGGCTTATACTGAGTTCAATATCATATAACTGTATTAACTCAGCTGAGAACCTAGAAATTTGCACCCACTTGTGAAAGAGATGTGTACTCTTGCTCTGGAGTGTGTTACTTAATATGTTAAATCTGTAGTGAAATGCTTCTTCTAACCATGTAGTTATTAAAAATTAGAAAAATAATGATTACAAAATAATAAGAATTAGAAGATGTGAAAAACATTACCATTGAAATCTACCTGATGACTTTATATCCATGCTCAGATGCCAAGGAGCTCAGAAAGTAACCGACTGTGACTAGTCATAATCAGATATATAGAGATTAGAAATGCATGTGCAAACATCTTAATGTCAATTGCATTGAGAATGAATTTTTCTGTATGAAACTGTATTTTAATAATGAAATGGAGATCTTTTTAAAGG
>NW_008329134.1:3943081-3948841 GCF_000622305.1 Nannospalax galili
AAAACTTCATTTAGTTTTATGTCTTATAGGGTTTATACTGAGTACAATATTGTATAACTGTAATAATTCAACTGTAAACCTAAAAATACACAATTTTGAAAGAGAATTGAATATGTCAATATGTCAAAAATTGAATATGTCAATGCTGTTGTATTGAAATGCTTCTTCTAAGTATGTGGTTATTAAATAATTAACTGGTAAAAAGTGCAATAAAAAATAAATAAAATTTAAAAAATAAACTAAATTTTATAAAATTGGTCATAATCTTAAAAAAAAAGAGAGAGAGATCAGCCTGATAGGAATGCAAGCATTATAAATATGCCAACATTATAACTATCCTGAACAAAATAAAAGCCTGACTCAGAAGACACTATTTACCCTAGCTAGTAGAACCATCTGTCTCCCAGAACTGTGTGATGGATCTCTCTTGTCCCCTCAACCTGTGTAGATAGAGCTGCCGGTGTCCTCACCCTGTGCAGATGGAAGTTATTCTGGAACCTTCTATTACCCTGAAGTCAAGCTGTTCTTCCACCTCTGTTCACAGCAATACAAACATACCTGGATTTCAATCATTAGCTGTCCATTGATCAGCATCATTAGTCATAAGAGAAATGAATTTAAAAGTACAAGACCCCAATATTGTGGCATTTATTACTCAATGCCACATTATGACTATGTCTTAACAAAAAACCAGCCTGACTCTTAGCATCCATTTTAAGTACAAGCATGGATAAGAACCTGTTCCTTCAGAAGTCTCAGAACTGTGATCTAGAACATGGGCCCTTTCTTCCATTGAAACAGTACATCCAGCTTGAATCAGAGAAGTAAAAGTGAAACCCTTATGAAAAGAATTTTGCAATTTCTGATCACTAGCCATAGACCAGCACTCACAACCCACAATAGCTGCTATCAATATAATCCCATCTATTGTTTGTAACACATGGGATACTTTTCATGTCTTCACACGCTATTCTAGGTCTGGAGAAGGCTATGAGGAATTAAGCTGTATAGGTTACAAGAGGAGCTCAAGGCTCAGTGAGCCTGTCTACATCATAAACAAGTTAAGATAAGATTAATTTTTTTTTTGTTTTAAGGTTAGGTAAAAGTCATTTGGCCAGAGTATGCCTATATTGTAAAAGTCATTACCACACAATACCTATCTATGGAATGCCTAAGAAGACTGCCATTACCAAGCACGGTCCAGTATATGGAATGACCAACAGCAATGCAAACTGATGTAAGCGTCTTGGAAACAGATGAATAGATTCTTATTAAGTAAGTCCTGTGTCTGTCACATGACTTTGTGATTTCACTTAAAGGTATTTACTGATGATAAATAAAACATGTATGTATACAAAGTCTGCTATTTATACATGTATGTATATGTATAAAACCGCTTTATTCATTATAACCTAAAGCTAGCAACAACTGAAGTGTTCAATTTCAGGTATGTGTGTAATCAACAGAGGTATAGCTTTATAATGGAATAATACTGAGCAATAGGAAGAAGTGCTACAACTAAGTAAGTGCATAGGACGCATCACACAAAAACATGGTAGTTAGCAAAGGAAGGTGAATACTAAGGACTGTGTCCCATATAATTTCCTTTAGAAATGATAGAACTGATCTGTAAGTACAAAAATTAGCAAAGGAAGCTAACCTCCAAATGCCGTGTCCCATATAATTTCATCTAGAAATGACAGAATTAATCTATAAGTACAGAAAGGGTGGGAGATTGACTGGCAGCTGATAGACAGACTCTCTGTCTTAACTGTGCTAGTAGTTACATGAGTATATACCCTCCTAAATGTCATTGGGATGAAACAAGTATTAAATGGAATACATTTCACAATTCTCCAATTTAATGTTAATAAATATAAAAAATATTTTCCTGTATTCAACTATGTCAGTTCTAGTAACATTACTCATGTGTGATGTTCATTCTGCCTCCTCATGTTTTCTAACAGATCAAGATACAAAACATTGCTATTTGACAATAGCTATTAGTCAGACACTCTGTCCTGTGTCTGTCACATGAAACAAGTTGGCTTTGGACACCTCCCTTTCACTGAGCCCCACTCTTCACTTTCAGCTTCAGTCAACATAAGCCCACCATCCACAGGACAATGAAGTAGGAAGGGGCAGGACATGCAGTGATCACACAGCAAGAATCTTAGGCCTTGTGTCTCTCCTCCTCGATTGTCTTTTTCGAGTTGTTCTAGTTTGCTTTCCTGCTGCTGTGATAAACACCATCATCAGAAGCATCTTGGGAGGAAGGAATTTATTTCATCACTGAAATCCATGAAGGAAAGCAAAGACAGAAACCTCAGAGGAATGCTGCTTACTAGCTTGCTTCCCCTGGCTTGCTAAGTTACATCTCCTGGGCAGCCTAGGCCCACCTGCCTCAGGGTGGCACCACCCACAGTGGCTTGGGCCTCCATCCTCAATTAAAGCAGACACTGCCATGGGCCGTTCTCATGTGGGAAGGTCTTCAGCTGAGGTTCCCTCTTCCCAGATGATTCTAGGTTTCTGTCAAGTTAACAGCTATGACTCAAGTCATGTGCATCTTTTCCTCTCTCTCCCTTTTTTTTCTCACTGTTTTAATTCAATAAACCAGGTAACGTGACTATCTTAACTTAGTCTGTTAAACAAGATGTCAAACTGGGACCTGAGATATAGCGTACTGATAACGTACTCGGAAGCTACCATAGTGTCCACGGAATTTCTCATCATGACAAGAGTACAACCTAGCTACCTGTGAAATCCACAACTGTTCAGTGTGATAAAGAATTGGATTGTCAAGATGCTGGAACAAAAGCTATACATGTACCAATAAAATATGGATGAAAAAGCCTAAATAGAAATGGGTAAACAATGAGAAATTATAGAAATAATAAGTAGTGATTCTCGCAACAGTGAAAAAGTACAGCTCGTTGTGACATCAATAAACTCCTGACACTAAGGAACACAGTGCTTAGTCATGATGATAGCCATTAATTCTTAAGGCTACAGCTCTGAGCTAAGGAACATGTTCATTTTTAAAAGTCTGTTACACATCTATACTTTTGTCAATGAGCCTCTGCCATTATTGCCAAGACAGCTTGGCAGAGGCCACTTGAAATGGAGATAAGTATTCTTCCTTCCTGCCATAAGAAATAAACTAAAGCATACAAAGACTATCATAGCTAAAATAACCCAGCTAACATAGCTGTGTGTTTGGATTTGAATCAGTAACCTAATACAGGTTTCCGGAAGAATAGCTTCCATAACTATTAAGAGATTCAAAATATTGCCAGACCCACTGGACAGATAAGTCATGGGTCTGCCCCTTTCCTATGAGAACAACCAATGGAAAGCATTCAATCAACTATCAAAATGCCTTGGAGACCTCTACCAGCTGTGTCATCTATTAGTATGACATACAAAGTGGTTAGGAGTTGATTCTGCTTCAGGAAATAGATGTTATTGTCGTTCATATATTAAGATGTGTGCTTGTTGCCATGGCAATGTAGATATGCAGAATCGAGCACCTCTCTTTCTCCTCTTTAACCCAGCAATACCTCACTGCTCACTTGCTCTCTCTGCTCATCTACTTTAGTAACATCCGGTATCAGAATCAGAGATTATCTTCCACTCAGCCCCTGTCAAGTTTCCAAACTCACTGGGCTCCTTGGATGGTAAACCCACCCTCTCGGCAGATAAACCATTCTCTAGGATAATTTGTGGAAAAGAGAAAAGGATGAACAATCCCTTCCAACCCGCTTCCTCCACCAACCTATCTACCACTCCCTGCGCTCTCACCTACCTCTTTCCCTTCCTCCATCTCATCATCCAGTCCTCTCTCCCTACCTCCATCTTTTCTCTACTTTGTCCCAAGACAAAATAAAGCAGGTAACTAATGCTACCAGGATTATTCAGATACTTAATGTGTAGGGAAAGAGGATAGGATAGCGAACAAAACAGGGAACAGAATTAAATAGAGAAGATGAAAGGGAAATGAATTTTCTCCAATTGGTTTCATGAAACATATTCTATTATGTTAGACAGAAGTAAAAAGAAGGACACACCAGATTGTCCAGAAACTGGCTGTTCATGTCGAAAGTAACACTTTGCTAAAAATAATAAAGCAGGCAACTCTAAGTTAGGAGGCATCAGTGTCAACATTGACCACAGGACCTTCTAGAATTGTGTGACCCTCTGCCTTTACTAGCAGAACTCCATAAATAAAATTTAAAAACAGAGTCAAACTTGCATAGAAAAAAATGGAATCAGTACATAAAATATGTGAACTAATAAATTTTCAACCTAGGTGCTTCTCATCTTGAGAGACATATTGCCTTTTCAAAATTATATGATTTGAATTCAGTCCATTCAACTGCTCCTTAGTTTGGGAGCTTAGTCACTCCCTTTAGCAATAGTTATACAATAAGAAGAGCCCATAATTAATGTGGCTTCATCATCATTTTTGTAGTCATTTATTTTCTTCCAATTTAAAAAAAAAAAAGAATTAGGGCTTAAACTCAGGTGTCCTGATTCCTGGAACACACAGCAACAGCCTCTTCTGTTCACCATAAGCTTGAGCAAGTCACCCAACCACATGAGGCTCACAGGAAAGTGAGGTAAATGGGAGCTAGTGTTCCTTGAACATTTCTATTTACAACAGTAATTTTCTAGGGTCATGGTAGTGACTAAATTAGGGCTTAAACTCAGGTGTCCTGATTCCTGGAACACACAGCAACAGAAACTGGACAGAATGCATGTGGCCCCAGGACCATTACTCCTCACACATTCCTAAAAGTAAAAAGCTGTTATGGCAACCACTAAGACAACGAGGAAGATGCTAGGGGAAGAGTTAAGATCAGTGGGTACACTGTGATGATGTGTACAGTGATGTTGGGGACCCCTGCTGTTTAGGGTAGCAGTCTCCCCATGTCCGGATAGCCACAAGCTGGCTCGGCATGATTGGGGAGACTCCTCTTCTCAGCGGGGCGCCTTCTGCTCTCCTCCCTGACTTACTTTTGAAATGCCCGTCACAAGATACATACCCTCCGGCACAGGAGCTACCAGGTTTTAATCAGGCGCCCCCACAGTATAAATATCCTGGTTTCCCCTAATTAATTGGAGCTGAATCACTAAGACCTGGAGCTGAGCTGAGTCACTGAATAAAGAAGCTGTACCACTCACTGAGACTGAGCTGAGTTCTGTGTCTTACTGCCTATGATCCAGCCTCCCCGGGGGGCGCTATCCTTCCATCATCGACTCACGGAAATCCAGCTTTAGCCGCCCCGCACCTCTCCTCATGACCCGGCAGCTGACGGGCCCAGAACTTAGAGAGAGAGTGCATGGGTGAAATTGGGACGGAACTCGACCGGGCCAGCCTCGGTAGCAGAGACCCACAGAGACCCGAGAAGCAGAGACCCGCCAGCAATGTGGAGCAGACGTGTGGGACTTGCCGCTTCCCAGGTCCGCACAGGAGACCGGCGCCAGGCTAGCAGCTGGCACCCCGAGATCCCCGCACCCCATACAGTGAGAAGAAAATTCTCTTCTCTCATTCTTGCTTTTCTTCCAGTCAGCACTGGAGAATCAGTTCCACTTGGAACTACTCCAGATTCAGAAACTGACCTTTCTGTTTCACAGGGACACTCCTTATACATTGCTGTGTGTAGAAATTCCCTTCCATAGATATTCTGAGTATCTAAATTTGTAGACCAGCCTCTTCTGTTCACCATAAGCTTGAGCAAGTCACCCAACCACATGAGG
>NW_008329135.1:0-30860 GCF_000622305.1 Nannospalax galili
GGTCTATACTAATCTGGTCAGAGGGACTTAAAGGACAGTTTTGCCCCTTGCTCTCCAAGGTTGACTAAGTTCCAATAGACTATGGAACATCTCTCAAAATGTCCTGTAACTGTGGTGAGTCACCTGTCCTCTTGTTCAGGGAGGACACGGAGACTCCATCAGAGTACTTGAAGCAGTGTCCAGTCTACAAGGAGGAAGGTCAACTCAGAGGAAACATTTCCTCCATGCTTCCAAGTGATGCCAGCCATGGTTGAGCAGGACCTTTGACTTATCTTCATAGATGGAACTGGTAAAAGAAAGGAGCCAGGGGCTCCTCCCAAACCCATTTGACCACTGAGGAACAGATCCTCAAATGACCTTAAGTGTAAAAATAAATTGATTTATTAGGGCCAACTGTGTGGTCTAAAACACCCAAAAGGAAAGTATAACCAAAGAGTAAAGTGATCAGTATATTTCTTTAAGAGTTCAAGGGATTATACTTCCAATAAAAAGTTATTAGACAGTTATTGCTCATTGATGATTTTTTTCTAATCAGAAAGTCCTGCTCAGATGTAAGACTTCAAATCTTGGTCTCAAATACTGTTGTGCCCACCTGTGGCTAAGGGAGACAACCAGCTATTGTTCTAAAATGATGGATAAATTTGTTTCGTCCCCCTATCTAGAAGCCTTTGAGAGGGAACTGGCATTGATTCTAACCACTCCCAACAGCTGTCAGAATACCTGAAAGCAAATCCTGAATCCATCACTCTCATCACTCTCGAGTCCAGCCTTGACAGACAAAAGAAAAATGAGGAGGAACCCAACAGAGGGATGCTTTTGGAAGCTCTCGTCAAGAAATTCCAATGGACTTTCATACGAGCATTTGAAATTTGACCTGTTCTTTTTTCTAGCTCCCTGTCTAGAATTTGAAATACTAACTACTCTTGCCTATACTTCTCCTTCACATCTCCTATTCACCAGTCAAAGACTTTCCCCCCTACATATAAGACTTATGCAATTTGGGAGTCTTTTAGATAGACCCCACTGAAGGGGTATCCCAATTGCTTCACCCTGCATCCCTGTTCAGCACGGAAGAAGCCAGAGCAGTTCTTTCTGAGTCACCAATAAGTGGTAGGAAGTGGTAGGAATTGGCTAGGCAGTTAGTAGAAAAAGACCCTAAAGAAAAGTAGCCAGTTTCTTGGATATAAGTCAAAATGTCCTTGAGCCTCTTAGCAACATACTCTGTTCCAAAGGCCAAAAATGTGAAAAGTTTTTGGGAGCTTTTACTTAATCCATAAAAGATTTTAGGGTTACTTCTTCAGGTGGGGTAATGTTAGAGTAGCAAAAAGCCCCATTTTAAAAAAAAGAAGAAAGAGTACATGAAGTTATCAGAAAAAAGTGATGGAGAGATATGGGAGGAGTTGGAGGGAACGGAGTGGGCTTGGATTTGATCAAAACAGCTTATATGCATGTATGAAATTCTCAATAATTTTTTAAAAAAGAAAAAGAGTTTTGTAATTTACATATTTTTATATGTGTCTAAGGGTTACAAGAGTGGGTGGTCATTTCAGATAGCTTCATTTTAAAATGTATATTATCACCTGAATATACAAATGTAAATCTCAAAAGAATAGTGTGAATAAGCAAAACCCAGCAAGGTGGAAGGACATAGTCATTACACAAAAGTCAATTTCTTTTATGTATACCAGCAATAAGCAAAGAGACATAGAAATCATAAAACTATTTTCATTCTCAGCCAGTCCCCCTAAAAATCACTTTGATGTAAATCTAGCAATATATGTGTGCACACTTAATGAAAAAAAATCCTACAAAGTTTGATGAAAGAACTCAAAGAGGAATTAAATAAGGAGGATGTTCTGTTCTCACAGAGATGAAGGCTTAGTTCTATCAAGATGTTAGTCCTGCTTGGTCTGTAGATTCAATTCAGCTGGAATCAATTCACAGGTAGTTAATTAGTGGGTATTGACAAAATGACTCCAAGGTTTACATGGTCAGGCAAATTAGCCAAAAGGACAAGCACCATAGTGAAAGGCAGCGTTGGAGGACTGATGCTCACCAGCTCGGAAATCAGTCATATTCTGTACCATGCAGTGTGGTATTGGCTGGAGGGGATGCCTCAGAGAATAGGACTCTGCAGTGAAGCTTTCAGAAATATCATCAGAGGAAAGTTTCTCTCTGATGTGCTCCTGTGCTCCTGTCTCACATCCATTACTGTTCATACAAACGGATTCTGGTTAATTTCTCATTCCTAAAGCTTATAGAATGAAAACCCATTTTGCCCCCAAACAAGCCACAAAACCTAAAAACACTCCCAATTTCCCCCTACCTTTTAATGTGTTAGCCTTTTCTGACAATCCTTGACTTGTTAGATCATAAGACTCCCAATACAGTAAGAGTCTCGCTCCATACATAGAAAAAAAAATGCTGCAGAGTCAGGCAAAAGGACACTAATAACTTGTACTATCATGCCTCCCCACCATATCCTTTTCACTCAGTAACATTTCTACATTGCTGTTTTTGTTTCATCAAACTCTAATTTTTTAAGACAGTGTATACAAAATGACAAGGACTGATATAATTCAACAATATTATAGGAGTGTTTAATTTTTTTGATTTTTAAATTGTATTTTATGTATATCAGTGTTTTGTCTAGGTGTATGTAAGTACACCTGTGCATGAAATGCACAGGAGACCAGAAGAGTGCTTGGGATCCCCTAGAATGGGAATAAGGGGCCATTGTTAGCTGCCACGTGGGTGCTGGGAACTGAACTCAGGTCCTCTGCAAGAGCAGCCATTGCTCTTAACTGCTGAGCCATCTCTCCAGTCCTAAGACTTACATTTTTAATGATACCATAAGGAATTTAGAGAATGTTCAAAGCACTATTACATTCTTGGTTTTAGAATACCGAATTGGTGGTCTATTGATAAAGATAAAAAAACATTTATTGAGGATGCGAGATGGTTCACTTGCTGTACATATGAAAGAATTGGAGTTTGGATCTCCAGAACCCAAGTAAATGCTGGGCAGTTGTGGTGGACTGTCTCTAATTACAGCACTAGACTGCAGAGACAGGGGATTCCTGCAGGAGACTGGCTACCCAGACTAGCCTAATTGGTGAGCTCTCCGTTCAAGTAAGAAAACACTACCTCAGGGAATAAGGAGGAGGAAATCAAAGAAGTTATTTTCCCTGTGTGAACCTGGGGCCTCTATACTCACATCTATGTGCACTGCCACACATGTGTAAGAACACATACATGCACACACCACATGCACATATACAGATGAGAAAATATATTGATACCTATCTACTCCTTCAAGTAGCATGTCAAAATTTTTCTTCATTTTTTTTGAAAAGTATTAAATGCTTGGAGCCAGAAGTTCAACTGAAAATACTCTTGGAAAGTTTGAACTAGCAACAATTCTCCTTTCAGAAACAATATTGGTCATAGATTCATAATATATAAATATTGACAGTCAACAATTATTCAGGATTTTTGTGTGGCAATAATTGTTTATTCTACATGGTTTAATAAATATCCTTATTAAATATATACACATTCCACACATTAAGCAAATGATTATGAAGTAAACAGGAAGAGATAGGCGAATGGGTTATGTTCTTGGAAGTAACTCCGAAACTTTCTGAGACGTTTGTTGCCTTGACACAGCCATCAACATCTCAAAAACACTTCCTGAATGAGTTCCACAGGATGGCCTCAGGAACTAATTCCAAGATTACTTAAACAGGGGTGCCTGGGGAAGGGATTCCAGTATCCTGATTGGTCATGACTTTGCTATGAAATTGGTTGTATTTGGACACTGCCTTTGGAAGTGTGATCCTTTTCCTAGGGAAACACAATAAACTAGAATTACTTTTCTAGTATTTTAGGAAAATATTCCTGTCTTTTGTTTAGTAAGTTCAAAAGTGAGCACTTAAAATCTTTTCTTAAAAAGTGAATCAGGGTTGTTGGGGAGATGGCGCAGAGGTTAAAGTGCTTGTCATGCTAGCAAAAGGATAAGAGTTCAATCCCAGAACCCATGAAAATGATGGTAAGTATGGCGGATTGCTTGTAATTCCAGCCTTGGAAGGCAGTAACAAGAAATGCCCACAGCAAGCTGGCTAGCAAGTCTAGGGGTACAGTGCAGGTGCTGGGCCTCATTGAGATACTCTGCCTCAAAACAATACGATGGGGGAACAATATGGGAAGAATTCTAGTGTCAACTTTGGGTCTCCACAGGCCTGTGTACACACACATATGTAAATGTGTGCACTCATCTATGATAACACATACACACATACACACATATGAAAAGAAGAAAAAAGTGAGTCAGAGGCTGAAGAGAGCTCAGTTGATAAAGTTCTTGTTTTTTAGGTCTGAGACTTTGAATTCAATCCCCTGAACCCATGTTAAAAAGAAAAACAGAGCCACAAGGCTGGAGAGATGGCTGGGTGGTTAAAAGCACTGGCTGTTTTTGCAGAGGACCCAAGCCCAGTTCCCAGCACCCACTTGGTGGCTAACAACTCTTGTGACTCCAGTTTTAGGGGAATCCAATGCTCACTTCTGACCTCCATGGGTATTGTGTAACATGGGTGCACTTACTCAGAAGCAAGCAATACACACACACACACACACAAACACACACACACACACACACACACACACTGGCTGTTTTTGCAGAGGACCCAAGCCCAGTTCCCAGCACCCACTTGGTGGCTAACAACTCTTGTGACTCCAGTTTTAGGGGAATCCAATGCTCACTTCTGACCTCCATGGGTATTGTGTAACATGGGTGCACTTACTCAGAAGCAAGCAATACACACACACACACACACAAACACACACACACACACACACACACACACACACACTTATGACATGGGTGCACTTACTCAGAAGCAAGCAATACACACACACACACACACACACACAAACACACACACACACACACACACACACACACACTTAAAGTGTTTTAAAAAGAACCAGGTGTGGCAGTATGCACATTAATACCAGGCCTGTGGATACAGAAGCAGGCAGATCCCTGGGGCTTGCTGGCCAGCCAGACTAGCCTATGTGTTGAGTTATAGGTCAGTAAGAGACTGGCATCTCAAAAATAAAAGGTGAGCGGACCATGGTGGCATATGCCTTTAATTCCAGCACTCAGAAGTCAGAGGCAGTTTGTTCTTTGTGAGGTCAAGGCCAGCATGGTCTACATAGTGAGTATCAAGACAACTGACACTATAGGGAGACTCTATCTCAAAAAAATTTTTAAAAATGCAATTTAAAAAGGAGGATAGTGCATAAAGGTTTTTCCTGGCCTCCACATGCATGTGCCCATGAACCTGCACACACATGAATGCCAGAACACACACAACGGTAAATCAGTAATTCCTTTTCAAAAACCATTGTCTATGATGGCTCTTTCCTTGACTTGGGCATGGCAGTAGCTTATCAGATATCAGCTTGTTGTTTATTGGGGAATACGAGCAAAAGATCGTGCACTGGATTTGAAAACGTGAGGTGAAGCTTAAAGCTTCACCACCTGTAGAAGAGCCAGAAATAACAATAATAAACAGTAATAACATGGTGAAGACAGGGCTAAATTATCCAAGTAAAAATGCTAAGAACCCCAAACAGAAAACTCTGAGAGCCTTTTCCCGAGACTGTTGATTAGATCATGATTGAAGATGGAAATAGTCTTAAAGTAACATGAGGCAGTAAATCTCATTTCCAGACCATTAAAAATGAGGTTTTATATGAGGAAGTTTGGTGTGTACCTGTAATCCCAGTACTTGGGAGGCAGAGGCTGGAGGATAGCCCCAAGTTTGAGGTCAGCCTGGTCTACATAGTGAGTTCCAAGTCAGTGAGGGGGTACAAAATGAAACCCTGTCTCAAACTAGCAATCAATCAATCAATCAATCAATCAATCAATCAATCAAACAAACAAAAACCCAAAGCAAAATAAGACTTGTTTTTGGTAAGATTTGTAGCTACAAGATTCTTAACTTATAGATCAAAGCTTTCTAAATTTTAAAATGAAAATAAAAAATATTGGTTAATATTTTCTTGCTGAGGAGACTTCCCAGAAAAAGTTGTTCTACGGTAACATTAATTGCATCAATATCTGTAATAATATTTACAAAACTAATATTTACTTCATGATAATCTAAAGTATACTGTATTTTCATTTTTCACATGTCAAAATTGTGTGAAAAACACTGACAACTCTTCCTGAGTATTTGTAAACAAAAGGAACAATTAGTAAAATTAGAATTTAATTCTTCAACTTTTTAATGCATTTCTGTGCCTAAATTTCTCTTGCATTATCTGATTTCTAAGGTTTTTAAATTCTAAATCTTTGGTCTGGGTCTGCGACATTCTGAGCTTTTGAAATTTAAAACATCATCTATAACTTTATAGAGGCCAGAAGAGAGCACAGGTTCCCTTGGAGCTGTAGTTCAGGTTGTGAGCCATTGACCTGGGTGCTGGGAACCAAACTCAGGTCCTCTGCAAGAGCAGTACATGCTCTTAATAGCTGATTCATTTCTTCAGCCCTACCCCCTCACAATTTCTTTATGCTTAGAATAGTATAGGTAAACTTAAGTTACACCTGCAATTCAATGTGATCTAAATAAACTCTATATACATGTATTTGCTAAACCTATAACTTACTGTCATTTCTACAATTCTGCTTTAAGCCTAAACTTCTCTATAATTATCTCTGCATAAAACCTCATTTCCAACTCAAATAAAATCAGTGATATCACAAAGATTTTGTTTTGATATAGCAAATAAGTCTACTCTTCACTACTTCAGATCAAGTACTGTACTATCTCTCAGACTTCCACAGACTTTTCATGTCATTGTCTCTCCTTTCATATCGATTCAAGTATTTTATACATAAAACTGTTGATCTTGATGTCTCAGACTGACAGTATCAGAATTCAGAAACATTGATTTACACATAGAATAGGACCAGTAGTGGTACTGTGATTAGACAATTTCCCAACATACTGTTGTTTCCCTTTACTCAATACGAGGTTCATTGAATAAAGGTTCTAAATGTTCAGCATCATATCCGCATCTTGTTCATAACAAATTGCTAGCTGGTAAGTTTTTGGGGTAACGTATGGGTCTCAGATCTTTAGTTGGCATCAGTTAAACAAATCTTACATTTTTGCATGCAAATAAATGCTTGGGAAAGAAACTATTTGTTTTATGTAATCATATGTCCATTTGGATGAAGGTCAGGAAGGACTTGATGTGTGCTAGCAGTCATAAAAGCTTGTCCCATGCTAATTTCTGTTCAGTTGCAGGAGTTGGTTCAAGCTTGCTATGCATATATTTTAGTCCATGTGTATAAACTTTCCCATATAGAGAGGCCTGATGGACCCTCCCAAAGCATCAACCTTCGTGCTACATGAATTAACTGTGGAAAGTTTAAATTGCTTGCTCTAAGTTTTCATAAAGTGATCGATTCTAGTGCCCATAGTTTTTACAATTATTAGATTTTTCTTGAGCTATGAGCTAGCAACTCCTTTTAGTTCATGCAGAATTCTGAAAATTATACTTATTCACTTTCCATTACAAATAAAACCATCATTTTTATTATTTCAGATTTTTTTTATGAATTGCACATTGATTTGTCAAAAATGGGTACTTTCGAAGTTATCTACACTGATTATTAGTATGAACTGTATCAAACCAGATCTATATACATATTCAAATTCACATCCCCCTTAAATATGTAACAATGTAAAATTAAAGATAACAAGGTAATAAAATACTAATATTTCTATAGAAAGAGAATTTACCAAGAAATTACCATTTTGGTAACTTTCTGAGAAAATATTTCAGAATAGAATAATTCACTACATAAATTTGAACCAATTTTGTAAGAAAGACTCAATTATTAATTATTATAGGATCAACACATAGAATATATCTTTTGATTTAATTCTTTTTGTCATATTTAAATACAATAAAATTCATATTAATGCCAAATTAATGCTTTTCAAAAATTTGCATCATGACCTATTAGTCCTAATTGCTGTGTAGTGATTTATAAATTTATTTTTGTGGTTTGATGGTTCATTATTAGCTGAATCTCAATGTCTATAATTAATATAAAAATTTTATGGGTGTCCTATAATTATGGAAATGTCAATGCCTTCAGAATCTTTAACATTGTATATACATGTTTGTCAAAAATCTATAATTAAAAAGAACTTCTTCAAGGAAAGCAGGTCAAGCAACTCAATTATCTTACCCTATGCAGGTCACAAGCCAAAGGAAACAGTAGAGGACTTACCTAGCATGCACAAGGTCCTGTTTGAACGCCAGCACCACAAAGCAAACAAGTAAACCATCAAGTAAGTTCGTTTTGACTAATAGTGGAAACAGATACAAAAAATTTGAGAGGCAGCTAAAAGAGAGGCTAAAAGAGCAGCCTATCTCCTCCAATAAAATCTCAATTTTTTAAAATTCCATGGCTTTACCTGCATCTTGGTCTATGAAGAAAAGAAAACAAATTCAAAGAATGGGACAGAATACAAAGCAGAGAACTCAACTACCGAGAATTTCTTTGGAGAAAACCAGTGAAATCCAAAGCAGAGTAAGAACAAAAAATCCAGAAAATTCCTAAGCCTCTAGGCAGATTGCTTAAGACTAATAAAAAAATATCAATTACAGCATGAGAAACAAAGTAGATGATCAGCACCGATTTAATGGATATTAAAATATGATGAAGTGTCTATTGAAAATGAATTTGTGGTAATACATATCATAGCAAAAATAAAATGGACGAATTCTTGAAAGATGGAGCTCACCTAATATGACCAATGAAAAGAATTTAAGTAGTGAGAAATCTATTTTCAATTAGAGATGTCAAAATTACTGTTCTCCCAAGAAAAATTCCACATGCATTAACTCATGAATTTTATCAAAAGTTAAAGAATTATTAACAATTAAATATAAAAAAATAAGAGGAAGGAACATTTTCAACTATTTTTCAAAGACCAATATGTGTTCTTAAAAATTGCATAACTTACCAGAAAAGAGGATTACAGAATATGTTGTGGTTTGAATACAAGATGTCCTCAAGGCTCATGTGTTGAACATGCAGTTCCAAGCTTCTTACTCTATTTTATGAGGAGGTGGTGACTTGACGGGGAAGCGGGAAGATCTTTAAAGGCAACCTTTGAAAGCAGCTGAAGCTTTGTCACTCCTCTCTGCTCCTTGACTTTCATGAGGGGAACAAACTTCCCCCCAGCCATACTCTCTTCCCACGGTGATGTACTTCCTTCCTCCTGCAGATGCAGGGCAGTGGAGCAAAGCCAACAGCAGACAGAGGCCTCTGAAACTGAGCCCAGCTCAGTGTCCTTTCCTTGGAAGCTATTTCTCTCAGGTGTCACAGAAATGAAAAACTAATGCAGAATCCTTCATAATTACACACGCATCAGACAGCAATACAAAAAATAATATAGATGACAATAAGTGGATTTATTCTGGCAATTCAAGTTTTTTTTCTAAGTCCAAGATCATGATCTTTGCATCTGTCATATGTCAAAATTAAAGAGGAAAACATCACATGGGATCACTTTAAAAGATGCTCAAAAGTCAATTCATTAAAAATCTATATCCATAGTATACTCAAAAGCAGAAAAAGACCAAAATTAGAACTATGGAAAGAAATCACCTTAATCCTACTGAAAACCTTTATCTATTGGAAATCCCAATGTGATAGAGCTTAGGAATGAGGGAGCTTTACATTAGCTTTGGACGAAACCTTTACCTGATTAAGGGTATTTATGGACAAAGTCAACCATCTGTACCAAATCCAGACACAACAGTATCTATCTATGATCCCAGAATTTGGATGGGGTATAGAAAGAAGAGTAGTTCAAGGTCAGCTTTGTCTACAAATATGTAGGCCAATGAGTCGATATAGCAAGCTCACAGAAGCCAAGGTCGAGGGGGCAAGAGGGAGGTAAGAGAGGAGGTTGGAAGTGAAGAAAATGCACCATCTACATGAACGGAATTGTCAGAGAAGAAACTGATTCAATAAAAGAAGAATCCATGGTCAACATACAAAAAAAAATCAATGATTTTTAATAATAACAATTAGTTGTTTTAAAAAAGAGAGGAAAAACTGATCTGATGACAAGAAATATTAAGAAAAACCATGGAACAAATTTAAGCAAAATGTGTGAGTTTTGGTCATTGAAAATTTTAGAACGTTGTAAAAATGAAAGCATCAAAAACTTAATAGATGGATTGTGTTCACAGCCCTTGAAACGGAGCAGTGTGTTATCCATTTATTGATCACTTGCAACCTCACGATAGCACAATCGTATTATAAAAGCTATCATTGGGCCTGCAGAGATGGCTCAGAGGTTAAGAGCACTAGTTGTTCTGGCACAGGACCTGGGTTTGATTCATTCCCAGCACCCACATGGAGGCTAACAACCATCCAGAAAAACTCTAGTTCCAGGGGATCTGACCTTGGGGGCATTGCATGACAAGGGTGCACTTACACACATGCAGGAAATACACTCATACACATAAAATAAAAATAATAAATGAAATGTTCTCTACAAAGTGCTATCATTAATTGGCTAACAATTCAGTGAGTCTTCTCTAGTTAAGAACAATGTCTTGAAAATACCAGAAAATCAAATTCCAGATCTGTTTCCCTCAGCTCCTTCTGACTGGTATTCCTTCATAGCACAGTAAGATCACCTGGGATTAGTGATTTCATAAAGCATCCTTTCAGCTGCATGATGTATAAGAATAAAGAAAAAGAGTAGTGACAGGGTTTATCTACTTCTTTTTCAATTTGGAAATCCCAATGTGATATAGCTTGGGAATGAGGGAGCTTTGCATCAACTTCGGACCAAACTAGTTACTACAAGTTCTGGTTGACATTCTTGTCAACAGGTGGCATTGAAGGACACCAACTAAATTTTAGGCTGGCCAAGTCCCTCTGTTATCAGATTTCTAAAGTCTGAGATCATAGGAAATATACCCATTTGAGTGAGAACATTGCTCACTGAGGCTTTCTAGACTGGTCCTTATGGACTATAGTTTGGAACATAGAGGTCTTCATAAGTTTTTAGAGACATGACTTTCTTTTTCTTGCATTACAACATTTTGGGTAAAAATTCTGGGTATTGATAAGAAATGATTAGGAAGAACTTTAACCCCATAAATATTGACATGGAATAGATGGATTTTGTGTAGAAACAGGAAGAATAACCCCCAGGTACTTAGCATATAGAGACTGGAATTATACATACTTAATCAGTACCATCCCATAGCCTTCCTTTAGCATGAAAAGAACCTTGGTCAGGTCTCCAAAACCTGACCCTGTGTTTTCTATCCATCATCAGAAAGTTCTATCTAAAATCTTATTGTATTCCCCTTAAAGTCATTTCCTAGTATGCTGGAAACAGAGATGACACACATAAGAACTTCTAGATATTTCCCTCCTTACATTGTCAATCACTCTTTGAGGCACACGAAAGCCACATTGTTGGTGGTATAGACAGGACAGTTTGTGGTAATAGCCTAAACTATAGCTGGACAATTATTAGAAATGCACTAGGAATTTAAGACTTACAAGCAACCCAGGACGACACATTAGAGGCACAGTCTGTGATTTTCAAGTGGTCTATGTACTCAGTTATGGGCCTCAGCAATGCTTTCCTGTACCCACGAGACTAAACACAGTACATAGAACCTAGCGAGGAATGTGGTTTCTCACCTGAATATACAGCAGCTTCACCTTAGGAACAGCAATAAAATAGTTTCAAGTACTGAAGGAAACATCATCAGTGGATTGTCTGGAGATCTTGCATAATGAGGAAAACCTGAAATATTTAGGACAAAGTTGGTGCAACATAATTTCTTAGAAGAAAACATAGAAGATTACAGATCCCTTACTTATGCATATCCTTTGGGAAGGTTATTGGAGTGATTAATGGCAATGTGTTAGTTATGGCAGGTTTAGCCTACTGGTGATGGTTGTTATAGGGCAATAGACTTTTCCAATTGCAGATGCAATTGTTAAAACACCCTGCTATGCTTGAATGACTGCCTCAAGCCAAGTGGAAAGGTCAATACAGGAATATAAGCATGAAGCCACTGACTTTTTAAGGTGAAGATTAAAATTTTATGGGATTTGGGTTGGGTCCAGGACCCTAAAGTTGTGATTATCATATATTTCTGTAGGTTGGCCTCATCTTGATGCTTATAGCCTTTAAAGCAGCCTTAATGAAATAAAACTAACATATTGATTAATCATCTTTCAGAAGTTATAATTGCTGATATTGTTAGAACAATTCTTCAAGTATCTTCATGTTTTTAAACACATTCTGAGCAGAAACAGAATACTCTTTAAGGACGTGTGGATAGTCAACAGATTTTAAGCTGTAGATGGCCTACCTCTTTAGAGCAGAGAACAGGCTTGCTTGTTATTGACTATGGAGATAATCTCTCTGGAGCAAATAAATACTTGTTATGTTTGTTTGAAGGTCTTTAGGAAAAGATTAGAAATCTCTAATCTCTAAATTTGCTGATAAGGCCAATCCATTGCCTAGGTTTTTAAATATTCATCTGGGCCCCATTTCTGAATCATGCCATAAGATTTGGGGTCAAGGGGCTGGAGAGAAGGCTTAGCAGTTAAGAGCACTGGCTGCTTTTGCCGAGGACTGGGGTTCAGTTCCCAGCACCCACATGGCAGCAAACAACCATCCATAACTCCAGTTCCAGGGGATCCAATGCCCTCTTCTGAGCTCCATGGGGTAGAGATCATGAATAACAGAAGTGTACTTACATGTATGCAGGCAATACACTCATACACATAGAATAACAATAATAAAATATTTTTAAGAAGTTTTGGAGTCCAGAAGAAGTGATTTGAGTAAACAGAGGATATTGTTTGACTCTGGCTTCTCATAGACTTTATCATCATTCATAAAACTGCACATGAGAATGAAATATGATTATAATGTTATGAAAGTTTGTTTATTAATGAAGATTAGCTTTCAAGTAGAACAACAGCTCAGACCCTTAGCTGTTTTTTATCGCTATTATAGATAATCCCATTAATAATGGAATCTGTTTGGCAATTCACCATTAAAGATGTTATATAGTTTATTTCTATTGATGTTCTTTTCCAGAATGAGAATTTTTTTTTCCTAAATTTGCTGGTTTATTATGAGAAATATCTCAGAATTTTGCCAAATGCTTTTGCTACTTCTACCAAGATGGCTGTGCCCATTGTTAGAATTCAGTTTTTTAAGATGGTCAATTACACGGATTGAGTTTTGAGTGACACCTAACCATGAATTTATGGGATGATATTCCACTTGTTTTCATCTTATATCTCCACTTACAAAGGACAGTTTTGCTGGGTATAGTATTGTCAGTTGGCAACATATTGGCTTTCTAGACCTGTAAGTATTATGCTAAGAGGTCTACTGGCAATTGTGGAAATTCCTGGCATGTTATTTCTTCACTCCTGTTGACTCAGAATATTCTCTTTACCTTTGATTTATGACAATTTGGCTATAATTGTAAGTACAGTATTGAGGTAGCCTTATTTCAGCTGAGTCTGATTGAATGCCTTTGATTTAACTGTGCCTCACACTGACAATGATTTTTAGGTTTGGAAAGTTTAATGGTACTATTTTAAAGTAAGCTTTCTATTCCTTTGTTTTTCTTCACATTCATTAACTTCCATGACATTTATTCTTCAGATACTGTCTCAAAAATACTGTCTTTTTCATTCCTCTGTTTTGTTTTGTGGACTATACATTTTCAAATAGTTTAATTGTATATGTTCTTTCTTCTGCATGATTAATTCAACTATCAGTGATCCACACTCATTTTCTTTTTCTGTTGTTATAATTTTTGACCTCAGGGTTTATTTCTCCCTCCTCCTCCCTCCTCCTCCTCCTCCTCCTCCTTCTCCTCCTCCTCCTCTTCTTATTATTATTTCAGTCTATCCTTAAATGAAGCTTGTCAGTTCAGGGTATCATGTAGCTCAAGCTGGTGTTTTAGTTACTGTGTAGCCAAGAATGACTTTGAACTTCTGGTCTTCTTGCCTCCACCTTTTGAGTGCTAGGATGATAGATGTGCTGGGGGTTGGATGCAGGACTTCATTCATGTGAGGCAAGCACTCTACCAGTTCAGCTACATCCCTAGGCCCTGGGTGTCTAAGTTTGGGGGATTATTGCTCTGTTTCATCTTGAAGCTTGCTGAGCTTCCTGTCTTGCTTTCATCTGTGCTATGATAAAACACCCTGGAAAAGCAACTTGATGGCAAAAGGATTTACTGCCTCACAGCTCCAGGTTAAAGTCATCACTGTGGGGATGGTGGCAGGAACTTAAAGTAGCTGGTGACATTGTATCCACAGTCACCTGCAGGGAGTAATAAACTAGTTCATGCATGCTGATGCCCAGCTTGTCTTCTCCATTGTGTACAGACCATGATCCCCTTGCTAGGGAGTTTTCCTGCCCATAATTAATATGGGCCTTCTCACATCAATTAACTTAATCAAGACAATTCCTCACAGAGGGGCCCCTGGAGACCCACTTCCTAGGGGTCAAGTTGACGACTAACAAGGCCACACTTCCTTAATTACTTTGAACTTCTTGTCATCAAGTTCATACATCTCCATTTCTTTAAGGGTTAGTTGATAGCATCTTATTTTGTCTTATTATTTTTATGACCCTGCAGCCTATGTTGACACCTGAAAAAGTAGATACTGTGTGTACAAAAGTCTCTCAGCAAGCCTGGTGGTAGGGCAGGCCAGAAGTTCAGAAATGCTGAGACCTGCCAGCTGCTGTATCCTGTCTAGAGCCCAAGGTTATTGAAGTCAATCTGGTGGTGATGTAGAGAAGAGACTGGATCTTCTGTGCAAGCCTGAAGCTACATACTGTGACGTGGTGACAGGGAGCACCTAGAAGTTCAGAATGTGGCTTCAGCCCTGAACTGTGGAGCTGTGGAGCCTGCCTGTTGCTGGACAGTGCTGTGTCCAAGGCAAAGTCTTATTATTTGTTGTTCTTTTAGTTTATCTCTACCTATACTGTCTTGCTTGAACTTGAGGAAAGGCTGATTCATGTGATATCAAACTGTTTTCTCCTCCTTAAAGCATCTTATCTTATAATGATATATATGTATATATATATCATGCTTTCTCATTAGACGCAATCTGCACATATCTTCTTCCATTCCATATACCATCTGTTCACTTAGTTGTACAAGTTTCTATATTCTACAAAAATTTTAAATGAACTCCAGTTAGTTTGTTTTCAGTTTACTGCCCACACCTTTGGTACTCCAAATGTTGTAGGTCTGAAATCAAGACATGCTACGAGGTCAAAGTTGAGGTAAGGGACATTTATTTTATGGCTGGGCTGTCCCAGCACTCAGGAAGTGCATACAGGAGCAGCCCCAAAGGGAGTTTGCAAGGACCTTTTATACACACTCGGGTGGTTTGCAAAAGCAGGAATACAAGGGACCAATCATTATGGTTTGAACTCAAGTACGTATGTGCATAAGTCAGTTAAAGTTCACAGTTGTTTCTCATCTTAAATAGACCAATTAAAATGTTTTCCAATCGCCAGAGCAAGCATCTTAGCTGGACATGTGGTCAATTCCAGGAACTCTAGACCCCTGCCTGGTGGAGGGTAGTTCTGGGGAAACTGGAAAATAACTAGCAGGTCATATAAAGAGACAAGATGGACATCCTCTAGTCAGAGGCCTGCTACATTCCCCACTCCTGTTTGGAAATAATCAACCCTTTGATACCTCCCTATACAAAAGGTTTGGTTGCAGTTGGCCTGATATGGGGACTGGCCTTTTACATAGGTTCCTGCAGAAAGGCATAGCCCTTGTCCCTTTAGTCTTCCTAATGTTAGAGTTGGTTGGGAACCCAACCAGCAAACTGCTGTTTGATTCTTCTTTATTTCTAAAGCACGAAGGTTTCTTATGTTTGTCTCCTCTTCTCCAAAGGAGGCAAGTGCTCCAATGCTTAGATAGTAAGAAGGCCAGAGGTCCAGGCATAACCAGCAATCTCGAGTTATATAATACAAGGATTTGCACAGCTCTGGACCTTCTAGGTGTGGAGTAGCCAGAGCCACCCCAAACCGGGGCTTTGGAGTGGGATTAATTGTATCAGGGGTGGGTTCCCATCTGATGTCAGGCTGCCTGTTTAAAACGTGATTGGGATCTGTAGGGAGGGATGGAGCAATCAGGAGTCCCTCTCTTTAGGGAGATCGATTTATCCTTGTTGGGTGACATCCAACTTCCCAAGGTCTCATGCCTCATTCTCCACAATGCCATTGACCTGGGGTGCTACATTTCGTGGCCCCAGCAGCTGGACAGGCATAGAATTGTTGGCCCTCCATAACACTTCCAAAGGTGCTTGTTTCACACCATAAGCCCCTAGAAGAGAACAGCTTGCAAAGGTCAAATTTAAATACTGGAGTTTCAGGGGTCCCCTAAGAAGTGACATTTCCTATAACACAGCCATCATGGGTGCAACTTAAGACCTAATGATAAGAGGCCGGGGCATGGATAGAGGGGGGCTACCATAGAGGGGGCTGAAAAGAGAAGAGAAAACAATATTAGGATAGTCCAGAGGGGTTTTTTACCAACTTGAGTTTTAAAGGATTGCTGGTGCTCTTGAGGCTCCATGACTGGGTGTCTCCCAATTGGCTGGTTCCTCCAATGGGCGGGGCCTGACACCAGGGGCCAAGGAAGGGAAGCCTGGAGCCATCTTGGGATGGAAGCCAGGAGCCAATGGTAGAGCATGATGGTGTAGGAAACTTGCAACCAGCACAGCAACTCAAAGACAGAATGGACTGTCTCCCTGTGGACCTGGGGCAAGATTGCTGGCTCTGGAGGTGTGAGCGAATGCAGGGTTATGGGCGTGGCACAGTCTGATAAGGTGGGCTCTGATGGCAGTCACTGGGTACTCATTCCTTTATAAGTTAATAAACTCACATAAAATATATTATATGGTTTATCTGATCATAACAGGACACCCAGAGAGAATTTGGGCCACACTGGGGGATATAATCTGGGTACACTTCTTTAGTTTGAGAACCATGTATCCAGTGACTGTGACCAGCCACCTTGACTGAAGATGGGGTGTTTAGAACAACAGGGTAAGATCCAGCCCAGTAAGCTTCAAACTCTGGAGCAGAATGTCGGTGTACCCAAACCCAGGTGCCAGGGTCCACCGATGTAACAGGCTCTGCTGTCTCTGCCTGGTCCTCCTTTACACACTTGTGAATTTCAGGGAGAATGGACTTCAATGCTTACAATGACTAAGGAGATTGTGATTTGTTCCTTCAGCAATCCATTCTAGTCCCAGTTTAGGAATTAATGGGGGCGGTCTTCCATACATAATTTCAAAGGAAGTGATTCCTTTAACATAAGGGGTGCATCTGACTCACAATAGGGCAAACAGGAGGCTTACCCAGTTCTTGTCAGTCTTTGTAATTAGCTTAGTCAATGTTTCTTTAAGTGTTCTATTCATTCTTTCTACTTGTCCTGAGCTCTGGGGATGGTAGACACAATGCAATTTCCAATCAACTTGTAGGCTTTTTGCGACAGTTTTGGAGATTTGGGGTATGAACGCCGGGCCATTGTCAGACCCCAAACTGAGGGGAATGGCAAATTGAGGTATCAGATCATTTAATAATTTTTAATTACTATCTGAGCTGTCTCCATTAGGGTTGGAAAAGCCTCTACCCATCCTGAAAAGGTGTCCACAAGCACTAAGAGATATCGGTAACCATTCTGTCCGTTAGTCATCTCGGTAAAGTCGAGTTCACAGATTTCTCCAGGGGCTTGTCCTCTCAACCACTGTCTTGTGCTGGGTTAGTTTGGGCACACGTTTTGCATCTCCCACAATGTCCTTTGACATTTTACCCAAGTGGGGGTTGAAGAACGCTCATTGGGCCAATTCAGCTAATTTGGTGGCCTCCAAATGGGTACAATCATGAGTTCTTTGTAGCCATTCTCTTCCCAAAGCTTCAGGTAGAACAGAATGTCCATCTTCCAACTACAACCAATTTCCAGCCCCTGCCCTTGCCCTTAAACTCTTGCTAGCCAGTGTTCCTCCTCGGAATAGGATGGTTCATCATGGAAGAAGCGAGAAGGGAAGACAACCAAGAGTTTTAATGGTCCCACTTTCTCTTTAGCCACCTTTCTTGCCTCCTGATTGTCAAGGGAATTTCCTCTCGCTGTTGTAGTGGGTAGTTTTTGTTTTTGATGCCCTTTGCAGTGGATGATAGCTACAGCCTTGGATAACCAGAGAGCATCAAGTAGGGCTAGGATCACTTCCTTGTTTTAATCTTCTTTCCTCCTGAGTTTAGGAGGCCTCTTTCTCTATAAAGGGCTCTGTATACATGAGAATTTGTGAAGGCATAATGGCTTAATGTGAATGCCATGTGAATGGCATAATGGTCAGTGTAGAAGTTAAGTGACCTGTCCTTTCCCCAGCTTAGAGCCTGGGTTGATGCTACAAACTCTGCCTTCTGAGCAAAAGTCCCATGATTTAAAGCCTGATACCAGATGACTGATTCCAGAATCACCACTGCCACCGCTGAGAATATGATTCCATTCTCTATAAAGCTACCGCCATTGGTGTACAGCTCAAAGTCGGGTTTTGGCAGTGGTAGATCCTGGAGGTCTTCCCGTAATCCTGTGATGGTACTTACAGTCTCTAGGCAGTCGTGGAGGGGTATATCAGGGTCAACATCTGGAAACAGGTTTAGTGCTTCAGTCCTGAGGAAGGTGATGTGTGGAGGACTGAGTAAGAGCACTTGGTACTGGGTGATGTGAGCGTTGGAAATCCACCTATTAGGTGGGACCCTCAGGAGGGCTTCAGCTGCATGGGGGCTCACGATTTGAAGTTCTTTTCTCAAAGTCAGTGACTCGGCCACCCTGTAGTGACTGGATCAAGTCTTTTGGAGCCATGGGCCACAGGTCTCCTCCATGGTCCTGGGTAAGCACTCCCTTGGCTATACCCTGTGTCTCATGTACAAACAGCTGAAATGGCTTAGTCACATCAAACAACATTAAAGCTGAGGCCTGCGTAAGGGCCTGTTTCAATTGGGTAAAGGCCTCGACCTCGTCCTTGCCCAACTTAAAGTCCTCTCCCAGATTGCTGGTGGTGGTGTAAAAGGGTTTTGCTAACTCTGCAAACCCAGTATCCAAAGATGGCAATACCCAGTAGTCCCCCAAAATTCTCTGACTTTTCGCCTGTTCCTAGGGGTAGGAATGCTTAATGTTGCTTGTATTCTCCCTGTTCCCAGCAACCTCTTTCCTTCATGGATAGTATATACCAAATAGGTCACACTGTTCTGACATACCTAGGCCTTTTTGGCTGATACCTTATGCTCTAGATGAGCCAGTTCCCTTATCAGGAATTTGGTGGCTTGGGCACAGGTCTCCTCAGAGGCTACGGCCAGGAGTAGGTCATCCACATACTGGAGGAGAGTCACTTCTAGATATGCCTCTCTGTAGGGAACCAAGTCTCATCGAAGGGCCTCATTTGAATAGGGTTGGAGAGTTTTTGAATCCCTGGGGTAGTCGAGTCCAGGTCAGCTGGCCAGTATAGGACCCATCAGGATCAGTACACTCAAAGACAAGATAGGTTGGCTGTACTCATCTATAGGCAAGGTGAAGAAGGCATCTTTAAGATCCAGGACAGTATACACCTGTTGTTCAGGCGTCAGCTCTCTGAGAAAGGTATAACGGTTAGGGACAGTGGATGTATAGTCTCAAACCTCTTATTTACCTCCCTCAGGTTCTGGACTGGCTTGTATTTGCCTGTCCCTGGTTTGGGGATGGACAACAAAGGGGTGTTCCAGCCTGAGTGACAAGGTATCAGGATGCCTTCCCACCTGAGTCAGTTAATATGCTTTGCAATGCCTTGTCTTGCTTGCTGACTAATAGGGTATTGCATGACCTGGATGGGGGTGGCAGTACTAGTTAACTGAATAACCAGCAGGGCCTGTTTGCTAGCTAATCCTGGGGGGTTATCTTCAGCCCAAATGGTAGGAATGGTGTTTCTCCATTCCTCCAACCTCTGAGACTTTTGTCCTTTTGTAGTTCCTTACGGTTGGTACTCCTCAGATACTGAACATGTCACCAGCACAGTAGGGGTCTGAGGTCCAGATCAATGGAGTCTCCTGTAAATGAAATGTGAGCCTGTAATTTATGGAGTAAGGACAGTCCAGTATCAAGACAAAGGAATGAGTAATGGTGCCCTGGGCCAAGTCAGTAATTCTGGCTTGCATTTGTGGATAGCCTTGAGTTCTTCCAGTGCCCCCTGAATATAAACTTTGTCTCTTACTACAGGACCTGTAGGCTTCTTGAGAACTGAGTAAGTAGCCCCTGTATCTACCAGGAATTTGATATCATTCCCTTTCACTTTTGGGGTTACCATAGGCTCCAGGAGATTCAGGGAAAAGCCTAGACCCCGTCATTGGTCCTTGGCATTCGCTACTGGGGCTGGACTTTTCCCTCTCTGTGGGCACTCATTCTTCCAGTGGCCCTTTTCCTTACAGTAGGAGCACTGGTCTTTTTCAAGCTTCTCCCTCATCCCCAGCCTTCTAGGGGGTGGCCAGTACCTCGAGGAGGTCTGGGTTTCTGGGGCCTTCTGGATGGTTTTCCCCATGTTGCTGCCACCACCTTTGCTATGTCTTATGCTATGGTGGGAGCTTCTCTGTTTCAGTACACCTTTTGTGCTATTTCCACCAGCTCAGCAATTAGCTTTCCCTCAAACCCTTCTAGCTTTTGGAGCTTTCTCCTAATATCCAGGGCTGACTGTGACATGAAAGCCATGTTAATGGTCTTTCAGTTCTCTGGTACCTCTGGGTCAAAAGGTGTATAGAGGCGATAAGCATTATACAGTCTTTCTAAAATGGCAGTTGGGGACTCCTCGCTTCCTTGCAAGGTGTCACTCACCTTTGAAAGATTTGTGGGCTTCCTAGATGCAGCCCTGATTCTCTGTAACAGAGTCTGGTGATACTGGTGTAAGTTCTCCCTAACGTGTGAGGTATTAGGGTCCCAGTTTGGAAGGGTGGTCGGGGACGCTTCCTCAATCGCCTCCCATCTGTAGTGGTCAGTCTGTCTCATCCAAGAACAGAATGGGCTGCTGCTCTGAGGATCCTGGTGTGCTCCTTGGAAATAAACAGAAACTGTAGAAGTTGATGGCAATCCTCCCAGGTGGGAAGGTGAGTGGTAAAGATGGGAAGGTAGGGGTTTTCTGGGAAAGGGTGGTTCTGACTCTTCCATTTATATAAATCAGTAGTAGAGAAAGGGGTGTAGACTAGCATAGACTGACCTGAGGATGTTGGAACTACCACCTCCCTAAGGGGAAGGATTGGGGCTGGAGAGGAGGCTGACAGGGCCTCCCCTTGGTAAGAGGTTCCCTCAAGAGTGTGGGAACTTTCTCTGGTTCTTCCCTCTCCTGATGCACAGGCTGCACACAAGGAGAGGATTCTGAGGATGTCATCATCCCTGACAGGCTCTTGCAGAGCCAGATCTAATTTGCTACAAGTTCCCCCCTCCTCCCCAGAGGCCCTTGCTACAGGTAGAACTGGTTTTGGACCTCCTTCCAGGGAAGATCCAACCTTCTTCTCTGCCCCTTGAAGTTTATGCAGCCATGTGGAGGGGGGGCGGTTTCCAAGAGGTCTACCCAGGTATCAATATAAGTAAGCTGATCTGGATGATATTCAGCAGAGAACCTGTGAACAGTATAAGCAAGGTTTAAGTCAAATGAGCCCTTGGAGTGCTAGCCAATAGATGGAAACGTTGGCCAGTCCAATTCACACAGCATGCAGAGTCTCAGGGCTTCAGGCCTGAAACCCATAACTCCAGCCTTTTTTCCTGAAATCTGAGAAAGTAATTAACATACATTCAAGGAGGGTAGAGGACACAGAAGACCGAGACCGGCACATAATGATGAACAACAATGAAGCAGACTGGATAACAAAAGACTTAGACACAAAAATGAAGCCCAGGTGTCAGGGTTGTCAAGACCCCAACCAGATCGGCGTCGGAGACATCTCCTCTGACGGCCAACCAGGGGGATTAGTGCTGTGTTTTTCCACCTAGTACCAAGATGCCAAACCAGAAACCAGGCTTGAGCTCAAAACTGAAAGCTCTGTCTTACCTCCTGCGGTGTGTACAACGACTCTGAAAGCTGAAAGCCTGGGCTGAGGGACACCTCTAGGAGGCCTCCCACTGGCAGTTCCAACCTCTGGGTCACAGAGGATCTTGTTGGGACCTCCAAATGTTGTTTGTAGGTATGAAATCAAGCCATGCCATGAGGTCAAATTTGAGATAGGGAGATTTATTTTATGGCTGGGCAGTCCCAGCCCTCAGGGAGCACGTACAGGGAGCACCCACGAAGGGAATTTGCAAGGACCTTTTATACATACTTGGGTGGTTTGCAAAAGCAGGAATACAAGGGACTAATCATCATGGTTCGCACTCAAGTACATATTTGCATAAGTCAGTTAAAGTTCACAGTTGTTCATCTTGAACAGACCAATTAAATTGTTTTCCTACTGCCAGAGCAAGCATCTTGGCTGGACATGTGGTGAATTCCAGGAACTCTGGTCAATTCTAGGAACTCTGGTCAATTCCAGGAATTCTCGACCCCCGCAAGGTGGAGGGTAGTTTTGGGGAAACTGGAAAATAATTAGCCAGGTCATATAAGGTGACAAGATAGATGTCCTGGTACACAAATGCAATGTTGTAAAGACCTTCGTTTGCTTTACTTCATAGGCTTTCTACTTTAAAAAATTAAATTTTTTTATGTGCATGAGTGCATTCAAGATCCACTATTCTAATTTTCAATACTTTTTACTGTGTTTCAGCATGATTTTCTTTGCGCTCAGACTACTTGAGCATCATTAAAACTTTTGGCTATTTATATTCGTGTCTTTTAGCTAACAGACAAGTTTGATGATTGTTGTCTCTTAAATAATTTCTATGAGGGGGCTGGAGCGATGACTCAGCAATTAAAAGCATGGGCTGCTCTTACAGAGGACCAGATTTTGGTCTCCAGCACGTACATGACAATAACTCTTATCACTAACCATCAGTAACTCCAGTTTCAGAGGATCTGATGTCCTCTTCTGACCTCTGTGGGCATTGCATGACATGGGTGCACTTACATACATGAAGGCAAAACACTCATGCATGTAAAATAAATAAATAAATAAATAAATAAATAAATAAATAAATAAATAAATAGTCTATCTCTAAGTGATTCTCTTCTCAATTAGAGACATACATCTTGGATATTTGATGATGTCTCACAGTCCCTCGGTTTCATTTTCTTTAATAATATTTATTTTTCTTCACATTGTGTCAATGATAGATGAATATCAGTTTGACCTATAAACTAAAAAATCTTCTGGTTTTGGCTGAGTCTACATCTTTCTCTTCAGTGTGCGGTAACTTCCCAATTTTCCTGTGAATTTCTTCGTGAATATCCTAGTCCTTTTTGCAGTGTTGTCAAAAGAGAGAAAAGGGGGTATGGGGGAAGGGAAAGTCATTTGTTCTTTAATTTCCTAGAAGTTGCTTCAACTCAAGAATTAGGACTTGCAGTAAGGAGGTGGAGTGTAACAACGGCTTTTCATCTCTATGATTGGCTTCTATGCACCACAAAGTAATCACAGTACTGATCCTCAGCATTTGGAGGTCGGTGACAACACTGCATATTGCATTATTCAGAAAGGGAACCAATAGGCTATATATGTGGATATAGGGATCGAGTCACCCACATAGTTATAAATTAATGCACGTCCCATGTTCTGGAAAGTGAATCAACAGTTGGAGACCCAGGAAGAGTAAACAGCCCAGTTTGGAGATGGCAGGCAGGCAGGCGGAATTCTCTCATTAGGGGGACATTCTTGCTTTCTGTTCTCTTCAAGCCTTCCATTGACTGGATGAAACTAGAGAGAGAGAGAGAGAGAGAGAGAGAGAGAGAGAGAGAGAGAGAAAGAGAGAGAGAGAATAATCTACAGCTCAAATATTAGTTCTTGTATCTAACAGCAGTGTTATAGAAACATGAAGAATAACATTTCACCAACTACCCGGACATCTGATAGTCCACCATGTTGCCCTGAATTTAGCCATCACACCCACATGGGTTCTTTCAGACTTTCATCATCTGAGCCAAGAACTAATTCAGGGCTATGTGCAAAGCACCAGGAGTGTGAGGAGTACTGCTGAAACAAGTACTTGAATTGATACAAACTTTTAATCTAAGTTTTAGACTAGGTGTGTCAAAACAATATGTTTTAGAGTTCTAAAACTTACTACATAAGAGCTTCCGCCAGTGCAGGTGTCTGTGTGGAGAGATTTCTAGTGCTTTCTAATATGCCATCATCCTCATGTCTTTCTGTCAACTTATAGCTGGATATTTATTCAATGAATTTAACGAATTATTGTGTGCTCTATTTTATTATCTTCCTTGTATAGAGATGAAGTCCATTTTGGAAAAGAATAAAGTTCTTTCCCAACTTCTTAGTTCACAGATTGGTTTATAAGCATCTTTAAATTTAGACTGTCATCCTGGTTCTTAATTCTATTTCTAACGTGGTCTTCAATGAATTGTTGAAAATATTTCTGTTTATTCAAAGATATCGTTTTGATGATAGTCAATAGAAGTGGGGATATAATTCTACTAATGCATTTTTATACTGATTCCTAATGAAGTGGCGTGAACATTCTAGAGATAAGTACTTTCCATAGTAGTGGTGGTTCAAAACACTCAAAGGATAGACAAAATCGTGACAGTAAATGTCCAATCTTTAAAAATTCCATTTCTTAGCAGGGTGTGGTGGCGCATGCCTTTAATCCCAGCACTCGGGAGGCAGAGGCAGGCGGATCTCTGTGAGTTCAAGGCCAGCCTGGTCTACATAGTAAGTTCCAGGACAGCTGGGGCTACAGGGAGACCCTGTCTCAAAAAGACCAAAGAAAAAAGATTTCATTTCTTATTATTTGCTATTTTTTTTGTGTTATACAGTGATTTATTCAAGTCTTTCAGGGCACACAATGGCTACATTTATTTGTTTATAAAATTAAGTTCCAGTAAACATTGAACTTTGCTCCCCACAAGTTAATTCCTGAGTCATTTCATAGGGACAGTGCCTTTAAGGAAATAATTAATGGTAAATGAGATCATGAGAGGTATACCTAATACAGTAGAACAGATTATTTTACCAGGCCCCCTTTCTCTCTCCATATACTCCCAGAGAAAAGAGCATGTAAGGACAGGAAGAGCCATCTGCAAGAGAGAAGACGTCTCAACAGAAGCCCTCCTAGTAACTTGATGTATGAGTTCCAGCTTCCAGACTGTGAAAAATAAATTTCTGCTATTTAAACCATCCAGTTAGTGGTATTCTTTCATGGTAGTCTAAATAAACTGCCATTTTTATGAATTTATTTGCTTCATTTCAAAGCACTTTGCCTAATTTAACACAGTTTAGTTTCTTTTGGTCAAGATTTCTGATCCATTTCCTATTGCATTTAAACTGTTGATCACACATGTTTAAAAGCCTTTATAACTTCTGACTTCCTGGTTTGAAAGTATTGTGATTCCATTACCATTTTACTTACTTTTTCTCAATTTTTGTACAGATTATTGCTGTGAGCTTATTCAGTAAATGACTTTTCTATTTGGTAGCAAGCCTTTATGTCCTGAGTTAGGACGCATCCACCCTAGGAGAGAACATAGTTCCTTCCTTCAGTCTAGGCAGACTATCTCTTCTGTTAGTTTATACCTCATGTTAGAATGAGGACGAATCCTGGGTTTCTGCATATTTTCCCCCAGTCTCTTTGTATTCTCCTGACTCTATTAGGTAGATGGTTATTTTTACTCATGCTATTCCTGTTTTCTCTTTCATGACTTTGGACACTCTTCATCACCGCTTTAAGACACAAAGGTCAATTATAGAATCCTATATACTTATGACGTAGTTTCTTCCTTATTAGAGATAGAATAATGAAGACTCACAGTGATTACTTGGCTCTGAGACCCCTTGGAACCATTTTAACTTCAGCTTTTAGACACTTCCTTATTAAGATTGGGGGTTTTGTTTGAGTTCTAAAATTGTCAGTCTATCTTTTTGCTGATGAGTTATTTATTTAAAGTACCTTTATTTATTTTTCAATATTTCAAGTGCATGTTGGGAAGGATAGACTTTCATGTCAGGTCACTTTCATATATCAACTACAAAAATCTATTCACTTTCAGTTTAGGTTTCTAGATCTGTAAAGTGGAGTTTTAACTCTTAATTTACTAGGTATTCATGAAACAAACTAGTTAAGCATATGTGAATGGCTTAGCAGAGTTCACAGTGAATCATAAATATTCAATAAATGTGGTCTATTAGTGTTATAATTTTCAGCAGCATGCACATAAACTATGACATATGAAAATATCAAACCTCAGCATTTGAATCAATATGAAAATTGCACTTTTAATTTTTTTACTGGAAATATTATTACATTTCATTTATTTTGTGTGTATGTGTATTTGTATGGAGGTCAGGGACCTACTTGCAGGACTTGGTCCTCTCTTTCTACCATGTAGGTCCTGAGGATTGAATTCAAGTCTTCAGGCTAGGTGACAACTGCCTTCACCAGCTGAACCATCTCACTTGCCCATGAAAGCATGTTTCTTAAGCAGCTCCTTATGACAACCAAAATATAGAGCAAAATTCTGAGATACATGAAAATACCCAGTGTATTATTTGCTATTTCCAAATTTCTATAAAGTGTGCTGAATTTCCTATAAAGGACATTGTATTTGGATCATAGTCTGAAGTTTGTGATTTTGTACGAAGATTACGTGCACAGAAATTTCAGTGTTCTGTGTTCTGCTGGAAGCATTTTTAAACAAATTTAATTTGAAGGTTTTTTTTATACAATACTGATGTCTAACGAATGGATTTTAAAAATCTTATAATTGCAAGACAGGTAGTTAGGATCAGAGGCACAGCATTCATAGTTCAGAACTGCTGATATTTTTAATGAGCCATTTTAATGTGTTTAGAGATCTCTACACACATATTGTTTCTTTTATTGATTAAAATGGTAATAAATCATTTGAAGCATAAATATGGAATTTTTATTTTAAGGGGAATTAGAGAGGGAAGAGAGAGAAAAAGTAAATCTATTGAGTTGAATTGGTAAATAATTAAGAGTGGTTAAAACAACAATGTTCACACATTTTTAATTTGGGGCCTGTTCAATCCTTTTAAAATTCATTTGGATCTGCAATTATTTAAGCTGTGAGCTGTGCACTGGAGAGCGAGTAAAGCTATGGATTTTAAGATTGTAGCTGGAGGAAATATACAAATCCAATTGATCAGTCTGGCAGAGAATTGATGCCACAATTTGTACCCAGTGGCATTTTCTCTCTCTTACTCAACTGGCTTTAGAACATTATCAGAAAGTCGATATGCTACGCCAATATGATATCCTTCCAGCCATAAGTCCCTTGTTCAGATTCAAACCTGGGTGCTCACATTGCGTCATGATGAGTAGAAAGCTGGAGTCCAAGTCAGTAGGTGTCTCAGGAGGAACTTGATTCAACTTCACTGCAAGTTTCCCTGGAGTTTCCACCATTCCCCAGAGACAGTCACAGTGGTAGCAGAGGGACACTGTTTCTTCAGGGTAAATGAAGAAAAGGAAAGGCTAATGTGTACCCAGAGTCGCTATCTGGCTTTGTCTTTCTTTAGCTGCCTCCTGTCTGACTGCTTTACCGATGTTCCCATCAAGGTAGCTTTCAAGTTCAAGCGTGAGTTCACGTTTTGAAGGTCCTTCATTAATTTATTAATGCGCTCACCATCTGAGCATTATCTTTACTGCCCATTCATTCCCTTGAGGTTGCTCATTCTCATAAAACTATGAGAATCTTTTAATGTCTTCGTTGCATGATACGAGAATGTCATTCTGAAATTTTGTGACACTGTATGTTTTTAATCTCTGACAGTGCGAAACTCTGTGAGTTATCCTTACATTTCTGTGTTTTGTCCCCAATACTAGTTTCTTGACAAGTTCAAGGACAGAATGTGTGCTATGTTTTGCAATATTATCAGGTTTTGATTCCATATTCTGTTGTATAATGTATTTCACAGTCTTCTACTAAACTTTATGAGGTGATATCCTAAAATAAACGCTGTTCATCAAGTCTACATTGCAGATAAAGTGTATTTATTCAATACATTTTTGAGGTATAGTTCATTTAGGTAATCAATATTCAATCAGGATTTCTTTAATACTGGATATTAGATGGGCAAGAAAAAGCATAATTATAGAATAAAAATTACATTTGGCTTACACTGTGACTAAGTTTTGCATAATTAGTCATTTGTACGTGTCGTTTAAAAATATGTCATTTCTTCTACGTTATGGATTTCTTATGCTGTGTTTTGGAGTGGAGCCAGGGAAGAGAAGGAGTTGATCCTCCTCGTTAGGCTTATAGGGAGTGAGGGAAACAATCACTTAGCATGAGTTGAGGGATATAAATGGAGAATCAAATAAGTAGTGAGAAGAGTGGAACTAGATGAGGTTAAGGATGAAGAGCAGTCCAGGAAACCTGGAGAATTAGGTGATATTTGCATGGAGACTTGAAAGATGTAAAGACGTTAGATCCAGGGATATATGGGAAAACTTCATTTCCAATAAAAAGAAAAACATCTGTAACTCCAAGAGGTTTCAGCCTCATCTCAGGTTTAATGAAGAGGCCGGACACTGGTCTGTCTCGAGCAGAAGGAAAAAAGGAAAGGTCTTACACTGGGGTCTCCTGAGCTGTGGATTCATGGGCAAATGACCATATCCTTTAGGAATCTGGTGAGGAGATGTGGAGAGCAGAGAAACAGGACAAGCATGGCATTTCAGGGCAAGTCCTGTCCTCAATATATCTCTGAGGGTTTTCTGGACTTGAATTATTTTCCAGAGTCTGTACCACTGGAGGTATTAGGATCTACACTTTTAAACTTTCACACACTTCAGGTATCAGCTGGCTTAGACACCAGGTGCTTGTGATTATCAGTTATTTTTGGTAAAATAGCTTCAGCAGCCCAAAGTACTCTGAAGAAGTTGTGCATAACACCCCGGAGATGAGGAAGGTTGTGGTGTCAGCAGGCCAGCATGGGTCAATCTTTGGACTCCCTTACATTCCTATGTAGCTCTGGGACCAAAATACAGCAATGGGATATTGCCTGTTGGTCTTTATGTGACATGTGGAAAAGAATTCACCTACAGGACCAAACCAGTTTGGATTGTAGCACTGGTAATAAAGATCTTGATTTAGCTTTTTATGATCTTATGTTTAAACAGGATAGTCAAGAATGATCCTAGGGCCTGGAGAGATGGCTTAGTGGGTAAGAGCACTGATTGCTCTAACAGAGGATCTAGGTTCATTTCCTAGCACCCACATGACTGAATCCAATGCCCCTTTGTGACTTCCATGGGCATAGAACTTACATGATGTAGGCAATGCACTCATACACACAAAAAATAACAATAACCCAGCTCTAAGGCAGAATAACCACAATGACTGGCACAAACTATTGCTATTGGTGTAATTATGGCACTTTTATCTCAGGGGTAATCAACAGCTCTCTAACTGGACTTAAAGCCCTCTCAATGGGAGGGAACTCATGGGTGGCATGTGGCTGGAAAGGTCATAGATCCTAGAGAAAACTGTATCTCTGTCATATCTCTAGACATATGAAATTTCTTACTGTATGCTACATATGGATCCTTATATTTTCAGACAAGTATACTGTACACCACTCATCAAAGAAGCTTATTTTTGCAAAAGATGGAGGCTATTACAGAATTCCACAACTGGTCACACACAGAGAATATATGTTTGAGGGATGCCCAGCCCTAAATGACACATTTCAGTGAAATCTCTATACCTAAGGCTCATAGAACTTATGCTTCCTTATACAAGAGAATGCAAGGTACACAAAAGGCCACAACTGGCTAAAGCTTTAGAGGAAGCAAGGCTGTAGAGTGCAAGTCCCTGGATAGGACTCTTGTATCAAACTTTGTCCACCCACAGCTCAGGGACCATTGCAGAAGAGAGAGCAAACAGATTGTAAGGCCAGGAGTGGTGCATGAATGTAAGGAAACAGAGGCTTTCAGGCCACAGGGAACTCTGTCATAGGAACTGGCAGCAATGGTAACAGCATGCACACGACCCATGCCAACTCAATCAGATAAAAACCCAGCATAGAAGAAGGGAAATGGCAGCAGGTCCCAATCCTAGTCTAGGGACTATTGGCAACTGATTACTGCTGGGTGAGGGAGAGCAGATCTTCTTTAGAGAGTGACTCTAGATAGGCTGACTAGACTGCATTGGAATGAACTTGCACCAAGGGGCATCTGGGTACAAATGCTTGACTGGAAAGGACTTAACATAGTGACAGAATGCATGAAATCTGATGGGGAAGGGGGCTTATGAGGAGGCATAGATGGGTGAGAATGTCTAAATTTGATTAAGATCTATTATATTAAATGTACAAAACAATATGAATATTAAAAATAAAATAAAAATTAAAAATATTAAAAAATAGATCCTCATATATTAATGAGTAATTTATTTAAGCCACAATATGCAATAAGTATGAATATGAAATAAATGGATGAGATCAGTTAGGAGACGCTAGAAAGAGAACCAGGGAGCAGATGACTACAGTGGTAAGCTACAAAAACAGAACCAATGGCATTTGCTGTGGTCCTCAGAACTATTTTTTTTTGATATCTTTTAAAAAATATTTATTTTTAATTTTTTT
>NW_008329135.1:31460-32130 GCF_000622305.1 Nannospalax galili
GTATTTTTTTAATTTTTAATAACTACATAATTAGAAGATTTTCACTACAGTTTTAACATATTCAGTAACACACTCCAGAGCAACAGTACATCTCTTTCACAAGTGGGTGCAAGTTTCTAGGTTCACAGTTGAATTAATATAGTTACATATTATTGAACTCAGTATAAGCCCTATAAGACGTAAAATTGGATGAGGTTTTAAACTTTAAAAAAGATCTCCATTTCATTTTAGAATATATTGTTCCTAGCAGAAAGACTCATTGTTTTTGCTACTAACACTGAGATGTTGGTGCTTGCACCTCTAATCTGTATCTGATTATTACTAGTCATAATCAGTTGCATTGGATCCTTGGCGCCTGTGTATGTCTATAAAGTCATCGGGCAGATTTCAATGGTATTGTCACCTTTACTAATTAGCATAACGTAAATTTCCATGCTGCCTCCTCAAATATAATACATTTTAAAAAATTGTTGATTTTTTTTGTGTGTATATCACACAGAACATCCCAAACCATCTCATTCGACTATATACCCACTTCCCAGATAGCACTCTCCCATAGCTTCCCTCCCCTGACGAGAGCCCTTATGCTCTGATATCCCTGTTACTGTCTGCTGTGTTGTCGGCACCCCCAGCCATTCCCCACTACTTGCCCTTCTGGTGAATCTAGTCA